>NC_042998.1:102225082-102290082 GCF_006345805.1 Octopus sinensis | reverse complement strand
GAGATTTGTCAGCATTTTCTAGCAAATCGAGGGATTAATTAGAATAATATTTCTTAACAAAAGAGGTAAAGTAACCGTATGTGAAAACATTGTAACTAATCCTAATAAGCCAATCTGAAAAATGTTCTCTTTGCTTAAAAGTTTCATATTGTTTTGTCCATTTCATCAAATGTCAGCAGAAGATGTGATTAGGTTTAAACAATAATAAAGTAACTAATAATTTTATTTATTAGCGAAAGAACTAATTTACCGTCTAAAATTATTTATATCTTGTTTAAGGAATTTGATAACAGCTGTTCATAAAGAAAGTGTCCTGCAAATGATGTTTCGAGTACATATTGAAAGATCAAACAAAACTGTTTTTTCGTCATTGTACAGTAAATGCAAAAAATGAATATACAATCGTAAACCAATGAGTAGTAAATTAGTTTATGTTATTACATTCTAGACTGAAATTATTTCCCTTAATATACATGGCTAAATAGATATCCTATCTATGGCCAGATAAACTACACATAACACGAAGTAAATAACAACTACAATTTTCTCAGTTTCTTTTTTGTTTGCTTTTCTATTTTCTTCTATGGTGCAGATAATCATCCTCAGAAATGTTATTTTATCTCTGCAGGTATAGGTTTATCTATTTCTATGTAGTAGTAAATATCAATTTTTTTTTTACCTGTGTTCGAGAATGTTATTTAACAGACAGTACAAGCTTCATTCCCATTTCCTCAATATCAGCATGCATAGGCAACGTCTTGTTATCATTTGCGATATATTTTCTGAGAAACGAACAATTATTAAAATGATAGATCGATAAATAGATAGATAGATAGACAGACAGACAGATAGCCAGAGAGATAGACATACAAAGAGACAGATAGAAAGTCAGAGAGTAGAAGGAAGGACATACATACAGACAGACTGACAGGACGAACAGAGAGAGAGAGAGAGAGAGAGAGAGAGAAAGACAGACAGACAGACAGACAGACAGACAGATAGATAGATAGATAGATAGACAGACAGATAGATGGGCAGACAGATAGATATCTTAAATAGATATCAACTTAAGATAAATATCAGCTTAAATTAAGAGTTACCTTATCGCCTGCTTTCTTACAGAGTGGATAATATAATATCCCATCTATGAAACCGCATACAATAATAATCGGATTCCTGAGGGACACAAAATACATTTTCTCCTAACCGAGAATAACCACTCTTTTCATGGTTACAATCTTAAGCAGCATTCGACGGTCATATTTTAAAGAAAACAATGAGGTGCAGCTTCCTTTTCTTAGCTTTAAGCTGCAGAGGCAAAGAATATATTTTGTAACAAATACTGATTATCTATCGTCGTAGAAAAATAAATTTAATGATCTTAGTATTGTAGATCTACAAAGTATATCATGCGTGACTGCATTACTTCCAAATGCACCTCAACAAAATTGGATTCTATGTTAGAAATAGAATCTGGGAAGCATATTACATATTCGCACCCTAAACACCAATTTTCATGTAAACCATTCCCTCAACTTCACAAAGCAAAAATATTTGAATCTTGACACCGCACAAAGAAACAAGAGAATCTCTGCGCAAAAACCCGCATTATTTTTTTGCTACTTAATATCATACATGATTTATATATGCGAATAAGTACACATCGATAATTGCGTGCATGAGTAAATCGAATGGGATCGTAGGTGTTACAATATTTTCTGACTTGAATTAATAGCGTTAGGAGAATTTTGCTTCACCATATTTTAGATCACGCATAATGACATAAGAATCTACATATGTGTACATTAATATATATAAAATCAAATACATATGCATAACTATATATATGACGGCACATATGTGTGCATGGATGCATACATATATGTGTATATATGTGTATATATAGATATATGCATATATGTTATATCATTTATACATATATATATATGTATGTATGTGTGTATGTGCGAATGTGTTTTATGTATGCATGCATATACTTATACATTCTTAGATGTTTAGTCGATTTCCTCTGATGTAGTAGTACTGAAGTTAGCCTTATTGTATGTGATGTAATTAACTGATTATGTAAATAGAAATTTCTAAATGTTCTGCATATCTCACTTCTTGGAGAAATAGACCTCCTTTTCGAATACGTTCTATAGTTGTTGTAGTTGTTCTTATTATCAACATCATCATTATTATTGTTATTATTAATATTATTATTATTATTAGTAGTAGTAGTAGTAGTAGTAGTAGTAGTAGTAGTAGTAGTAGTAGTAGTAGTAGTAGTACTAGTAGTAGTAGTAGTAGTTGTTATAATTATATTGCATCAGTTATCTAAGATTTTTAATTATTTTCATGCAACAAGAGTTTGAGCCTGAAGATTTAAACGTATTTACTTGAATTACTTTCATACTGTGTGAAAAAAAAATACACCGAAATATAAAATTCATATTTACATATTAGCCAGAATCACACCTGATTTCCTTACAGAGATGAATGTTGATCTATTTTATCAATCTTATCCTACTTAATATTATTTTTGTTCTGTATTTTCTTTTTTTTTAACTAGTTTTTCTTTATACGTCTAAATTTGACCAGAATTTTGTGTTTAAATAAAGTATTGATTTATTAATGAAATATGGTGTAATTTCACTACGATTATTTTATATTGAATCTCCGCGTAATATTTATTAATTTTTAATAAGTGTTAAACGCCTGAGTGTTTGATCTATGTAGTCTCTTGGTTTCTGTCTACTATTTTACTTATTGATACCTAAACACCCGGGATAACGATCTTTAGAACTTTTGGGTGAGTTGTACTGGAAAACGTTGATTGATTGCTTAATTAAGATTAATACATATGCATCTTTGTTTTATCTAAGTTCGTTTTATTAGTCATTGATTTAAATGTTTAATAAGCAATATAGTATATCATTATAACATTTTTTGCTTTTTATGTCTTTTAAACTCTAATTTGAGTATTAGTTGTCCTTTTCATCTCATTTCAGTTTTAAGTGTCAATAATTTTGGATTAATTATATAATTGCATTGCGGGTAATCTGTATTATCTTCATTTCATGTTGCTCCAATTGTCAGTATAATTTTTATTTCATGCTGCTCCCCCCTACACACGCACGCACACATGAAATTTCATGAACGGCCATAACAATGTCAATAGCACAACTAACATGTCAGCAGCAGCGGAGGTGCTAACGATGGCAATAACAACAACAACAGCTACCACAAAGGCAACACCGTGGGCGAACACACATACACAGAGGAATACAGGAAGGATACTATATTGTCGTTTCGGGTCTTAAGACGGCAGCAGAAAAATGGGGTGAGAGGATGGGGCTGAGGTTAAGGCCACACTGCTGCTAAAAACTATGACACACACACTAGCATACACATATACATACACACAAACGCGCGCGCGCACGCACACACAAAAACAAGGACACAAACGCATGTGCACATCGTAGAAGAGCAGAATGGAGTAAGTGGAGCAGGAACATACACCAAAACGAAAAGTGCCACAAAAAAGGTCACAGATGTGTGACGAAAGATTTTCGGACAATGGACATGAGTTACAATAATAAAATAAAAGCAGTAATAAACGAATGAAGAAAATATATATATATATATATAGTGCGTGTTTTTATTTGGCAAGAGAAAACAAAATGACCATCCTGAAATATACTATATACATATACATATACACATATATACGTATATATATATATATATATATATATATATATATATATATATAATATATATATATATATATATATATATATATATATATATATATATGTATGTATGTATATCTATCTAGCTATCTCTCTATCTATATTTATATACACATTTTCATGATAACTTCCTTTTCAAATATCCTGTCCGCCCCCATTAAATTGCATCTACCCGTTAATAAATTGTAGTATTCGCTAGACCATTACTAGCCCACTCTTTTACCTACGGACCTTGTAGCCCCTAGATAGTAAATTATATGCTTTTAACATATTGGGCTTCTAGACCTTTTGTCTAGGCCATGTTTTCTTTCCTTTTCCGTCTTCCATTTGTTTATATTGTATGTTTTTTTGTTTTCTACTCTGATGAAGCTCCGCGCCTTGATTCGAATGCCCTATGAAGAAGAAGAACCTTATTCTCGCATTTATTTACAGACAAATTTATTTTGGCAACGGATCGGAAAGATATGTTACCTCACCTAATGTTTATGTCATGCTTTGTATTAAAAAATAAGCTATAAATGTGGTCCAATTGATGTGTTTGTTAATTTGAGGTTTTTTCCATTTTCTGTATATATATACAAGATTGATTCAGAAATTGTCTCGTATTTCAAGTTTTAACTAAGAAGTCAAACAAATTACGTACGAAAATCTTATTCATTAAAATATATTCCATCATGTCAATTTACGGTTGCCATCACTGTACCAGTTCAATTCCACGATTATATCATGTGGTCGGTTTGGGGGTAAGAAATTCCCTCGACCCGTTGTCTATCGTTTCAATGATGTTGAGCCACATTCTGTGAAGGAAATTAGATCAAATTTTAATTCCAAGTTGCAATTCGATGACAAAGACGGGCATCTGCAGGATTTGCCAGCAGTTTGCAAATGTTCGCACGATCAGGTTGTTCCTGAGAAGCTTCACGTCGGCATCGGTTCACAAGGTCGATGTTACGGAGATGTCTATTGATGGTGCTTTGTGAAAGGCCAAGGTCTACTGACAAGGTACAAATACTTGTGCTTGGTTGTTTCTCACCTATTTCAAGCAAGGGGACAAATTGTCCTCCGGAACGTAATCATTAATTTCATTAGTCGATGCTCTTGTTTTAAGTCATTATTCGACAGGTAGTGTAAAATACAACTAATTGCAATTTTTCACTACTCATTATGAAAACTGTAAAAAAAAAGCAATAAACAATAGATGTTTATTTATTATATATATGAACATAAAAAATAAACAATTCATCAACGATTGGACAACAATTTGTACATAATGATATAACAGGAAGTTACAAGTTACCAAAATTCATCGATGAAGATAAGAAAAAAAAACTTTCGACTCAGCCTGGTATATAATTGTAACAACAATCAGCTCACTTCTGGCCGCTCAAAGTACTTGTGTTCCACATCAGCAGATTAGATATGAAGTGTTGTATAAATTAACCATCCGCGATATACGAGATACATAGCTATGTACACTTAAAAACTGTCTACAGGAAAGAATAGCAGAGAAAATTGAAAGTGAATGCAAATATGAAATTAGAAAATGTATTATCGTAATGAACGGAGCGTGCGTGCAGAGAGGATTATTCATGCTTATGCTAATGAACCATTTTTATAAGTTATTTTCGATATGAAACAACTTGAATTTTGGCTTTCGAGTTCGATAGCGTAAACCTTGAATACCACTCAATATTTTCAAGTAAATATATAATATATTTCACTACAAAAATATGTTTTTGACTGTAGATATATGGCTTTAAGAATGTTTAGATTATTTTATCTAATTATGTTTAAAAATCCGGGCCTTTGGTCTTTAGGCAATATATCGTTTGGCATTGTGCGCTTTTCGTCCCAAATTATTGACGTAAAAGGTTGTGAATATTTCCCATATCGAAGTTTGATATGCTGAAAAAAAGTTATTTTATAGTATTAGGTTGGCAGCTGGGTTTGCTGTGCATGTGAATAAAAATCCAAAATTTTGGATATATGTATATATATATGTATGTGCATGTGTCTATATGTGAGTGTATGTTTATCCTGAGCCTAACGAGTTTTATGATCTTAAATTAATGTGATTATTGGTTATTCCGGAGACGTGACACAATACAAGCTCATCTGGTTCCATATTACAAGTACACGGACGGAATAATGATACAATGAGTCAGCCTTGATTCCATAACATCTACAGACACAGGGGCGGTGTAGCTGATGTAAAATTTGTATAACAGAAAATTTTGCAATATTTCACTGGTCTGAACACTGACAATAAGGTACTGCGGATTTCTTTGCTTAAGTCCAAAATTTGCTCAAACATTACGAACAAAATCCTTTTCTAATTAATTCATTTATTGCGGGAAAACTTCTACAACAATCAAAGACGTCTAATCCCCTTATCATTACCAAACTCATCGTTTATCACTTTCATTTCCCCTACCACCTTTCTATTCATCCGCTCCTAATTAATTTCCTCTGTGTCTCAATTGACCATTTCCTCACATGATTTTTCCCCAAGTCTTAACTGATATAAAGTTATGCGTTTCAAATTCGACTACTTGTTAATAACAATTGCGTTTGAATGATACTCCTAATTATCAGTCTTATACACAAAGATAATTTTTTCTCATTTCATAAAATAAAACACTCTGATCAACTCTCAAATAGTTTGATCAAGTTTTACGCCCATTCGAACACAAAGTTTTAATTATCAGTATATATATTTAAGATATTTATAAGAACATACAATTGAAAACACGTAAATAACTTCATATATTTTAATCTTATAATTAATTTCATATAATTTAATGCCCTCAACAGCACAGAAGCTCTATGCGTATAGCAACAAACTTACCAAAATAATAATAATTTGTTTAAGGAAATTTGTCCATTACATTTTCAATTATATGTTGGTTTTATATATTTTATTGGCAATCATTAGCACATGCAATAATTTTAAATACTACAGTAGAATGGGTGAAAATTATCTGTAATAATTATCTCGAAGAAATTGCGATGAATTGTGCACAACCGGATTTGAATAATCAACCGTGCAATTTGCAATTTTACCAATTTTGGTTTCTTACGATTTATTCAAATACGTTCATTTCTAATACTTATAATATAAAAACAATATGGATTTATGTACATACAGTCAAATAAGGATAATAAAAGCTATTTTTGTAATTATTATTTTGTTCATTTTTACTTATTTGTTAATATCTATTTTATTTAATTCAACATTAAATATTACAGTGTACTTAACAGCATCAAGAGTATATCAGCATGAATTTAAATTACGAGTAAAATTCATCTGAAGATTTCTCTGAAATATATGTCATATAAGAACATAAACAGTTAAACGTGTCTTCGGGAAAATTCGAACCTGGTTTCTCATTCTTAAGGTGTTTTCGATGCAATTGTTATCATTATTATTATTATTATTATTCCTGTCATCGCTTGGAATCGAACTCGGAATCTTAAGGTTATTAGCCCGCACTTTAAACACTACGCCATATACCCTTGGGAAATTGTGGAGTGAATTTTAAGATTATAAATCTAATATATTCCTAACCTTCCTTAATTCCCACCATCCATACAGTGTAAAGAGACGGTTTGCTCAGTACCTAAAATATCGAGCAAAGAATATAAGTAACGATCGTGATACCCACCACGAAGAAAGCATCAAGTTAAGTAACAATCTATTAATTAACAACTTCCCTCAAAACATACTATCCTCTCACATTATGAAGTAAAGAGTGGATAAAACCAATAAACTGTCCACGGTCTCTCTACATTATGTGAAAGGCTTCTCCGAAAACATACAAAAGATATGCGGCTCATATTGCATCAGGACAGTGCTCAAGAGTAATACAACACTTCGCAAATATCTCCTTCGAGTAAAACCACCAATAGAGGAAAATATGATAAAAGACTGCGTGTACTCCATCACATGCCGCTGTGTTAGGTTACGCAAAGGCGACACATGCTGCTCCCTCAAAATAAGGGTGGACGAATATCGCAAATCTGTGACACGAGAAGATATTGATAAATCGGGTAAAGCTGATCATGTATGGAACAATGGAGACCACCTCCTCTTGTGGGATGAAGTTAAAATAATACTTAGAGAACAACACTGGCAAATCCGAACACTAAAATAAGCAGCACGTATGTTAGGACACCACAACCTTCTAAGCAGACCGAGTACAGATATGAGTACCATATGGGAGCCAGTATTATGGAAAGATAGAAAAATATTAGATTTATAAGCCCCAAAATGCACTCCATAATTGCAGTGCTTAAGAGCGCGGGCTACTAACCCCAAGATTCCGAGTTCGAATAATAATAATGTCGAAATATACCTTTGGAATGAGAAGCCAGGTTCGAAATTTTCCCAAGACACCTGATGAAGGCTGGAGGGTATATCAGCCGAAACGTTGCGTTAGCAACAATCAAGATGAGGATAAATATCCGTCAAATGTAAATTATATTTAGGTTGTATTTCCTAACTAGCCGTATAGCCCGGCTTTACCCAGGATTAATTTAGGATTATTAAATTAATCAAGTTACTTACTTAGTTTCAAACCAAACTAAGTAACTTCTACTTCAAATTTGGGCAAAAGCTGTTGAAATTGGTAAACTTTTAGCTGAAAATGAGTTGCAGACAACTTGATTGGGTAATCCCATAAGGAATCGGTTTATCGATTTTTTCCCCTATCGATTTTTTCCGTTTTTGGAGAACTTAAAGCATTGGAAGATCCCATGAATCCTAAGTAATGCTGACATCAAGTTTAAACAAAATACATGAAAATTGGTAAAAGTTATGGTTGAAAAGAGGCTGAAGCCAATTTTATTGGGAAATCCTATAAGGAATCGGTTTACCGATATTTGTTTATCCTGATTAACTGGAAACACTAATAAGGAATCAGTTTATTTACTTTTCACCCCAAATCGGGCTTAACCGAACACAATATTGATGATTCAAAAGCATCTATATTTATACTTTAAAGTTAATTTTCACAAACAACCCACTTCCGCAGAATCATTGTTGTGACTGGAGCGCATGAGTTGGGAGTTTGATCGGCAGAGGTGATCAGGTTGCACATATCAGCCCTTTGAAAACACCACCCACATCATCTAACCTCCCCTTTCACCCATGGGTTGGGAACCGTTCCGGCAAGGAAATAGAATGCCCAAAAGGGCTCCCGATTCTCTGTGCCAGAATCGGTTATGTTCAGATCACAACTAAGACTTAGGTATATATATATATATATATATATATATATGCATGATATAGGGAAACACGAACATACACATACGTACGTTCGTACACCTATTGCATACGTGTTTTTTGTACGCATATATGTTCATGTGTGTTTGTGCGTGTGTGTGTGTGTTTGTGTGTGTGTATGTGTGTGTGTGTGTGTGTGTGTTGCCCGTATATCAACAAAACACTTCTTTCCTTGATGGAACATAAACAACAAAAGTCTTAACAAAAACTTACTCGTCCCTAGAAGGGGACTTAACTCCTGTTTGTAATCAATAGTGTTTTCTCCAGCTTGCAAATTGTTAAAAATTTTGGTTGAAAAAATATTTTCCTGCTATTCTCTGAGAAAAATAAGTTGACGAAAATACAGCTACGATCATGACGAATGTCCTCCTAAAATTGGAGTGATATGCGTACTAATTTGTGGACGTGCATAAATTACATTCACGTACACACATACACCCCCCAACACACACAAGCAAACAAACACATCCTGCCTTTTATATATACAGATTATATTTTAAACTCCGAGCCTTTCATCTTTAAGCATTATATCGTTCGGTATTGTGCGCTTTTGGCCTGGCAAAACTTTTAACATATTTTAATCTTTTTTAGCGTTTTATCGTTCATCCTAATTACGTTCAATCTAATGCTCCTGCAGGAACAATCGCGTATAGATTCGTGCTCTCATATTATTATTTTACACTCAATGTGTTGAGAAGGCAGGTATCCCCTTCTTTCAAGTGTTTTATTTTAAATAGATTGACACTAAATTTTATTCAGCGGAGGAAAAACATGAAATGCATTATCAGCAGAGACCCAAATAATTGCTGGGTGATTGAAACTGTCAAGAAACGAGGAGTAATGAAATATGACTGGGGATTGATAATAGCAGAGGATTGTAAGCTTTACGTACTCTGCATATTATAGCAAAACACTGCACATGAAATTTTGGTATATAATACCAACTCTAGATTGTCGAACCCAACGCAAACAGAATCACCTATGACTGGTACGAAAAATACAACTTATCTTGCTTCTCAGTAATGATCTAGTTTTCGAAAATTCTAGATAACAGGAATTGTAGAGATATATTATCGATATTCCATATTTTTGCCCCACAAGTGCTAAGTCACTCCGTCTAACTGTATCCTGCTTGTTGTAACTCGCTCGTTAGTGATTCAAGTCTAAACACGTCATACTAGAAGGCAAATATATTCCTCTTCAGTTTTCGGAAATACAAGAGAAGTTAACAAAATGGGCTTCATACAGCCTTACAACTGAATAATATGAAACAAATGCTGTCTCTATTTAGGATGAAATACATAATGTTTCCGACGATTAACACGGACAGTTTGTGCTCTGAGAAGCATGAATGCGTTGTATGCAGAAGATCTAAAGACAACCTTGTCCTATTTTCAATGATTTAGGCTTCAAAGATAACAGTGGACAGCAAACTTTCTGCGGTAAAAATTTAAAAGTCCCCTTATATATAGAAATAATCAAATTTCCTCCTAAGCTTGTTTGTACATTATTTGAATTCATTGATACAGCATTTTAAACTCAAGATTCCCACACACACGCACACACATTCACACACATATATACATAATATGAAAAGGTAAAATCTAAGGATCAAGCTGTAGGAAGTTAGTACGCTTCGAGCAGTTCCTAGAAGGTATATAAAACAGTTTCTGTAACAATAGTTGTCTATTGACGTAGAAAGTTATAAATGTTCAGTTTCTCAAATTTATAGACACAAACCATATGATTTCATGTACATACAGTCGAATGAAATTTGCAAAAGTTATTTTTGTGTAATTTTATATTGTTCGTTTTTTTTCTTATTTGCTAATATTTATTTTATGTAATTGGACTTCAAAAATAATATTATGGTGTATCTAATAGAATATATTAGCATGAATGTAGATTACCTCTAAAATTCATCTTAAATTTATCTTAGAGAACATGAATACTTAAACGTTCAATTTACAATAATGCGTTCACTCTCATCTTACTCACCTCGTGAACATAAAAATACTCCTCTTCATATACTCGGAACACATTGTGACTAACTGCACGACTTTTCCTTTTTCTGGTTTTAACAATAACTTATTTCCTACTGTAGGATTTTCTTACAGAGTGGCATTTTTACTAGCCCCTTCGCTATATATTCTGAATCAGGGATCATGTTTACAGCACTTCATATGCTGACTTATAGCATGATTAGTGATAAGGTGAAATTTGAGTAACTTAATGAGAGTTTGGTAGTCTCTTCTGATTAATGTCATTATATTGAAGGGAAAATCCCTTTGTTGGAAGTTAAAACTTTTATGCTACTTGAAACTTTCTTCATGCATGCTATTTTTAATCAGCATTTGATCATTGATATTGATATCTTAAGACTTAAAAGTTTATCAGTTGCTAATGTGCCTGTAGAATAAATTGAATTCTCTATATTGTTTTACTAGTTCTATCAACCACAACGATAGACATAAACAAAGGACGATAACAAGACAGAGACTCTATACGGCACCAAATGTTGCCATATAATTTCTTTCTTTTCATTTAAATATCATATTATTTTACTATAGTCTTATTTACGAACATGGATTTTAGTTGAAAATATCTATTACACAAACAACAATCATATTATTCATAGCATCAGTGATTGTTCTTATAATTGGTAAATTTAGTTCCCAATACAGTAACGTAGTCATAGAAGTGGATTACTGGAACTGCGAGTTTAAGTGCAATCGTATACATTTCTTTGTATGAAATTAAGAATAAAACACCTTGTCTCAATAGTTGTTGATGCTTTGTCAGTGCAACGGTCGTGAGTGAGAGTAATGTTATAGAGAAGTAAAGCTTTTCGTTTTGTTCCATATTCTTGATTAATTGCTTTTCAATGACCAGAAAATAGATAATAAATAACATTTCGAATCTAAAAGTGACATGTGTATGCCAAAAAGTATAGGTTTTCGAAACTACGCTCTCCAAAGATTACACATTCAATGTTACCTTTGCAGACATTGCATTAACAAATGTACAGCCTCAAAACTTATACTTTACATGATCCCTTATAAACTTGCAACAATTATACAGTTTTCCATATAAGTATAAAATTGCCACAGACATTGCTAGTTTATACTGAGAAAATGTATGCAGTAATGATGCATAAAGAATTATGTTCTTTAGTAAATAAAATAGACTCTTCTATGTTCAGTAACATAGTATTATTGATACTCATTAGTTAATTATGTATCCTATATTCTAAAAATATTGATTCGATATTTATGCCTGGTTAAAATCAATTAGAACTATGCTTTTTACTACAGAATAAGTTGTATAATTCATCCGGGCCAAATCCGGTGCCTGGCCCCGATATCTGAATGAAGCAAAAACTATTTTATTTACGTTGCAAGTAAGAGAATTTAAATCAATGACTTCGATACTATTCATTATTTCAGTTTTCCTTGAAATATTGGTTACGTGTATGTATGTATATAATATATATATATATATATATATATATATATATATATATATATATATATATATATATATATATATATATAATATATATATATATATACACGTTACATATTTTATTTATACATTTATATATGAATGTGTATGCTTGTCAAGAGCAGGGCTCATTAGCCACCAACGGAGCCGCAAATGCAAAATATAAGTTAGTCCTAGAGTGCACAATGTTCCTGGAGGTCGGCAATAGTCTTCCTCGGTCACGATTGGACGGCCATTATTATTATATTTATATATATGCACACACACATATATATACATATTTCATTTATACATTTATATATGAATGTGTTTGTGTATATATATATATATATATATATATATATATGTGTGTGTGTGTGTGTGTGTGTGTGTGTATGTATATATACATATGTATGTATGTATATATGTATGCATCTATGTACACTTGGACACATAACACATAGAGTAAGACACTTACACTCACAAGCAGTCTGAAACCTAATCATTTCCCAATTATTGAGCATGTACGAAAAGTAATTCAACTGTCATCTTAAATTATATGTATTTTTTAACAAACATTGCAATATTGTATTTCGCGAATTTTTTTTTTTTATTTGAACTTTCAACGTAAAATAGACACCTTTAAATCAAATACATTGCTTTTTTGTTTTTTCTCTAATACATCGTAAATATGACTGGCTTATTATAGTTAATTAGACAAAAAATGAATTTAACAGAATTCCCGAGGCGAAATAGCTCCGTCTGATTTATAATAATAAAGTTATGATATTCTAAGACATCTTTAGTGATTTAGTAACACACGTCTGATTCGTTTTGAATATTACTTTCCTCGTATAACACAAACATTGATATTAATTAGAATATCATCATTGACTCAAGGATATATGAAGGTTATTTTAGTCATGGACTGTCAAGATAGTGTGTTCTCGTGCTAGTATTGGTGACCACTTTGATATTGTCTTATATCTAGGTAGATCGTCTTTACAATCATACAAGCCAGCTCGGTATATATTTTCTTTTAGTGTTGATATTATGCACTCGTTGAATGTAGAAATGCCGTAACTTAACTTTAGTATTTAGGCTTGTCTGTTCGTCTGATTCTTATTGCTGCTGGCATGATATTATTTTGGTTATATTTTGATACACTGATGGGATACTTTTGTTGCATTTGTAGAAAATATGGATTTTGTCTACTCTAGGTGATACACAATTTCCTTTAAATCTCTATGTCTGCAATTGTTACATAATGGACGTTTATGATCTTGTACGTTAATGCGTTTGCCCTATTGGGCTTTTACCTATAAATGATTCTGTCTTTTATTTAAGGGAAGGATTAATGGAAACATTCCTAAGTTTGTTGTTTTAGTGCTTAAATTCCATTAATGTTTTTAGCTATCTTCATACAGTATTTTCATTTGAATTGCTTTGTCAAATCTAAGCATTTCAAATTTCCCGAATATATACTTTTTCTGGAATCTATGTATTTGCCACGTTTATATTTTTACCTAACTTCTGCACGAATTAAAAATCTTATTCTTCAATTGTAAGCTTTCTACGAAAACTCGCAATTTTGTGATGTAAGATTTTTTTACCACGAGCGGGAAAATCACCTCTATTTGCATGTCTATTTTCCGATTTATTTGTTGTCGAATATTGTTTCTGAACAGTAATGATTTTAAGGTCCACATATACTATCGTTTTTCGATACATTTTCTTTTTATGGTTTCCGAACAGATTTCAAATATTGAGGATTTAGCATAATAATTTTAAGCTCAAATATATTTCATTCATTTTCCCGATATGAAATCCAATGTATAATTAGGTGATTTGATTACGGCAGAGTAATTCTGCTAAGAAGCATAGTGCATTGCACTGCATTTATATTCTGCTGAATTACGATAATTATGTGTTTTATCGGAAGGTAAACTGCTTTATATATTTTCGGCTTAGTAGTCATTTTATATACTTCTATCATCGGTGAAGTTGTTTTTGTTGATCTCTAAAAAATATTCCTCGTACCTTTGATAATTGCACGATATGCGTCTATGAGTAAAATATGGTACTGAATTTTCACCAGATTTGTAGTATTATATGATATATTTTCTTTTATATTGAAATTTCTCAACACGTCGGTATTTTTCTTAATGCAGAGGAGAAATAACTTAGTTTTTGTGAACGAATGTGAAGTAAAAATATATCAAAAACAACTTGCGATAAAATATTTTTCACAAAAAGTATGTCTTTGATTCTGAGAATACTTCTTTAAAATTCTAAAGAATAATTCTATTTCAGATTAAGACATCTAATCGAAATTTTCCTGTAAAGTATCTATATCGATTTCCTTGATATTTCTCGCGATGACATTTCAAACTGTCCCCAAGGCCCTACATTAATTGTCACTCTCTTCATCTTTATTTTCCATAGTCAATTCTTCTTGCCTTCCTTCCTGGTTATTCGTGGGTCAAAGAGGCATGCAACGTGAATTGTATAGCACAAGTGGTTCACCTTGGTTACCACCAGTAGATTCAGTTTGTTGTGCTCTAACACTTGTCGTGCTCATACGACGTATTGCCTTTATTTTCCCTTTCCACAAAGTTACCAATGTAGCATCTTATAGTGATTTTGGACTAGTGTAGCGCATTCGGTCACGATATGGCCTGGTTTCGTTAACTCTATTATAGATTCGGCACAATGGAAACACTTGCTTATTCCTAAGTTTGACTCTCAAATTATTTACCAGAGCTTAGTCATGTGCTGCCAGTATGGTGCTTCCTGTCATTATCTTCAGTGTTCCTTTTTTCACTCGGTCCCGCCTATATTTTACAGCAACTTCATTCGTAGCTGCATGGAATTGATTGAGTAGAAACTTGTGCAGTGCTTCTTCATGACATTCTTGCACATCTTGTTTCGTTTTCCCCCTTTTTTGTCTGCTTTCTATAAACCATCATCACTAACTGCCACAAGTTAGATTTCTACACTTTGGGTTAGATATCTCAGCAGCTCCGCATTTCCATACAGTCCCCTTTCTTCATTTTCTCTCTTCATGTATAGACGTGAATAATGAGCTCCACATGTGGTTAGAGGCTTTCTTGTCTTCCAGTCCAACCCATTTAGCTCATCCTCTCTCCACTTCAGTATTCTGGCTCCATACCGAACCACTGCAACTTGTGGAGCGTATTGCTAAATTTATGTTTCTGGTTTTCAACTTTGAATCCAATATATTTCTCAATCGACGCAGATACTCTTTCTTTATGCTTTCTTTCATCATCATTATTAACTCCATCTACCTCAAATATTCCTAGCTATCTATATCCGGATTCAGGTTCAACTGCCTTCATAATTTTACCACTTATCTTACTTATACTTTCCTTTCTGACAAACGTCCTTCGTCTCATTATCGTTACAGCATATTTTGAAAGTCCAAACTACACCTTTATATGATTTGAAAAACTCTGCCCAGTATTGGACTAAACTGTCTAATCCTGCCTGACTTCTTATGAACAACTTCAAATCATCCATAAAGAGCAGGTGATTAATCTTTCCTTTACCGCTTCCCAGGTCATGCCCTAACTTTGTCTTCCGCAATATTTCACTCAAGGGAATCACTCTCGGCACAAAGATCAATGGGGTAACTGTACCCCAGGAAGTCTTCTAACAATTGATTTCCTTCTGTCAGTTCAGTTCTCCAACATTTCAAACTGTTCCATATAAGGATTGTCATGTTTTCTGCTCCTCCATACATTTCAATATTTTATGCCTTACGGTAATCAATCCATACCATGCTCTCCTCTAATAGTTTCTCATCATTAGTTTGTTAATTAATAACTGATTGTTTATTCCCTAGCTTTTCTTTTGACACCCATTTTTTTCCACTGGTAGCAGCCCATATTTTCCTAAGTATCCGAACAGTTTAGCGGTCAAAACAGCAGGCAGTACTTTTTGCATATGCAGAATACTCATTATTAGTCTAACGCTTGATACCATGTTACGCTTTCGAAATTTTTTGACGCATAACAATGCCTCTACTCTTTTCATCAACTGGAAACTAAGCCTTCCTGCAAACAGCTATCCAACTGTTCTGCCATCCTTTCATGGATCCCTCTCACCTTCTTCATCTAATACCATTAGACACCATCCGGCTCTAAGCCCTTCCAACTTGGTATTTTATTTATATGACCCTTTATCTTTTTCGAACTTGTCTTATGTAGTCGTGCACTATTTCTATCTTGGATTTCCTGCAGCCAATCTGCAATATCACTATGCTCTACGGGCTGATCCCAGAGCTCCTCAACAAAATAAAACGCTCTGCTTCCATTTGCTTAGCCATCAAATTCAGCAGTTTGCTCTGGCTTCAAGCAATTTGATCTGTTTCATTGTTTTGGACTGTTGTACCTTCCCAATTTTGCCTTGATTGCTACTGCTCTTTGTTTCAGTCCTTCCAATAATACATCTTACTTTTTATCATTTATTCTATATGTTCCTTCTAACCGTTTTCACGCTTTCAGTTTGCGTTTCCTCTCTTTTTAATCCATCAACTTCACCAATGTCCCCTGATATATATATATATATATATATATATATAATATATATATATATATATATATATTCTGCTTTTAGCTAACATTTTGCTTTTAGCTAACACCATTCCACATATCTCGGACTGAGAAGTTTTGATCTTGGTCTTTTCTAATATATCGACACATCATCCCACTCTGTTTTGTAGATGATAATTGTATCCTTGCAATTTATCCCTTCCTACAACTTTCCTTTCGTTTGCTGCCAATGCATTTACACTTTATCCTACATCTTCACTCACCATTCATTTCTCCATCTTCAGTTTACACTATCGTTGCTGGTTCAATACTGTCAATGTTTTCTATATTCCTTTTTATTCATTCAGCGTCTAAATCAGCTAATCGACTATTTATTGCGCTTGCCTGATCGGTATTCCCTTCTACTGGATTCACTTCTTATCCAGTACTCAATTATATGATTTGCCACATGTTTCCACCTTTTTTCTCCGCTCTTGACTTTCAGTTTGAGCAAACGCTGGATGACAACCGGGCCTGCGCTGTTCAACCGTAGGGGAGCCGAAGGCAGAAAAAAAAAAACCTTCACCGTTGGTTCCAGCCTTATTAAAGCCATTATTCGATACACTTCTATAGGGTATTTTCAACCAATATCGAGTTTCAGTCCTACCGTTAGCCACCAGCCAGTACTTTTATCGAGACACTATCTGTAAAAAGATTTTCAATAATGATTGAAGAGCTGTTATTATCTTTGAACGTCAAGGGCAATGGAAACTTGCCATTTACGTGATGCCCATGGTTCTCATCGGAAAAAAAGTTAGTGTCAAGAGTCAATGTCCTGAATCTTCATGCAACCATTGTTTGTTAACCTCTACTGAATCGTTGTTTATCCCCCTTCATCACAAGGATGGAGACGTTAGCTACTGACGGCTTGTACCAAGGTTACTACCGACCCCTAAAAACACAGTATTTAAGTAAGTGCCGCTTCTAGACATACTGCCAACCAACACTAAGAGTATCTGTCTGCCTGAATTTCGGTGGACTATGACTTTCCTGAGGTCCTCTCCCGTTTACTGGGTTCTGATTTTTTATTTTGCAGGCATTCAAAAATTCCACCCTTCTCCCCAAGTAGGTTTAGTGGGATTGTCGTCTAGTGGTCAAGGCACTGACCATGTTACAGGTTACACTGCGACATACATTAATTATTATTATTCATATACACACAACAGCTTAGAATGTTGGAAAAGAAAAAACCCTAACATCGGGCTACAACACGTAACCTTAGATGCCAAGAACCCTCCTCAGTATCGTAGCTGTCCCTAATAAAACTGTTTTCTGCAGCTGTACAAAACTGGAGTTCATACCTATTTCTTCTATCCATCTGTACTTGAATGAGTAGGTCCTGGTAAGTTACCATTATTTCTTCACTTCTCATATTGGTCATTTCATCATTTGGGACTGTAATGACAATTATCTGGCACTATCTACTACTACTACTACTACTACTACTACTACTACTACTGCTACTACTACTACTACTACTACTACTACTACTACTACCACTACTACTACTACTACTACTACTACTACTACTACTACTACTACTACCACCACCACCCCCACTACTACTATCACCACCACTAAATCAGCCTTTCTAGCTTCTATCTGTCAGTCTGTGTGCCTTGGGTATGTGCTGTGATTTATTGTGATGCTCTGATGGTTACTGTATTGAAAGTGTTTTGCGTAGGATGTGTGCAGTGCTCAGTAGTGCAATTTTCTGTATGTTATATGTGTTTGTAAGTCCTGGTGTTTTTGTTATGTATTTGTCTGAATATTTTTTATCATACCTAATGCGTCTACTATGATAGGAATTGATTTTGTTTTTAGATTCCACATTCGAGTTACCTCTATTTCCAGGTTTTTGTGTTTTGAAAATTTCTCCATTTCTTTTAGACACATGTTGTCATCTGCTGGTATTGCTACATCAATTAGAAAGCACTTTTTTCTTCATGATCTCTGACAAGTATATCTGGTCTGTTGGCCTTAAATTCTCTATCTGTGTGTATTGGCATATCCCAGAGTATGGTTGCTTTCTCGTTTTCTGTGACCTTTTCTGGTTTGTGCCTATACCATCTTTTTTCTGTTGTTATTCCATAATGTTGGCATAGCTTCCAGTGTATGATGGTCCCAACTCTGTTGTGTCTGTGAATATATTCCTTCTTAGCCAGGACGGAGCAGCCAGAGATAATATGATTTATTGTTTCTTGTCCAATAGTGAAAATCGTTCGAGCGTTAATCTACAAATTTAACAGCATTTTCCCCATTCAATTCTGTTTATGAACATGTATGCGTGCACAAAACATGCAATAGGTGTACGTACGTACGTGCGTGTATGTGTTCGTGTCTTTTGCCCATATATATTTATATTATATTATATTATATTATATATATATATATGCAATATATAATATATATAAATGGCGGTGCCCCAGCATGGCCACAGCTCATGAGCTGAAACTGGAAAAATCAAAAAATCAAAAGTCATATATTATAATATATATATATAATATAATATATATATATATAATATATATATATATATATTATATATATATATATATATATATATATATATATATAGTGTAATAAATCAAATATATGCATACATACATACAAATATGTACGTACCTACATCTACATGTATATATACATGCATATATAAATATATATACGTGAGAACAGGATACCACAAATAGACGCAGAACTCAACAAGAACGAACACGTAAAAACAAGCATGGAACGAACCTTTTTTTACAAAGAAAAAAAACAGAGTTCTAGACAAACTACACAAGGAAACATCCCCTTCATCAGCTGTCCCTAGTTCAACTCCAGCGTGTTTCGAAGGTGAGGACAGAACACGACTCGTCGAACTAGCACTTCCTGCGAAGAAATTAAAGGAATATATATATATATATATATATATATTATATATATATATATAACTAATTTGAACTGATTTCGCCTAAATTTGACGTCTATATTACGTAGTTTGGTTTGAAATAAAGAACTTGATGAACTTCATTATCGTAACTTAATCCCGGGCAAGGCCGGGTTATACTGCTAGTTGTTACTGAGTGAGAGAGCAGTGCATACCATCAAAGTTACACTGGGTTACAAATACACGAACTACAATATATCCATTATGACTATCCGTCTGATAAGGATACACTTAATAATAGTAATAATAAAGGTTTTGCCTAGAGTAGAAAAGAATGAAGCCAAACAGTGCTGTAGAGGCTAGTCTTTTCGAATTACTACTCACTTCAAGGATAACACTTTCGAAGTTATATGCTTCTACCTCAAATAAAATCAGACTTTTCAAAATGTTGTTGAAAATAGGAGCAGCAACAGTGGTAAGTCAGAGGCAAGTTTGAAGAGACACACACACATACACATACACACATACACATACACAGCTGCCACGAATAATGCATACATACATAAATATATATATATATGTGTGTGTGCGCGTGTGTGTATGTGTGCGTGTGCGCGTGTGTGTGTAATAGTGTCTATATTTGCCCCCCTACCATATAGCCACGTAACTGTCTATAACCCCGTAACTTAAGGTTTCGGCGAAAAAAGAATATTGCGGTCGATCCACTCGACAAAAAAAATCAAGGCGGTTCCCCAGCATGGCCGTAGTCTAATGACTCAAACAAAGAAAAAGAATATATATATATACATATATATATATATATATATATATATATATATATATATATATATATATATATGTTCAACTTACGATGAAGTAAAGTAACAAGGTTTGTTTTAGAAGCGTTGAGATGTATTGAAAGATACAGAAATATATTTTTCTCTGACGCGTGATAATGCCAATAAATAGCGAAATCAGGATAAATTATCGATATATTGCAGACAAATACGAGCAATGAGACTCGAACTCACATCTGTGATTACGCGTCAAGTGCTTTATCATTAACCTAAACTGCCCAGTAACGAACTCTTCTGCAAATTTAGAACATATATATTTTCACCTCATAAGACGCTAAGGTTAAATCCAACTTATGATGGAAGTATTCTATCATAAGTTGAAGTTAAGGTTCGCGTCTTATGAAGTCATATTTATAAGTTCTAAAATTGCCGAAGAATTCGTTACTGGGTAGTTTAGCTCACAGATTTGTGAGTTCGAGTCTCATCGGCGGTGGGTAACGTATTTTTCTGCAATGTATGGATATTTTATCCTCATCGCGCTATTTATTAGCTTTATCACGCATTTTAGAATTAAAACTCACTCTCTTTCTCTCTCTCTCTCTCTCTCTCTCTCTCTATATATATATATACCAGAGTAGGCACATAAAGGCGTAATAAGGTGGAAAAGATTGTACTCGAATACCAGAGCTGGAATTATATGCTTTATTAAAAGGCAGTACTAAAATTACAAAACTGTTACTCAGAGTTTCACGTTCCCGCTCGTCGGACAGTTTTCTTTAGAATAGAACAAACATAGCGTTATATGCAAAAAGCAAAAATATGCAATTAATTTGATAGATACACATTTCAAAACGGTTTTGTCGCATTGGTTTTCTTCAACAATTTACTGCATAAAAGCATATTATTATAAAAATCGAAGAAAACCTTAAATCAAAAATATCTTATAGATAAGAACAAGGCCTGAATGCCAAGAGTAAATAATTAGCTGTAAAATGTTAATATTTTATATACTACTAACTGCATATGTAATCTCGCGTGAAAAAATTTTTAACGGATATATCTTTTAATTTATTAATTGATAAATATTTTACAGCTAATTATTTAACCTGGGTATTCAGGCCTTGTCATTCTTTATAAGCTAAGTTTTATATAAGGTTTTCTTCGATTTTTATACTAATACGATTTTTATCGCAATTTGTTATTGCATGCAAACGGTTATTGAAAAGAGACCGTTAGTTGAGAGGAACAATGAAACAAAACCATTTTCAAATGAGTACCTCTCAAACTACTTGTATATTTTTTCATATAACCTTATTTTTGTTCCATTCTAAACAAAACTGTCCTACGAACGGGAACATGAATCTCTGAGTAACAGTTTTGTTGTGATATTTTTGCTGCTTTTTAATTACGTATATATATATATATATATATATATATATATACTTTATTTAAAGCAGCAGAAAATTCAACAAAATCTGTTACTCTGAGTTTCTCGTTGCCGTTCATCAGACAGTTTTTGCTAGAATGGAACCGATATATCAATTCAATCCAGACTCTTACAGACGCTACACCTTTAAAAAAATGGACTTGTTTGATTGGCCCTTTAGAAAATGGTCATTCTTCGAGCGATAAACAAAAAATGAGCTCAAAAATATATGTATATATATATAAAAAAATTATAAAAATTGTAAAATTCGAGGAAAAAACCTTACATTGAATAAAATACATATTGACGTTAATGAAGAAAATATCATTAATGCATAGAAATTAAAACTCATTATAAATATTACACTGCAATACATATTCATATTAAAGTGTACATATATATATCAACATACACAGAAGGATGCGTGCAAACGCCATACATATACAGACGTATAAATATAAATCTAAAATATACACACAAATGCATGCATACATATATGTACGCAATCTATCTCGCACGCAAGTTAAAATCATCGATGTAACGTTTCTCATTTACGTAGTAAAGCTTAAGTAAGGGGGACGTAAAGTTGTATCAGTATCAGTTAGAGAAAAAACGAAAGAAAGGAAGAGAGAGAGAAAAAGGAACGAAGAAGGGGAAGGAAAAAAGAAAAAGGAGGGGTGGGGAAAAAACGAAATAAGAAAAATTATGTATACAAGCTGTGTAACCGCGTTATTGACATATATGGAGACAAGTATACAAATACACAAGTTCGAATGGATACATACACATACAGTCGTGTATGTGTGTGCTTAAGCACAAACATACGCTCACTTACACATACACATAGACGCATGCTTACAAATACATATCCATGGCTATACACATATTTATATCAAAATTCTAATTTTTGACAACATTGATTTTTAAAAAAAGATGAGTGCAATAATGAGAAGATATACGAAAGACATAAAATATAACACCCTATTTTGGATCATCTATAAATTAAAAATCAAGGTAATCCTATACAATACAATAACATGAAATAAACAAAGCCGAAGGTTTTTCCTAATGTATATGTAGAAATATAAGACTTTGCTATACGGAATGAAATCTGCATAGCGCGAAACAAATCCATCGTCGCGTTTACACACTAGTCCAAGAGTCAAAATCAAAATTTCAAAAATCAGAAATACAAAATATATACACTATCCATATGGTATATTTATATTTGACATTTTAAATTTGGTTGCGTGTCTACATAAGTTCATTAGCTCACTTCTTTGATTCAAAGAATTATTGTCTTTGAATAAAATGTACAGTTTTTCTAATAGTTTTTTTTTTTTTTTAAAGGTGTAGCGTTTGTAAGAGTCTGGATTGAATTGATATATCGGTTCCATTCTAGCAAAAACTGTCTGATGAACGGCAACGAGAAACTCAGAGTAACAGATTTTGTTGAATTTTCTGCTGCTTTAAATAAAGCATATTACTCTACCACTGGTATTTGAGTACTCTTTTTTCCACCTTGTTTCACATTTATGTGTTTACTCCGGTATATATATATATATATGCATATGAGATATTCAGTGTTGCATGGTCACATGGTTCAAAAGATTTCGTAACTCAGATGCCCACCCCCTCGACAATCCTTGCTTTTTTCCAAGTAAGATAATATCTCACCCTGCCCAAACATGATTACACGAAATACATATAAATAAATACACACACACACAAACACTTATATATATATATATATATATATATAATATATATATATATATGTACACATGCTTACATACATTCATACATGCATACCGAACTACATTCATACATATATATATATATATAATTAGTGTATATATGTAATTTATAAATGTTACGTGAGCGACAATAATTTGAGAAGAAAGAGTCTAATACTTGATTTTATATATGTTTACTTATATTTGTGTGCGTGTGTGTGCGTGCGTGTGTGTGTTGGGAACATTGATAAAATATGTATAATTTATGTGAGAAATTTATTTTTACTTTGATTAAAATAGCTATGTCTTTAGAGAGAAATAGGTCATTATTCTCCTGCATTTCGCACATCTGACCACTACTCTTATTTGTCACTCGTGCAACATGAACGATTCATTACCCTTAATCATTTGTAAGATATGATAAGCAGGCAGAATAAACCTTCAAATACAAACGACACAAAGACCAACTAAGGAGAGACGCTGTTGTAGCAAGAGAGTAGTAACGTTGTTAGATAATTAAGAAAATTATTTCCTTAGGCATTATGAAACAAATAAAATATAAATAGAAAGCCTCTAGTTAGTGACGAATGACTTAGAAAGTATGAATTTTATAAATTGCAACAAATTCAATACCTTCAAACATTAAAGTGTTAGTCACAAAATAAGTATAAAGCGTATTATATGTAAATTGATATTTACTCTTTTTCTCTGCGGACGTGCCTTCTCTTGTTCTTGCACTTCGCTTCTTTACCCTTCTCTTCATCGTCCCCTATACTTTCTTATTCTCTCTAATATTAGCTCAATTCGTCTAAGACTCAGTGTAATTTATGAACTCATGTATATAAACTGCTAGTTACGAACATATCTTTAACATCTTAGGTAACCACTATTTACACTATGGCTCATACGCAAAATAAAAATTAATAAAAAATAAAAACATGAATAAAAGAAAAAAAGAAAAAAAAAACTATACTTCAATCTGAAAATAATATTTTCACCGTCTCTAGCATACCGACATCTAATCCACTAGCGTGACTTCCATTATCCTCCACCTAAATATCCATTAATTATTCAGCAACCTATTTAAGCTCCCAGTATAATACTATAATACATATGTGTGTGCACATAAATTATATGGATGTATAATGTTTTGTATTTACCTGCGCTCACATCGCTAAATATTCCTTTCTTTTCTTTCCCTTCCTTATATCTCTCTTCTTCTTCTGTCTCTCTCTTTCTCTATTTCTCCCTCTAAACTCAGTGTAAATCATCTCTCTTCAACTGTTAGTATTCTTAAGACACTTAGACCTGGGTAAGTAAAAGCGTATATATACAGAAAGAAAAAAAGAAAGTAAGTAAGAAAGAAAGAAAAATAGAAGGAAAGAAGGACAGGGCTTTTTCGTAGCGAAAGAGTGTCTTGTAATTTTCGGTTTGAATGGCAGTTTTTTCTAGCGGTGTCATATGAAATTGTCACCAATAATTATGACCCTAGTATCGATCTATTGCATTTCAATCTGTTTTAGGGTTAGGGTTAGGGGTGCGGGGAAGGGTATCTTTTTTCGTCAGAAATGTAAATAAACCCAATCTGTTTCTTAAAGGAGGGACATATTCATAGGGCACATAATGATTTTCACCTCAATAGACGTCATTGATTGGTTGAAATTGCAGAAATTGAAGAAAAAAAACAACAAATATCTTACAAACTATAGAATTTTCTCAATAAAGCCAAGAGAAAAATATGTTTTTTAAATACATTCTACCAGTATACGAAGTTTAAAAGTGTTTAGTTACGTGGAAATTATTTTAAAAATCTGCCGTTCAAACCGAAAAGATCCGTAATTTTGTGTGATGAATATGATTAACAAAATTAAGTTACATTTAAATTAGGTTTGTAAGTCACCAGGATACAGTGAGCCATTAACGCAATACTAATTCGTGGAAGTGATTTGAAGCTACTAACAATTAAGCACAAAACATCGAAAAGTCTTAACGTATGTAACACGTAGTCATAGATCCGATTAATTAGACTATTCTGTATGCAATGTCTTCGATCATTCAAAGTCGATAGAATTACAGCTGATGGACAAAGAAAGTGTTTTTTACCCCGTGTTCTAACGACGAATATATTACTACCCTTCATATAGATTGCCTTTTTCACATGATAAGTGTGCCACATGACAACCGTGGGCAACTATCTACTTGACAACTTTGCCTTGCCTAACATATACTCGAAAAAACTCGTCTATTTGCTGACACCAGCGAGAAGTATTGTTTTGCGAAAATTTCTAGTTTGAATATTTGCTCTTTGAAAGGCGGCGAGCTAGCAGAAACGTTAGCACGCCAGGCGAAATGCGTAGCCATACTTCGTCTGCCGTTACGTTCTGAGTTCAAATTCCGCCGAGGTCGACTTTGCCTTTCATTCTTTCGGGATCGATTAAATAAGTACCAGTGAAACACTGGGGTCGATATAATCGATTTAATCTGTTTGTCTGTCCGTGTTTGTCTCCTCTGCGTTTAGCTCCTTGTGGGTAGTAAAGAAATAGGTATTTCGTCTGTATTTACGTTCTGAGTTCAAATTCCACCGAGGTCGACTTTGCTTGTCATCCTTTCGGGGTCGATAAATTAAGTATCAGTTACGTACATGGGTCGATGTTATCGACTGCCCCTTCCCCCAAAATTTAGGCCCTTGTGCCTAGAGTAGAAACGAATATTTGTTCTTTGATTTGAAAAACTTAACAAGTTCAAAAAATCCGAGAGTCTAGTATTCATGCGTTTCATTGTGATCTCTACAAAGAAACATGTATTTCCAGTGAGTGGTTTATAAGCTCATACCAAGTACGATTTCTTAAGAGAAACCTCAAGCTAGCAAATCATATCTAAAGGCTATATAAATTTCGCTGCTCAAGGCAGTAAATTACTCACGTTTGCTGTATCTTCAAAGAGTTATATGATAAAGGTTGTTGATTATCGCTGTCGCCGCCGCCATCACTTGCACCCCCACCCCACCCAACCATCATCATCATTGTCATCAACACCATCACCTACACCATTACCACCAGTACTATTATGTTCGCCCTGATCCTCACCCTTCTATTCCCTATTTTATACCACTTTGCATAATATATAACTAATTGTATTTATTCATAATCAAATATCTACATTAATTACGTTTTTTTATTAACATTATTTCCAAAACATACAAAAAGTTCCGTATTTTGGGGAAGGAAGCTAGATCATGGGCGAATACGTTACATATTTGGACTCCAGAAGGACGAAAATATAATGTTCACCTATGTAGAATTTGAAATCACGACATATAGATGTGTAATTAGATATCGCAAATCACTTTAGCCTACACCTTACCAGTATTCACATTAATATCATCAGATAATAATTAATTTTGTCAAATTTAGTACCATCAGCATGTTGTGTATTCTTGTTACTTTTGGTGTTGCTATCGTTGCATTATTTTATTTTACCAATTTTTTGCGTCATAAAACTCTCATGCTAATGAACTTTTCAGTGTAGTTGGAGTTTTAAAAAATGTGTAGTGAATCTTCTAATTAAACTCAAATTAGTTATTAACACACGTTAGGTTTCCAGTAAAATCAGAGGACTGGGATTCCTTATTACATATGATGTAGGCTTTTATGTTTTGAGATTTTAAAATTAAAATTATATGTAGCCTTTTAATTAAACATACGTTATTTTTGAAGTTAAAATTATTGCTACAGGCTATTCAAGTTTGTTAGGAAACACTTACTCGTACACGCATCTGCAGTTTATGGATTCTAAAACGCTGTATAAAATTATTCCTTGATAGTGAACAGCAGTGAGCGCATAAATTTTCCTCCTCAACCGGAATTAGAGTGTATTGATAAACGGGTATGATTATACATCGCCCTTCATTTTAATGTAAGACAGAATATTTTAATGAATAATATATCCATTTCTAATTTCTGGACAAGGCCTAAAATTTTGGAGGAGGGGGCAGTCGATTCCATCGACCCAATTATGCAAGTGATTCTTAATTTATCGATGAAAGGTAAAGTCGACTTCGGTGGAATTCGAATTCAGAGCGTAAAAACAAACGGAATATCGCTAAGCGTTTCGCCCGGCGTACTAACATCTCTTATTTCTTTATTACCCACAAGGGGCTAAACATAGAGGGGACTATCAAGGACAGAAAAACGGATTATGTCGAATACATCGACCCCAGTGCGTAACTGGTACTTAATTTATCGACCCCGAAAGGATGAAAGGAAAAGTCGACCTCGGCGGAATTTGAACTCAAAACGTAGCGGCAGACGAAATACCTATTTATTTACTACCCACAAGGGTCTAAACACAGAGAGAACAAACAAGGACAGACAAACGGATTGAGTCGATTACATCGACCCCAGTGCATAAATGGTACTTATTTAATCGACTCCGAAAGGACGAGAGGCAAAGTTGACCGTGACGAAATTTGAACTCAGAACATAACAGCAGACGAAATACCTATTTCTTTATTACCCACAAGGGGCTAAACATAGAGGGGACTATCAAGGACAGAAAAACGGATTATGTCGAATACATCGACCCCAGTGCGTAACTGGTACTTAATTTATCGACCCCGAAAGGATGAAAGGAAAAGTCGACCTCGGCGGAATTTGAACTCAAAACGTAGCGGCAGACGAAATACCTATTTATTTACTACCCACAAGGGTCTAAACACAGAGAGAACAAACAAGGACAGACAAACGGATTGAGTCGATTACATCGACCCCAGTGCATAAATGGTACTTATTTAATCGACTCCGAAAGGACGAGAGGCAAAGTTGACCGTGACGAAATTTGAACTCAGAACATAACAGCAGACGAAATACCTATTTCTTTATTACCCACAAGGGGCTAAACATAGAGGGAACAAACAAGGACAGACATAGGTATTAAGTCGATTACATCGACCCCAGTGCGTAACTGGTACTTAATTTATCGACCCTGAAAGGATGAAAGGCAAAGTCGACCTCGGTGGAATTTGAACTCACAACATAACGGCAGACGAAATACCGCTAAGTATTTCGCCCTGCGTGCTAAAGCTTCTGCCAGGTCGCTGCCTAAATGGATAATGCATTAAATTAAAACCATAAAGAAAGTGCCATTTTCTATTTCGTACTCATATTGAACAGTGTATACTTGACCAGAATTGTAAAAATGTAAACATTCTGAAGCCAATCTTAAATCCAATTCTCCCAAAACAAAAAAGAAATTGTATATACAAGTACTAAGAAGATACAAAATCACACACGCACGCACGCACATGCACACACACACACACATACACACACACACGCACACACACATACACACACGCACAAACAATAAGGAGGCAACATATGTACACAGACACGTAGAGAGAAGCGTATTATTTGTGATAAATATCTCTTATGTAATTTTTTTTCATTTGAAGATGGCGAGAAGCGTCATGTAGTCAGTAAGTACTTAAATAATCACTTAGTAAAACATGGACTTCGTATTACGAATCTCTAAGTGGTCGGCGAAATCATGATACTTGAGAACCTCGAACACCCAGAGCGCTGATGTTCTTTTTCAAAGAATTGTTAACCAAAATTTAGATAATAATGATGCGTGTGGGAGGAAGCAGACTGTGCGCATAAAAAGTATTAAGAAAGAAATTTATATTTACATGAATTTGCATGTACATCATGAGCGGTGAAAAAGTGATAATTGTTACCTAAGCACAAAATTTTGTCCATAACTAATATCACGTGGTTCATTGAGGGATCGAATTATGACCTAAAACGGTGTATAATTAATTGGTAAATGACACGCTTTATAGATTCTTAAACGTTGCGTAAAATTATTCCGTGATAGAGATATTCTGAATGCATAGACCCAAGATAAATGTATGGAGTTGAGTTAATATATAGCACCATATACGAAAATTACTGTGACATCATGAATATAGATATAAAGGGACAAACATATAGGTGTATACATGCAGAAAGGAAGTACATGCGTTTATATATGCGTTTATATACGTATATACATTAATATATGCGTTTTTATGCGTATACGTGATGTGAGTGCATGAGTATAATTTTAAGAAGCCCAAGAGGAGGTAGAGATGCGCATCATTACCTTTGTTCTCATTAACATCATCACTAACGCGACCAACTTTAGTGAATCTGATTCTCCTCAAAGTACCACTCCAGACACCTCTAATACACACAACACTACTGTAATGATTCTCAAAACCTTAATACTGCTGCCACTAACTTTATCCCGTACCGAACAAGAGGAAAACAACCTGACCTAAACAACAGCAAGAATTGACAGAGATATTAGACAAACTTCTCTAAAATCACAAACGTTTGACTTTCATGAGGATGTATTACAATACATTCACCGTTAAAATTAATCATATGACGATTATAGCTGCTATAGTTTCGATTACAAGTGTTAATCAGCTATGATTACATGAGCTATTGTAAGAACGATCTCGCTATTAGTACATCTCACATATAGAAGTGAAAGAAAGAATCAAATACCTTTGAGACAATCCAATTATATTTATTCATAGTGAGGTTGTGTCAAGTTATCTCAGTCAGATGGTGATCAGGTGACGAACTTCCCATGTAGTTAAAGACAGCTGTCTTATACGAATATTCATATATATGTATATGCATACGTAGTAATGTATGTATATTTTGCATCTTAACTATCTATCTATCTACCTATATATATATATATTATATATATATATATATATATATATATATATATATATAACTTTGTACCATGCGAGAGACATTTGCTGCAGTGAACTTGTCTTTTAGCATTTGAAATAAGTCACAAACATATTGTAATTGACCTAAACATTCGTTATGACTAAACACTGCTTGGCGCTAACATTTCGCTATATATATATATATATATATATATATATATATATATATATATATATATATATATATAAGTAAAAAAACACCCCCATGACGCTATTCACTCTGGCAGAAATTTAGAAATGGCATGCTGTACCGCTTGCCAATCGCATCGAAGCTCCAATGCGAACAGATGGTGAACATACAGAAAAACTGTATTTTTGCTTGGACACTGGCTTTAAGTTAGTTAGTAAGTTAGTTAATTTTTGGCTCAAAAGCAAATAGCAAGGCCATGTAGGGGGACATGGAGTTAAGTACAGGGTGGTGTTCATGTAAAGAGTTCAGGCCACTAGAGATCAAGGGAGACTTTGAACAAAGCGGTCGTCGGCATCTTCACCATCTCGTCTGGCAGTTTGTTCCACGGATCCGCAACCCGGACGGAGAAAGCTCCTCTCCTTCGATTGAAATGAAATCGTCGCAGGTAGAGCTTTTCGGAATGACCCCGCAGCCGACGCTCTGGAGCAGGAGTGAAGAACAGCTCTTTCGAGAGGTTACACTTGCCGTTTATGATGTTGTGAGCGAGAATGAGATCACCACGGCGGCGGCGTTTTTCTAGAGAATAAAGGTCGAGCGTCCTCAGCCTTTCTTCATAAGACAAATTTTTGAGACCCTGAACCATGCGGGTAGCCAGCTTCTGGACTCTTTCGAGATGCTGTATGTCTTTGAGAAGATAAGGAGAAGAGGTTTGAATCCCGTACTCCAATATGGGTCTCACCAGCGTGACATAGAGTGGTAGGAATATGGCTGCTGTGAGCATTCCGAATGACCGTCGAATCAAGAACAGAATTCCGCGTGCTTTGTTGGCAGCATGGACGCACTGGGCCGAAGGCGAAAAGGAGGAATCCACCAAGATACCCAGGTCCTTTACCTGATCGGTCCTCTCCAGCAGCAGACGACCCGGCTCGAAATCAAGTTGAATTGCAGGAGGAGAGCCAACAGGCAGATGACAGCACTTTGACACGTTCAGACACAGGTCCCATTCGTTAGGACTATAGGTTTCCTTTATCTGAAAAGTAATTTTTAATCGAAAAAAATTTCTAAACGATGAACTTTTATCTTACTTTATATACTATATATTACTTATTATATGCTTCCTATATTTATATTTTTATATATCTATATACTTATATATTTCTTATAGTTTTATGTATTTATTATTCTAGGTGTTGTAATGTGTTTAAAATATATATATATATATATATATATATATATATATATATATATATATATATATATATATATATATTTCTTAATCGCTAAAGTATTAATCGTTAACTTTTAATCGAGATGGACTGTATTCACGCACTTTCTTGTATTTTCTTATATGCTTGTACTGATGAGTTATGTTTCATCTTCCGTGATGTTATACATGTATATTCTATGTGAAAGAAAAAGCATTATGTGATTAAATGTCTGAGATATGAAATGTTACGTGGATGACCTTGTATTTGTTTGTTCTGCAACCACAGTTTAATATATTTGTCTCATTTAATTGAGCACTTCTATAGCAGTCCTATTAAACACTTTGTTCCTGATAAGAAACAATCATAGTATTATTGATATTTGTGTATATATATATATATATATATATATATATATATGTATGTATGTATGTATATGTATATATAATCAATTTGAATAATCGAACAATAAATTTAGCAATCGCAAAACAACAAGAGAATGTACAGATGGAATATATTAGTTTGGCGCTCGGTAAAGGTGGTAAATAGAGTTCAGAGAAAGAAAAATCTCAACAAGAGGTGTGTGGATATATGGCTAAAATATGAAACTTACATGTACATACATACAAATATGTATATATATATATATATACATATATATATATATATATATATATATATACCTACATATATATATAGATATATATGCATGATGGCTGCCCCCTCGTTATCGATTATGGCCATTGCACGAAGCTTAACTGTTATTGGTGCTGTGATCGAATGTGACTTTTTAGCCCAGCTAAAGATCTACAATGTCTTGTACAGAATTGGCAACTAAAACCTTTACCGGTAATAGCTGGCTGTAGTTGTAACTGGGCTTCATGTACCCTTACATGTCTTTTAAGTCCTCCTGCTGAATTACACTCTCTTCCGCATGCCCGACAGATATGATTAGTATGGTGTGTTACACCACCACCACCAATGGCCAGGTTGTCACTCATCTATCTCGCTTTATGACTACGAAGATGACTCTTGAGTCCAGCTTTACTGAGCCAGGGTCTTGCACAGACACTGCATGTCAGCATCATAGGAAGACCATTCCCATCTGGAAGTGTAACAGCGATGCCCTTCCTGACATCCCTCCTTACTTTCTCATGTGCAACTCGAGATTTCTCAAACGTAGCTGTCCCCTCGTGCACAGTCCTTCCCCAGCTGCTACGATCAATAACTATGCATTCCCATGTGTCAGGATAGATGCAAGCATCTCTTAAGGAAGCTTTCAGCAAGTCCTTATACCTCTTTTTTGGTTTATGTGGAGGTAGTTCTCCTTTAGCTAACTCTCCATAAAAGAGTTGTTTTGGCATCCTTGAATCCTTCATTCTGACCAGATGACCACTCAATCCGAGCCTTTGCTTTAACACAAGAGCTTCTATACTTTCACACCGAGAGCCTTCCAATATTTCAAGATCACTGATGCGGTGCTTCCACTTAATGCCATAGATCCATCTGACACACATCTGATGGAAACGTTCCAGTTGTTTAAGGTGGTATCGATATGTAACCCACGTCTCGCAGGCATAGAGAAGGGAGCACACATGGCTTGTACACCTTTATCTTTGTCTTTCTGCATATGCCTCGCCGACTCCAGAGGCGCTTTTCTAGCCTACCGAAAGCAACACTTGCTTTCCTATTCTATTTGGAATTTCATCATCCAAATTGCTACATCTATTAATAGTGCTTCCCAGGTAGACATACACATAGATATTTGGTACACTATACTGCTTACCAGGGCAGGTTGGTACATGACAACAGTTTTCTTGAGAGTGACTGTCAATCCTAAGGCAGTGCAATCATCAGAGAATGCATTCAAAATGTGTTGCATATCAATCTCTGTGTGTGCTACTAGCTCACAAACATCTGCATACAAAAGATCTCTTATGATAGAAGTAAATACCTTTGTTTTTGCAGCAAAGCGCCTGATATTAAATATACTGCCAGAGGTTCGATAATGGATATAAACACCGTATCTGCTGTTTCTGAATGCAATACAGAAAACCATCGCAAAATATATGGCAAATAGGGTCGGTGCCACAATATCCCTGTGTTTCACTCCATTTTGTATTGAAATTTTCCCTCTAACATTCACCTTACCATTCATGTCTTCATGAAAAAACCTAACCAAAGCAAGGAACTTTTCAGGACACCCAAGTTTCTGGAGGACTTTTCACAATGCTTTTCTATTGACAGTATCAAAGGCTTTTGTCAGATCGACAAAAACCTGATACAAATCCAGACCCCCGTTCCACACACTTCTCCTGAAGCTGTCTAGCTGAAAAGATCATATAAGCAGTGCCACGTCCCACACAAAAGCCAGATTGACTTTCTGGAAGGACACAATCTGCAACGTATTTCAGTAGACAATCCAGAAGTATCCTGCATAAAACCTTTCCTACGACAGACAGCAATGATACTCACCTATAATTACCACAATCCTTCCTGTTGCCCTTTCCCTTATACAAGACCACCATTACTGTATCTCTCCAGTCCTCAGGTACATATTCACTAGTCCATATGTTACCAAACAAAGAGTGAAGTTTCTGCAGAAGTTTCTCACCCCCATGCTGTAACAACTCCGCATGTATACCACCCATACCCGGAGACTTCTAATTATTCAACCTTGAGAGAGCCATTGCAACTTCTTCCAACTTTGGTGGTTCTGCGAGTGCTGCCTTCACATGTAATCCAGGGATGAGATTGAGAACATACTCACTAACTACAGACTGCTGATTCACAAGTTAATCAAAGTGTTCTTGTCACCTTCGCAAATTCCTTGTGAATCACGAAGTTCTTTACCATCCCTGCTTCGAAGTGGTGTCATCAGAGAAGACGACGGTCCATAAACTTCTCGCAAAAGACCATATAACCGCTTTGTGGTATTGGAATCCGACGCCACCTGTATCTCGCCAGCCCTCTTACTCCACCACATATCCCTCATCTGACAGAGCCTTTGCCTCACACGTGATTTTACGTCCTTGAGTTCCCTATACAAAAAGTTTCCCTTCCCTGTGGCTTTGCTGACAAATAGCGTGACAAGGTACGTCTTTTATCAGCCAATAAATCATCTATATGTTCATCATTTTCTTTAAACCAATCTCGATGCTTTCTTTGTATCAATCCCACATCTTTCTTGCCTATATCATAAACTGACTTTTTAAGGGTCGGCCAATCCTCCCCAATATCTGCAGCATTCATTTCGTCTCGTAAAGTTCTCTTCACACTATTACACCTAAGACGATCAACATTCAGTCTTTTTGGCAGGGTAATCCCTGCAGCTCGGATTTTATGTTTTGTGACTAATTTCACTTTTGCACGTACTAAGCGGTGGTCAGTCCAACACTCAGCTCCACGAAGAACACGAACATACTGCATATCCTGTGTGTCACGCACCCTAACAAGGATGTAATCCAGAATATGCCATTCTTTAGATGCAGGGTGCATCCATGTAGTCTTAAACTTATTCTTTTGTTGAAACGTGGCATTGGTAACACACAGACGGAGCTCCTCACATATCTGCAACAAAAGTACGCCATTATTATTACACTTTCTCACCCCATGCTTTCCAATTACAGTCCATGTGTTAAAATCCCTACCAACTCTAGCATTAAAGTCACCCAGTACGATGACTGTGTCTGCCCGAGGGATATTTCTTATAATGCCCATCAAAGCATGGTAGAAAGAAAGGTTTTCGTCATCAGTATAGCTCATAGTTGGAGCATACACGCTCACCAAGGTCACATAATTGCCTTTAACCAAAGGAATTCTCATGGACATAAGACGCTCGTTAATTCCGACTGGGAATTCTTCCAACTTGTCCACAAGAGTAGTCTTAACAGCAAATGTCACTCTAGCTTCTCCTCTAAACTCTTCATTCCTCCCTTTCCAAAAGAATGTATATTTTCCACAAGATTCTGTAAGATGACCAATTCCAGGTAATCTCGTCTCAGATAAAGCAACGATGTCAAGATCATAGCGTTGAAGCTCCTTCGCAACGAGCGCAGTCCTTCTTTCAGGACATTCAGAGGACTTGCAGTCAAGCCGTGCCCGTACATTCCAACAGCCAATATTCACTATTTTCTTTGGTTCTATCGCAGTAGCATGATAACGGCCGGGTTCAGAGTGTGATGCTCTGGAGTCCCTGCCGGGCCAGATTCTGCAACTGATGTGGCTCCAGAGTCCTTACTGCCATTTATTTTTATACTGTTTTGGTACATCATTGATGTTTTGCTTTTTAATGCTACAGCCAGCCATTCAGTTGAGACTCACAGCGTTATCAACAATTATGAATTAATTAATCAATTTAATCAGTCAATCAGTGTTGTTATCGTGCAATGCCTGTGCAAGAAGATTTTTTAATAATGAGGAAAGGCTGTGCACTGAGTCAATCCTACTCACTAAGCAACAGCAGCCATAATCCGAAAAGAAGAACAAGTCAACATCATCGGAAACAACTGAGCCGCAGGTTTTATGTCGGAGTTATCCCAGTTACCGGAGTCACCTTATCCTAGAAGGATGCCCTAACAAAGGCTAGGAGTCCTTCACTCCCAATGGTTTAACCGCGCGATCGGGTATTCAGTTCGATTATTTCTATGTCCCCGCGCATGAAACAGCCTTAAGCTGGATAAGATTGATATGAGGAGAAAATATATAATTACACATTTATTGGATGGCCCTTGACTCTCAAGAGTTCTTCCGCCCTTTGACGAGTTTTGTAATTCATCCTGCAGGATGTCCAATAGACACCCTCCTCACCAAGCAAGCTTGGTGGGGTTGCCGGTTTAGTCACCGACGGCCCGACCATGCAATAGATTGTACTGGGTTGCATGTTACCAGTAGCACTCGAAAGTGACCTGACATACATACATACATATATATATATAACGGGAAGGTTTACGAAAATAAACAAAAGACGAAGGTAGGTGGAGTACAAACAAACAAATGTATTACTATGGCGCTCAGGAATAGAAATAGAACAAGTCTTTTACGTTTCGAGCCTACGCTCTTCGACATAAAGATACACAGAAAAAAAGCAAGGAGAGAAACAAGGAGCGAAAAAAAATGCGTGTAGAGCAAAAATATCACAAAAACTGTTACTCAGAGTTTCACGTCCCCGTTCGTCGGACAGTTTTGTTTAGAAATGTAAACAAAACTGTCAGATGAACAGGAACGTAAAACTCTGAGTAACATTTATTGTTTTATTTTTGCAGCTTTTTAATACAGCACATTACTCTACCTCTGGTGTTCGAGTAGTATTTTCTGCACCTTGTTTCGCACTTATGTGTTTACTCTTGTATATATATATATATATATATATATATATCTTTATGCAGAGGAAGGGAGAGAGAGGGAATGATTGATGGAGAAAGTACTTAAGTGTATAGTTTCAGAGTTGCTTCATAGTTACATTCTAAACCTGCTGGTGTTTCAAAGGGAGGGATGCAAACACCCTCACTCACGTAATCGATTGTTATATTTAAATACCTGTAAACTATTTTTGAAGTCTTTCGATTATTGTTAGGTCCCAGTCTGTATGATCGTGTCCCAAAATTTAAATACTACTTCACTTCTGTGGTTCCTTAATTTACAGGTATATATTTTGCCGGAAGATTTCTTGAATTTCCCTTCTTCATGCAACGTGCAAGAAACTCAATTCGTTCAGTAATAAATTTAGGGTATACAGATATCTAAGGAGCATTAATTATCATACAGATATATAAGAAGCATTAATTATCAACTACATTTGTAAATAATCATTAATCATCAGCTATCACAACTGTTAATTGAATGTTTATAATTCTTTCTAAATCAGTAAGCTCAATCTTTAGCTCGTGTTTTTAGCTGTTTAATCAAAGTATTTTGTCTTGGAAACTAATATATAATTTCATGGCTATGGTGTGGAAATGAAAATAAAATTATGCTTCGAAAATCACCATATTATTGAAACCATAAACTTGTTTCACATTTCCAGCTTTCTTGAAGAGTTATATTGTTTGTTTTGTTTTTTAAACATTAGGACATAAAATTATTTACTTGTGTATATTTGATGGTTTTCTTTATATTCAAACGAAAGTATGAATCCTTACAACATAAATATTACTTATTCTGTATATATTACATTTGTTTCATACTTATACAAATAACACGAAGCGGGAAAATATTTACATTCGCTCACAGAGGTATAATAACGCACTGTGTATATATATATATAATTGAGTCGTTGAATGAATTATCTTATTATGGATAATTCGGTTCACCGATACTTGGGTAGCAAATGGACGGTTGAATCTACATGTCTAGAGAAGAGATCACGTGCTATCGTGTGGAAATTTGTGTGTTTTTTTGAATACAAATAAATGAAAGAATGGAGTTGAACGACGAATTAACAACATTCCTATATTTTATTTTCGACATATGTTTCAAAGGCTGCATATTCGTAATTTCGAAGGAATAAGGGGTGCATTATACCGCCTTCTCATCAAGAAAAGTAAGGAACTTATGTCAGCATCAAGATGCACAAAAATCTCTAGATGCCTGCCCACACGGAGCCCATAGCGATAATGAGTGTTTCTTTAAAATATTCCGTTATAAGCAGTGACGTCAAAAATGGTTGAATGTAGAAGATTATAGAAGGTTCAAGGGTTCAAACAAGGTTGGAGGAGGGATACCTAAGAATAGGAAGGTAAAAGGGTGCAAGGTCAAATGAATGGTGATTTTGTTGTTTTCTTTTGTGAATGAGTGCCTATGTGTGTGAATGTATATAACTGCATTAATGGTTATGTGTGTGTATGTGTGTGCGTGATTGTGTGTGTGGATGGGTAGATGCTAAAAATAGACAGTGGTGAAGTGACAGGTTTGTGTCTGTGTGTTTGATTGTGCTTACGATAGGGAGAGGGAAAGAGAGAGAGAGGGGAGGGCGAGTTATAGAGACAAAGGGAAAACAAACCTCAATGGGTTGGGTAGTAGTTGTTTAAGAGTATAAAAATTGACTATGGGGGTGATATATATATGGGACTATGTTATTAAAATTCAAGGAGGTTATCTATATTAATTATTATTCATATGAGTGAAAGGTGTGTTTTTGCCAGTGCATGCATCTAAAGGATTTCTCGACCATTGTATTTATTAAAGGAACTTTGGCGAACAAAATATGGAAAAGTTCGGAATTACAGACGCCACAAAATGTTCTGCCTTTATCAAACGGAAAGGATACAGACAATATGGACCATTCCAGCTTGAAAGTTGTATTACTGTCCTTACATATATAAAAATTACAATATATAAAAATTACAATACATATATACATTCTTTGATAATAATAAGAGAATGTTTGAAACAATTTACAGAAAAATCTTGAGAAATTATTAAAAAGTTCATAAAAAGTATTAGAATTCCATTAAAAATCATGTTTGTTTGGAAGTATCTATATATATATATACAGAAAATTATAAGTTCAAAAAGGTCATATTTTGGTAGTATATATATACACACAGAAAGAGATATATTTAGGAGTTTACAAAGAATTTGGGATGAACTGACCTGTTTTAACATTTTATCGTAAAAGGCTATTTTCTATTTCAAGGGACAGTGTAGGAGGTGTGTTTGGGTGGGGGGAAGGAAGATCAATGTGGAATTCCAAGGAAGTTTTTTGTCTATTTTTCGATGTTCAGTAGTTTTGGGGATTGGTCATTAGAGGTCAGAATATTGTGAGAGTGTGTGTATATATATATACATGTGTTTGTGTTTGTGGGCCGTTTTTGATTGGTCCCAGGGTTTATTGTGGTGTACGTAAATGTGTATGTGTGTGTTTAATATTTTGTAGGATGGTGTGTGTATATGTCTGCACGTTTGTGCGTGTGTGTATGTGTGTGATTAATATTTGTTATAGCGTTGTGTGTGCGCTAGTGTTTGTATGTGTTTGGTCGCATGTGTGCGTCTGTGGGTGCGTGTGTGCGTCTGTATACGTGTGTATTTTTTGTGTTGGTGGGGATGTTATGTGTGTATAGGTGAGTGTGTGTGTACACGAGTGTGTGTGTGTATCTCTGTCTTAGTATGTTTGTATTGTTATGATTGTCTTGGTGTTGTGTGTGTGTATGTGTGTGATTGGTATTTGTTATAGTGTTGTGTGTGCGCATGTGAGTGTTTATGTGTTTGTTCACGTGTGTGTACTGTATGTACGCGCGTGTATGTTTGTGTGCTTTTTGTGTTGGCGGGGATGTTATGTGTGTGTATGTGTGTGTGTGTTTTGTCTGTCTGAGTATGTTTGTGTTTTAAATGTCCTTTTGGTGTGTGTGTGTGTGTGCATGAGCAACCGTATGTGTGTGTGTGATGGTGCATATGTATGTGTGTGGGTATATGTGGATGTGTATGTGTGTATAAGATGTGTGTATAAGTGTGTTGTATTTATCAGGGGTTCTGTGTGTTCATGTACGTTGGGTTTATCTGGGTGGTGTGTATGTGTGTGTATATGTGTTTTGTGTGTGTTGGTATCGAGTATGCGTTTGTGTGTGTGTGTATATATGTGGGTATGGTTTATGTAGTTCTGTAGTTTCCGAGTGTGTGTGTGCACATGTGTCTGTTTTGCATTTGTGAGTGATTTGTTTTGTTTGTATTGTTAGTGCAGTGTGTGTGTATACGTGTAGCTGTGTTTGTGTGGGTGTGTCTATGTGCCTTGTATTTGTTGGGGAGGGTGTTATTGTGTGTGTGTGCATGCTTGCGTGTATCTATGTTTGTGAATGTTTGTTGTGGTTGTTGTGATTGAGTTGTGAGTGTATGTGTGTGTTTTCTTTTGAATGCGCGTGTGTGTGTGTGTGTGTGTGTGTGTGTGTTACTTCAAAAGCAGGAACACACTACAGACTGCTACTCAATTAAAAACACTCTTAACAACATCTGGATTTAAAATGTCACAGCACGCATACTTGCTTTCTGGAACTTCATAAAAAATAATAACAAAGCAGATATTTATGAAAAGTGGCTCAACTTCAGCCCAATCATCCTACCCAAAACAGAAATAGAACTACTGCGGCTAAGAGCCAATTCTAGTGAAAAAATATTCAAGACACTTGACAATAAAACGCAAATTGAAATCAACAAATACTGTGAAGGACCACTCTTTGATAAAACCACCAAACTCTGGAGAGAAAAAACTGCGAGGATGAAGAACTAACATCCCTACAACGAAAAGAAAAAAAATCAGCTGGTTCGCCAATTATGAAACAGAGTTCAAAAACGAATACCGTACAAGTAATCCACATTTTAAAAAAATTAACTTCAACTCATACTCCTCACCAAAAACAAAGAAAACAAATCACAAAATATCAAACACGTATCACTCCTAACTCTGACAACAACAATAACAGAACTTAAAGACAGCACTACAACCCCACCAAAAGAACCCAGACACCCACCAACCCAAGACAAATCTTTACCAGTCACTGTAGATCCCAGCCCATAACAGAACCGTTCCAGAATCGGAGTTTCCACCCATCACATAGATATTCTGAACTATGATTGTAGATCCCAACCCAAACCGTTCCAAGCTCGGAGTTCCCTCCCAACATATAAGAATTAACCTCTAAACCACGATTATAGGTTCCAACCCACTGTAAGGAACCAATATTACACCCAGTACGAACAACCCAGACCCTGGATTAACAATCCAGACTCAGGAGTAACCAAAACCCATTTAGTAGACAACATATCAATGGGGGAAAAACCAACACACGCCCAAATACCACAGACAGAAGAATCCCCAGAAATCATTTTTTAGGCCAGGGCAGCAGAATCCATGACACCAGATGGTAGATACCAACCCCGAAAAACCAAAAATAGTGAATCTGTCAAACCTAAACCTGTCGACACAACAAATCAAAATCCTTTCAAAAGAACTAAACTTCACTCCAACTCCACAATACCCGAACCTAAGGGAAATACAGGATGACATCTCACACTTGTGCAGAAAATTACGCCTCGCAGAGGAATGTTTTGAGAAAGAAATCAATAATGATGAATCAATATCCCTTTTCCAGTTTCTTAGGAAGAATACCACTTATAAAGAAACTTGCTTACATGACTTTAGGAGATAGCTGGGAAGCTATCAGGACCTGTGGCGGAGCATGAGCTCATTTCATCAATGGCCGCTGTTACATCAGTTTCCCCAATGTTGTTGTATATATATAGAGAGAGAGAATTATTAAAATTATAAATTTTACCACCATGCTTAAAATAGCAGCCATGAACCGACTTTAAAATCACCTCATATATATATATATAATATATATATATATATATATATATATATATATATATATATATATATATAATAAATATTAGGGAATAAATCCAAATTTACAAGGAAAAAATCAGATTTAAGATTGAATCCAATTTTATAATAAAATATTGTATTATAATAAATTAGAGACAAAACCACTATTATGCAAATCAAACAAAGAAAGACTTAATCCAATACATAAAATAATTTATATAAATTAAAATTTAACAAATGAATAACCACTACGATCGTTTCGTGTCAGCACATCTTAGACATTATTCAGGTGGTTTCTAAACCTAAAATATAAAATATAATCAAAATTTTTTCGATATAAATATCTATATAATCTAAATAAACTCTATTATTAAATATGATTATATCGAAATCGACTATAATGTTAAATATTAACTTTAATTTATAAGGTAGAAAATCCATATGCTAATATCCATTTTAGTCTATATCTACTTATATAGATATTTGAAATAACTAATATATATAAATTATCAATGAAAATATATATAAATATTATAATCAAGATCTAAAATAGACTCTATAAACGATTGTATATAATGAAAACCTAATATATTTAATTTCTCATATTTAAAGATGAAATAGCTAATTTCAAAAAACAAAAAATATATATATACACACAAGCTCATGCACCTATATACATGTATGTATATAAACACATCCAAATACGCACACAAACTCACACACATACATATACATCTACACACACACATAAACATATAGACACAGATATATCCATAATGCAGCCCTACACCTCTACACATCACCTATTCATACTCACACACACACACATACAATCACTCATTCATAAACATATACTCTTAACAGGACACTAACACAGAGGAGAAATAACATCCAGTATCCGCAGATACTCAACCACATACTTATAGAAATATCTCATTCTTAGTAAAATAGTATTAAATACCATATTCTATATATATGTAATAAACATATATAAATACGTAAACAAACACACACACACACATATATATCTATACATACACAAATTTAGTAAAATAGTATTAAATACTATATACTATATGTATATAACATATATAAACACGTAAACAAACACACACACACACATAACTATACATACACAAACACATACAGACACGGACATGTTCTAAATGCAACCCTATACCTCTACACATCAATTATGCACACCCGCACACACACACATACAATCACTAATACATAAACGTATGTACACTGCAATACACTAACACATAGAAGAAATAACATCAATAGCCACATATACACAACCACAAACTCATAAGAATATTCCTTTCTCAGTAATATAGTATTAAAAAATACTATAAGTACTAATCAAATTATGAATGAGAAAAATTATCTAATATAAATTATGCTATTATATTAGACATGGCCTAAACCATCTTAATTCGAAACCTATCTATTTATCAAAATTTATCTAAATTATTTAATAACTAATAACATATAAAATTACGATAAATAGATCATTACAGAAACAGCAAGATTAACATAAGGAGAATATTATTACTCATAAGGCTAATACAATATTAACAATTTGGAGATCAAAAAAAACTTACCTTCTTAGCGAGTTATAAACTATGAAGTAATTTGAATCACAATACATCTTAAACAGCGTTTAAGAAATTACGTTATAAACAGAAAAATAGAATAAAATATTGAATTCTTTGCGCGTGAAGAACCAACGTTATTAAAGATTATGAATGGAATATTATATGTTTATCATTGTAAAAGAATGAATTCACAAAAGAATAAAATCTCTCTATACTATAGTATTCAATAATAAATAAAACAACCATTATAAACGAAACCCATCTAATGATCAAAAACCACCCATTACCAAATACACAAAAACAAACCTATATAACAATCCCCCACATATCATAAATCACCTCCCACACCCCCCATCCCATACAAACTAGTACTCATAACAAATACATCCATACCAATTAAAAATTCACAGTACAACAACACACACGTACACACAATTATACAAGAAAACATCCAAACATATACATGCACATACACACATACACACACACACACATACACGCACAAACTCGCATATACACACACATATGTACACACACACCCACATCCATACACATATACACACACATACATACATATACGTTTATGAATGAGTGATTGTACTCGCGCGCGTGCGAGCATGCACAAGCAATGTGCAGAAGTATAGGATGCACTATAAACATATCCGCGTCTACATGTACCCATGCATATACAGATACAATATGTGTGTGTGGATCCGTAACGCATTTAGATATGCTTATATACAATCAAATATATTATACTATAATATTTATTAATGGCTATGATGGGTGAAAATTGATACGGGGTGAATTGGATGAATAGGAGCCACTTGTTGAATGTATAGGGGTGGATTAGTGTGGGTAACCCCCTACATATTGTGAATGTTTCCAATACCTTAGTATCATAGTTTGGGATTGGTGTTCATGGCAGATCTATCTATGCTGGTTGGGGATTGTGTTGTAGCCATGCATACATATATATGTGATTGTATGTGTCTGTGTGTGAGTATGAAAAGGTGATGTGTAGAGGTGTAGGGCTGCATTATGGATATATCTGTGTCTATATGTTTATGTGTGTGTGTAGATGTATATGTGTGTGTGTGAGTTTGTGTGCGTATTTGGATGTGTTTATATACATACATGTATATAGGTGCATGAGCTTGTGTGTATATATATATTTTTTGTTTTTTGAAATTAGCTATTTCATCTTTAAATATGAGAAATTAAATATATTAGGTTTTCATTATATACAATCGTTTATAGAGTCTATTTTAGATCTTGATTATAATATTTATATATATTTTCATTGATAATTTATATATATTAGTTATTTCAAATATCTATATAAGTAGATATAGACTAAAATGGATATTAGCATATGGATTTTCTACCTTATAAATTAAAGTTAATATTTAACATTATAGTCGATTTCGATATAATCATATTTAATAATAGAGTTTATTTAGATTATATAGATATTTATATCGAAAAAATTTTGATTATATTTTATATTTTAGGTTTAGAAACCACCTGAATAATGTCTAAGATGTGCTGACACGAAACGATCGTAGTGGTTATTCATTTGTTAAATTTTAATTTATATAAATTATTTTATGTATTGGATTAAGTCTTTCTTTGTTTGATTTGCATAATAGTGGTTTTGTCTCTAATTTATTATAATATATATATATATATAATAAATATCAAAGTGAGTTATATACAGTAGCGGTAACACATCGTGACGTATATTTGCAATTTCAATATGGCTACCCCTAGGGGTGGATTCTACTGTAGTTTTTAGCCCCAGGAGGACACACTCCTCCAGCTGGCATAGACACACTTTCTGTGTCCTGTCAGTATTTGCAAAGGGAAGTCATCCTTCCCGTCTTCAACTTATGATACACACGGACTCGAGTTTCGAGGTATTGACCTCTCGTCAGCGTGTGACAATCACAGTTGTCGGCGAGAATTAGATTTCCTTCACAAATACTTATACTTTTTCCAGCGTCCACTGTCGCTGATATTGAAAAAGTGAAATCAAACAATGATAAATATCAAAGTGAGTTATATACAGTAGCGCTAACACATCGTGACGTATATTTGCCATTTCAATATGGCTACCCCTAAGGGTGGATGCTACTGTAGTTTTTAGCCCCAGGAGGACACACTCCTCCAGCTGGCCATAGACACACCTTCTGTGTCCTGTCAGTATTTACAAAGGGAAGTAATCCTTCCCGTCTTCAACTTATGATACACACTTCAACTTATGATATCTATAAAACTCTGAGTTTCAGATGCCGAAGTGGAAATCCACAACACCATCTGTTCGGTTATCTGGCTATTTGAAAACGCTATGAAAAAATATCGTTAAATAAAGGGAAATTACTGTGTTATAACTCTGCTTGCCTGCGTACTTATACATCGCTCGCATTTTTCGTCATAAAATTATATAAAATACATAAAAAATATATAAAAAATATATAAATTCTTCTTGGGACATAACATAGAAAACAGATAGAACATGCTTTCTATGTTATGTCCCAAGAATAATTTATATATTTTTATATATTTTTATATATTTTTATGTATTTTATATAATTTTTATGACGAAAAATGCGAGCGATGTATAAGTACGCAGGCAAGCAGAGTTATAACACAGTAATTTCCCTTTATTTAACGGTATTTTTTCATAGTGTTTTCAAATAGCCAGATAACCGAAGAGATGGTGTTGTGGATTTCCACTTCGGCATCTGAAACTCAGAGTTTTATCTTGACTACCGAGTAAAGTAACATATTATTGTATAGATAAATTTCCTCTATTTACATAATATTGAGGTCGCTTTCTTTCTTTTGTTATCTAACCGTTTTATCAATATATATATATATATAAGAATTTTTTAGGCTGTATAGATATTAGAGCATTTATAGATAAAAGGTCTTACAGCTGTTTCGAGGATATTAATTAATAATATCCCTTCATCGGAGACGGTGTGAGAGGAAAATTGAGCCATGATTAGTTTAGATGTGATACAAAATAGGGAGTGAGGTGGAGGAAAGAAAATAAATGTAAGATATGTATGGGTATTGAAGTTGTAAATCCGTTTTATAGGCATCATGGTATATATGCAATATTTCAATATCCTTTGAGTAAAATCCAAAAGTTCAACAAAGTTTAATATGAGTTCTTCCAAATATAAGCAATGTAAGATTCCCTTATGAGTGAGATCCAGCAGGGAATTTATATACAGTGATGCAGAGTCGAAGGTTTGTATTTGAAATGTATTGGTCATTTTAAATACAAATATTTGACTCAGACAATTTGACATATATTGAAATATATTGATTTATAATTCTTAAATCATATCATTTTAACAATTTTCTAGGAAATGCTAACGCATTTGAACATTCTCACAATGCGCAACATATCAGGAAACTATTTTTATAGGGTTTTAGAGAAACAGAATAAAAAAAAAAGAAAAAAAACCTCATACTTTGCATTGTGAAGGAATTTTGTTGAACATTCGAAAACTGATATCGCTAACTTTATTTTTATCATTTTTCAACAAAAAATGTTGTTATGAATCCCTATATAATTATTTGTTCATATATATATATATATATATATATATATATATATATTGGAAATATCAACGCAATTTTTTCCCCTTCCTCCCTTATTTTCTTTTTCTTTTTTGTCTCTCTCCCTTTCTCCAAACACACAGACACATGCACACGCACACACACACACACACGGACACACACACACAAACACACACACACACCTCCACAAAACGATCATAAAAAGTGGAAAGAATTCTTAAACCCAAAAAAGCATTTGACCATTCTCACAATGATAAAAGGAAATATAATTTATAGCCTACCTCCCCGCCACCACACACTCAGTGACACTGTGAAGTGGTCAAAACTGAAATTATTAGAGCCCCCTTGGAGTCAATATTCTGTCCAGCAGACCAAAAAAATTATTTCCTTCTTCTTCCCTCTCCCTTCCCCTCTTTCTCTTTAGCACTCACCTCATATACAAACACACACACACACACACATACACATACACATACACACATGTTCTCTCTCTCACTTTCTCCTAATCCACCTCACCCTCTTGTACTGTCTTATATTCCTCCCCACCACTACGAAACCCCTATAAAATGATTAAAATTCCCCACAAAGGAACTTATTTTGATTTGAAAACCCCACTAGAATGGGAGAAAGCGCTAATGATCTAAGTGATATGATATACATATATAAAAAATGTAATATATAAATAAATATCTGTAAATATAAACCGTCCGATCTTCTGATTACCTCATTTCTTCTAATATATATATATAATATATATATATATATTATATATATATATATATATATATGTATGTATGTATGTATGTATGTATGTATGTATATATAAAATGACATACGAAACTACATGAAAATCATACACGAGACAGTGGCATGCACCCTCCCGATCGGTTATCGGTTAAACATCGTAATTTCATCTCATTATCGATAAGATATTCCATTTTGGTGGCGTTGGCAGTAAAGTGCAACTCGGATGAGTGAGTGAACATAACAAACAATAAAAGATAAGATAGGAACAAAACAATGGAAAATCACACAGCTAATTCGTATATATATATATATATATATATATATATATATATATATATATTGATCAAAATAAAATAAAAACATGATGCGAAGGATTCAGCGGTACATATGTTTCGGGCCTTTATTAGACAGATTTATAACAATGCATAATGTATGTCTGTGGCCTTCTTCAGCCGCGCACAACAGCTTCCACAAGGACATGTGTTACATCAAAAATTCTTGGTTGGGGATGCGAATCCTCTCATTCGCGTACGACATAATGCGGCAGCAGCATAGAATTGAAGCGTCCATCTCCTTCTTCTCTCAATGTAGAATGAGGAAAACTGGATGTTGAGGTAATGTAAATAAATAAATACATATATAGACGTGAAGATGGAGGGGCGAGAATTCGGGACCAGGGATAACAAATGTATAAAAGGTGTAAGTATAGAAAAATATAAAAATGTAGAGCATAAAGATATAAAGAGTTATAAGGAGATGTAAAGGGGGTATAAAGGATATAAAGAAATATAAAGAAATATAAGTAAATGTAAAGGCATAAGGTTATAAAGTAAAAATAGAAATAAGAGTAAAAAAACATGATAAAAACATGATAAAAATGTAAAAGAATGTAAAGATAAGGGATGTATAGAGGTTACGGACCAAGCATGGTGGTCAGGAGATTGATAAAATTTAGTTGTAGAATTGTCAGTAAATCAACAGTTTCGTCTGGGGACCTAATGTGTTGTAAATCAGAGTTGATGAGCATTTAATCTGGTTTCTTGAATTAAATGGACTTCTAGTACATACATATCATCATGGATACATACACCCACATACACGCGTACATATACGCCTCCAAGCCTATAAGCATACATACGCACTCGCGTGTAAACATGTACATAAACACACACGCACCCACACGCACGCGCGTACACACACATACATACAACAGAATATCCGCATGCATACACGGACACTATACGCGTACACACTCGCATGTACATACGCGCCCATCCCTACATACACACACGTATATGCCCACGCCTCTAGGTCTAGATATAAGATATTAAAGGATGTATATAAGAACGTATGTAAACAGTCACGTACTCATGTCTGTACGTGCACGCACACACGGCTGTGTGTCCGTATGCGCGTGCACATATACACTCACATACACAGAGACACACGCGCACATGGGTATAGCTATAAGATATCGAAATATGCATGTACATATATGCGCGTGCATATGTATGTATGCGTATACACACGTACGCGGACGCTCGTATAGTCAAAAAGTGGATCTATAGGTAAGTAAATAAACATATACAGAGGTATAAAGCGATAAGTTAGGGGTAAGAATGTGAGTAAGGGTAAAAATTAGAAATAAAAAATACAGTATAAAAAATAAGAAATACAATGTAATAGTTAGAAATGAAATATAAGAATTATAAAAATTATAAGAGTTAAGGTAAGGGATGAAAATAAAAATGAGAATAAATGGAAGTAGAATAAAAGTAAAAATAAAAAAATGGAAGTAGGATAAAAGTAACAATAAAAGTAAAAATAAAAATAAAATAAAATAAGATAAAAATATAATTTGGTAAAATTTAACATGAGATGAAGGTGGTTGAAAGTTAGAGGTGTGTGTTAAACGTAGGGGCGGGCGGGGGGAACTGAAAATTGGAAGGGTGGGAAGTGGAGTTTGGCGGTGTGCGTTCAACATCCGAGTTAGAAATGTGAAAGGGTATAGATATAGGGAATTAAAGAGACTATATAGGGAGGATATGGGTGTAGGAGAAGAAATATTTAGGGAAAAGGAGTCATCCTGTTTTTTTACTCTTATTTCTATTTCTATTTTTACTTTATAACCTTATGCCTTTACATTTACTTATATTTCTTTATATTTCTTTATATCCTTTATACCCCCTTTACATCTCCTTATAACTCTTTATATCTTTATGCTCTACATTTTTATATGTTTCTATACTTACACCTTTTATACATTTGTTATCCCTGGTCCCGAATTCTCGCCCCTCCATCTTCACGTCTATATATGTATTTATTTATTTACATTACCTCAACATCCAGTTTTCCTCATTCTACATTGAGAGAAGAAGGAGATGGACGCTTCAATTCTATGCTGCTGCCGCATTATGTCGTACGCGAATGAGAGGATTCGCATCCCCAACCAAGAATTTTTGATGTAACACATGTCCTTGTGGAAGCTGTTGTGCGCGGCTGAAGAAGGCCACAGACATACATTATGCATTGTTATAAATCTGTCTAATAAAGGCCCGAAACATATGTACCGCTGAATCCTTCGCATCATGTTTTTATTTTATTTTGATCAATTTACTCCACCACCTATACCACCAAACGGTATACACAGGTGCTTATAATTATCAAGTACTCACCCCGAATTTCTATATATATATATATATATATATATATATATACACAAAGAGACCTTTTGGCTGGGAGACAGCATTAAATCAGGACATGTGTACAACAGACCTGGAAAAGGAATGAGGTGAGACAGAAAGAAATGCGGGGAAACAGAAGAGATAGATAGATAGAAAGATAAAATGAAAGAGGAAAATATAAGATGAACCTGGAGTTAAAGTAAGAGCTAAGGCGAGATTTCAATAGAGCATTACTGGAAATGTCTAGCGGTCAACAAAAGAAGGGTAGTGAAAGGAAGAATTGAAGTAGTGGGAAAGAACCGAAAATGGAGAAGGTTGAGAGAGAGACAGCAGATAGTGAAGGGCAGAGAGAAAGACAGAGAGTGGTCGGGAGGACAGGGACCTGGAATGCGGAGAAAGAAATATCAAAAAGTAAAGAGAGAAATGAGACACAGAAAAAAGGAAATGAAGATAGACGTTGAAAGGTTTATAAAGAGAAACAGAGGTTAAAAAGGAAGAGTACTCAGAACAAATGAGAAGTATAGAAAATGGTAAATTGATAGGGATAGACGGAAAAAGTAACAGAGATATAAGCTGATAAGAGAGGCAAGATATGCAAAAAAGAGAGGGGGAAAGGAGAGGGGGAAGGGAGAGGTAACAGAAAGGGAGACAGAGAAAAAGTGAAAGGGAAGAGAGATAGAGTGGGAGAGGGAGAGAGAGACAAAGAGAAAGGGATTTAGAGGCTGGAACAAATATTATCCGTAGTATGAGATTTCACTTAGCGTGTCAACGTAAAGAATGATGCGTGATGTTACATTGAATAAAAAGTCAAAACATTGCCCTTGCGTATACACACATGCACAAACAAACAGTAGAAATTTCATGTACAAACAAACGCACAATTGTAACTGTTATGTACAGAGCACTTTGATTCTAATCCTAGTCTCGAACATAACCTACCCCTCTAGAAATAGGGAACGTGCATAACAAACAATGCACGGAACAAGTCCACAGGCCTAATCCTAAGTCCAGGAGAAGACATGATAGATATTCCCCGTGATGAATATGTATCCCCGGATATCCTGCAGGAACTTGAATATTTTTCCCTCATAATTACATAGTTGAAGTGGAAGGAGAAATATACTTCGGTGCACAGCCTCACCCTTTAAACGTTAAGGGATTATCTAAGCACTTCTTTGGTATTGATAAATCAAATTTTCCACAGCCGCACCACTCAATATTTAGCTTATCCAATCTTAAATTATCTTATTCGGTTACACCTAACAATGGATCATTGAGAGCTGCATCAAATACGCAGAAATTAATAGATATAATTTGAAAAACGATGACAAATGAAAAAATAACAACGACAATACCCCACCAAAACCATCACCACCAACAACAATAACAACAATAGCAATAATAATAATAATAATAATGATGACCATGATGATGATCATCATCATAATAATAATAATAATAATAATAATAATAATAATAATAATAATAATAAGCAATAACTGCATGATAATCGGCATAGCATGCCCAGGTGACTACAGGATGCACAATGGTCGACATAGCATAACCCGCTGACAACAGGATCAATGTGTAAGGAGAAGACAAAATAAACAACTAAGACGATTTGAAGTGGGAAATACGATAGGTCAATTAGGGGAGTAGACGTGATACCAATAGTAATTGGTGCACTTGTAAGTATCAGCAATCAACTACCAAAATGGCGATAAAAAATTGGTGCAAGTGTGAAAGTAGAACACCAACAAAAATCAACATTGCTTAGAACTGCAAGAATTCTTCGCAGGGTGCTTGAAGCATGACCAGTAAACAAGTGTCACCTTAGTCTGCTGGCTGTGGACGTCTAACACTTTCCATCATACGCAGCAAAATAAGCTGAGTTTTAGTCACATACTAATAATAATAATAATAATAATAAAAATAATAATGATGATGATGATGATGCTGGTGATGATGATAATAATAATAATAATAATAATAATAATAATAATAATAATAATAATAATAATAATAATAATAATAATAATAAACAAGACCAAAGCCTCCCCACCAGAAATTACCAAAAACATGTAATGAAAAGAACTATTACAAGTAACTGCAGAATGTGTGGAGATGGACAAGAAACAATAAATCATATTATCTCTAGCTGCCCAGTCCTGGCTAAGAAGGAATATATTCACAGACATGACAGAGTTGGAACCTACATACATTGGAAGCTATGCCAACATTATGGAATAACAACAGAAAAAAGATGGTATAGGCACACACCAGAAAAGGTCACAGAAAACGAGAAAGCAACCATACTCTGGGATATGCCGATACACACAGATAGAGAAATTAAGGCCAACAGACCAGATATAGTTGTCAGAGATCATGAAGAAAAAAAATGCTTTCTAATTGATGTATCAATACCGGCAGATGACAACGTGTCTCTAAAAGAAATGGAGAAACTCTCAAAATACAAAGACCTGGAAATAGAGATAACTAGAATGTGGAACCTGAAAACAGAAACAATTCCTATCATAGTAGGTGCATTAGGCATGATAAAAAAATATTCAGACAAATACATAACAAAAACGCCAGGACTTACAAACACATATAACATACAGAAAATTGCACTACTAGGCACTGCACACATCCTACGCAGAACACTTTCCATACAATAACCATCAGAGCATCACAACAAATCACAGCACATAACCAAGGCACACAGAGCTGCGCTCGGTAGTGAAGTGAAAGCACGCTATAAAAATAAAACTACTGAATAATAATAATAATAATATTAATAATAATAATAATAATAATAATAATAATAATAATAATAATAATAATAATAATAATAATATAATGATGATGATGATGATGTGCATTAGAAACTATCCCTAAACATTTGAATAGAGTGTTAAAGGAAATAGGCATAAGACCAAGTTAATTACAACTCCAGAAAACAGATTTATTAGGGGCAGCTAGGAAGAATACTTACAAAGGTTTTTGACATCTAAGGTTACGTGTAGCCCGATGTTAGGAATAATAATGATAATAATAATCCTTACTCCAACAACAATATCAGGTGGACTAGAATAGCCAACTCTCAAGAGATTGTGACATCTAGTACCTCTATCACCAATTCTTCTAATATGGCTTATCCTAACAATAATAGCGCTTGTAATAATGACAACACCCTCGAATATAGCATATAGGAGGAGGATGACTCTGATGGATCCAAATGTATCCAGTATATAGATATTATAGATTTGTTAGTAAAGTAATAATATCACACATAATAAAAAGAATTCTATCACACATAACAAAAAGAATTCTAAATCAAGCGGTTCCAACTGCAACTCAAACTACATGCTAATTCTCCATTGCAAGCTAACTGTAGAAGATTCAGAGCCGTTTGTAGGTGTACGATCTCTTACAAACAACTAAACCCTGTCTAAGTTTACATTGGAGAAACCGTTAATTTTAAACTCAGCCCACCTGAGTCTTTTAATTCCGACGAACACCATAAATCTACTTTATCAGATGACCATATATATAAACTTAAGTACAAATGTATACCATATCATATGATTTGGTCTGCTGCTGATACTGGTCCTCCATATCAGAGTCAAAATGTTCCGTGTTGGTATGTTTCAAAGAATCTATACAAATACTATCGCACAACCCAGCACAATTATTAAACAAAGACCACAAAGAACACAAGCTCTTCTCCCTTTTGTGTTCAGCGATTCGATTTGACCACAATACTACTTTTTATATTTAGAACCACATATAAGCATGTTGGTGTTTGTACTGATTTCATTTACTTATCAACACTTTAGCTCAAGTTTCCCCAAAATGTTTGCACCATCGCCCGCTTTCACATGGAAAAAGTTTTCAATCCACCTGTATCTACCTGTATAACATACTTAAATCTTCTTTCCTTTTCTTTTTTTGGGGGGCGGGATCATATTTTGAAGCAATCGGAGAAGTGTGTAGGGGATGATTTGCAAAACGGACAGCAGAGTTGTATCTTGACAACCATCGTTTTTTATCATGTAACGAAGCCTGACATAGATATCATTATCGAGGCACAGCTGACGGAAAATTTGTTCAGACCAAGAATTCGATTTTAGTCTCTTTTACTCTTTTATTTGTTTCAGTCTTATTGACAGGGGTCATGCTGGAGCACCGCCTTTAGTCGAGCAAATCAACCCCAGGATTTATTCTATCGTTCTCTTTTGCCGAACAGCTAAGCTACGGGGACGTAAACACTCCAGCATCGGTTGTCAAGCGATGTTGGGGACACACACACATAAACATACACACACACACACACACACACATATATATATATATATATATATATATATATATATATATATATATATATACATATATATATACATATATATATATACGACGGGCGTCTTTCAGTTTCTGTCTACCAAATCCACTCACAAAGCTTCGGTCGGCCCGAGGCTATAGTAGAAGACACTTGCCCAAGTTGCCACACAGTGAACTAGTAAAGGAGGATGCTAAAGTTCAAGTTTTAAGAAACCTCTGTATCTACCAGTCATTTATCAGGCGCAGAGGCAACAGTATTTTTCGATGGGGTGTTAATCTCATTAAAATACCTTCAATAAATCTAAAATATATGTACCTTTTGACCTAGGACACAAATGATAAGTGAGAATTATTTCCTGGAAAGGTTGAATATTTTCATTAAAACAAAATTAACATGTATCAGCATTAAGCACTGTTTTCCCGTAAATGTTGTTTCGTCAACTTGTATGGAAAATTCAGAACTCTGGAGATTATGGTGTTCATTTGATCTATACGGTGAGAAATTGTGTTATTATTTTAGTGGAATTTTCTTGATAAATGCATCAGGCTTGTTATGCATTATATTTGAAAGAATATCTTTAATAACAAGCGAATGTAATTTTTTCATTTAGTGTAGGACTTACTGGCCTTTTCAATCAGCAATCTTGTACGACAAAATCATGCCATTATCTTGCCGTACAGTTGCTTTCTAAAGTTCCGAGATCAGCGAATTCCGCTTTTAGAATGAAGTCGTAAAGCGGGAAAATATGACAAAAGATTTCTTGCTGGTCACGGTACTTAGAATAACCTCTATGACTTTAATACTTAAAGTGTGATTGCACTTAATACACACAGGTAATTGATGTCTGATGAAACTGACAACAGAGTTGTATTTTGACAACCATCGTTTTTTAGCATGTAACAAAGCCTGGCATAGTTATTATCGAGGCACAGTTGATGTATTGGTTTTGGCACGAAACCTTCTCTTATAAAATACACACTTACAGGAGGTTCATGTATGAAGTTGATCTTTTTCCTACATCAATTATTACATATTTATCTCTTATAAAAATACACCCATATAGGAGGAGTAATTTATATAATAAAATTTGGAATGTGGCTCCTGAGAAACTGTAAAAGTAATTATCCGGTCAATGACATACATTACTGCTAGTATATATATATATATATATATATATATATATATATATATATATATATATATATATATATACACGATAAGAAAATGGAGAAATCCATCTAAATCAAATATCAATTACCAGATGATATTCAATCACATACTTTATTAAACCACCACATAAGAGACTGTAGGGTTAAACATAAAAAAGCAGAACAAATCAGTGTACATAAAGGAATGTACATAAAAAAGTGTACATAAAAGAGTAATGTTGTATAATAAGTAGAATACATATAAAAAAGAGAATATAGATATAAGTAAATATAAATATAAGTAAAGATTACATCTTACAGTTGTTTCGGCCATGTAGATAAGAATGTCTCATTTTACCAATATTAGCCTTTTATGGTAGGTCAATATATAGATATAAATGAGACATTTACAAAAATATCACAAGGCCTCCTCGAAGATATACATATACATATGAGTGCATATACTCACACTCCTATACATATAAAAATATACATATACATAATAGTGTAAATAAATAATATAAATTAGTAAACATATATACGTTCCATATTCAATGTTTCAGTTCTTCAACTTAATATTGTGATAATAAACATACACATATTAGTACCTAGATGCAAATATACATAGTCAATAGTACATTATATCACTTCCTATTAATTTCCAAAGTGACATTAAAGTTAGCATCATTATCGTTGTCAATACCATAAATGCTACCATTATTCTGTCTGTGCGGGGGCGTGCATGCACATGTATGTGCATGTGCGTGCATTTCGGCGTATCCAATTATATTTACTATATTAGGTTTATCTTTGTGCTCTTCTTAATTTGTATTACATTTTATTTATCTATTTATCTATACATGGATATATATATATATATATATATAATTATTTATTTTTGTCTATTTGGCACTTGCTAACTTATAATCAATTTAATCTAATTTATAATTAATGAACCTATATCTAAGTTAATAATAATTTCTGTTTACTTTTTGTGTATGTATATATACATCTTTGGATGGGCAGACATATATTTTAATTTATGATTTAGTGGATGTACGTTGAGGTGTCGAGGTGTGTGAAAATGTGTATGTGTACGTATGTATGTTTTTGTACGTATAGGTATGTTCGTGGGTGGATGTACGTATGTATGTTTTTCTTATACATTTGAGTACGCAGGTGCGTATTTGGATATTTATATATGTATATGCAAATATTTATTCATGGGTGGATATAAGTATAGGTTTTATTTGTACGTATGAGTGCGCAGACATATATTTAAATATGTATATATGTGTGTCCGAATTTTCCCTGATATAGTATATGAGAGTGTATTAATATTGAGTATTATGAGAGTATATGCGGATGTGCGTGTGAGTGTGTGTGTTAATGTATAGACACTGCTGCCTGTACTGATTTGTCTATAAGCCATGCGATGACAGACATGCGCTCTGCAATCTAGTGAATGTGTTGAGTTGTGTCGGGGTGTATTCATGTGTGTGTGCATGTGTGTGTGGGTATTTATGTCGACGTGTGGGTTTAGGGTTGGATGTGGATGTGTATGCTTTTCTTGTGCGGTGTGGTGGAGGTCGGGCGGCTCTCAACGGACCAACCATGATGAAGACAATGATAATTTAAATTCATATCCAATAGTGTATTTATGTCATAAAGTAAATTACTAACTGGAACCCGGACATACATATGTGCCAATTTGGATCCTAATGTAAGCGTTATTAATGATATTATGAATGATAATAATGGTAGCATTAATGGTATTGACAACGATAATGATGCTAACTTTAATATCACTTTGGAAATTAATAGGAAGTAATATAATGTACTATTGACTATGTATATTTGCATCTAGGTACTAATATGTGTATGTTTATTATCACAATATTAAGTTGAAGAACTGAAACATTGAATATGGTACGTATATATGTTACTAATTTATATTATTTATTTACACTATTATGTATATGTATATTTTTATATGTATAGGAGTGTAAGTATATGCACTCATATGTATATGTATATCTCCGAGGAGGCCTTGTGATATTTTTGTAAATGTCTCATTTATATCTATATATTGACCTACCATAAAAGGCTAATATTGGTAAAATGAGACATACTTATCTACATGGCCGAAACAGCTGTAAGATGTAATCTTTACTTATATTTATATTTACTTATATGTATATTCTCTTTTTTATATATATTCTACTTATTATACAACATTACTCTTTTATGTACACTTTTTTATGTACATTCTTTTATGTACACTGATTTGTTCTGCTTTTTTATGTTTAACCCTACAGTCTCTTATGTGGTGGTTTAATAAAGTATGTGATTGAGTATTATCTGGTAATTGATATTTGATTTAGATGGATTTCTCCATTTTCTTATCTTGTATTAGTAATTTGTGGTAACTCATTTTACCTTTGCACATATAATACAGTAAATGAATTGATTGCATCCCAATCCTTAACATTTACGTATTAACTTTGTTGGGTACTTCACTAGCAGTATATTGGATATATGTTATCCCATGGGGGGTTGCATTTACAACCCCTATCTCAATTTATATATATATATATATATATAATATATATATATATATATATAAACAAAGATAAATGCGATACAATAAAATTAATTATAATCGCCGGTGTACCAGTACACGCCATATATTATACATATATCATTACATTCAAGGCGAAGAGTGTACTAGATACACAATAGCTGGATAAATTTAGTGAGATGAGAATTAAAAACTTTTACAAACTTAACTTTTCTTATACTGCAGTTTCGCCAAATTCAGTAATAAAAATAGTATTTATTTACTCAGGCTGGCTCTTCAGTAAGATTCCTGTTAACGATGGAAAGACCATACCAATAGATCCATGTGCGTCTATCGAAATGCTCTTTCTAAACTATTCAAAACACTGCGCAGACTCCGAACAAACCCGACAAAATAGGGGATTGTGGTATATCGTCTAACGGTCAGAAATTTATCGAGAGAATATGTAAACAAAGATAAATGCGATACAATAAAATTAATTATAATCGCCGGTGTACCAGTACACGCCATATATTATACATATATCATTACATTCAAGGCGAAGAGTGTACTAGATACACAATAGCTGGATAAATTTAGTGAGATGAGAATTATATATATGTGGAGGCGCAATGGCCTAGTGGTTAGGGCAGCGCACTGGCGGTCGTAGGATCGCGGTTTCGATTCCCAGACCTGGCGTTGTGATTGTTTATTGGGCGAAAACACCTAAAAGCTCCACGAGGCTCCGGCAGGGGGTGGTAATCCCTGCTGTACTCTTTCACCACTCTTTCTCCCACTCTTTCTTCTGTCGGCCTGCTCTCTTAGCCAGCGGGGTGGCGTTATTCGAAGGCTAAAACAATGCGAACGCATTGTTACCAGCGATGTGTAACTACATCTGATGGTCTGGTCGGTCACGTGATCACGTGATATATATATACTTACATATAAGAGACAAAAGTGTACGTGCGCCGCTACACACACACACACACACACACACACACACACACACAAACATATATATATATATAAAAGATACAAAATGGGACAAGAACGGAAAACATCCAGACAGCCTACGTAGACTTTGGTCTCTGATATGTAAGTATATATTTATCTAAATATTGTATGACTCTATTCTCTTATTCTTTTATTCTTTCCTTCTTCTATCAGTCATTTCACGCTTATTTCGTTCATTCCACTCTTCGTTCTTTCGTTACCCCTCTCTCACATTTCATTGCTTTCTATTCATGCTCATTTTTTTTACTCTTTTCACTTCACTGTGTTCCTGTTATTTTTTACGCCCCTCTTTATTTCTTCTGTCCATCTGCCTGTACCTCTCTCTCTTCTCTCCCCACGTGACCGGTGTTCGGCCAAGCCTGACCTTTCTTGGGTTGGCTGTTGTCCGTGCAACATCTATATTCTTCCCTGTGCCTGTGAAGCCTTGTACCCCTGCCGTAAGGCAGGGATACACCAACTTAATTTAATTCGCCCTTAGTCGAAAGACACCTGTTGTTATATCCTGTTATTTGTATTTGTGTAACTTTCTCCGTTTTCTTCGTCCTAGTTTTCATATACATTCGCCGTTTTTTCCAAGGAATATGATGCTCTTACCTTATTTTTTCCTTGGGGTTACCCAGATTGGAGCGATTTCGAGTATAACCAGCTGAAATTGCAAAGATAATCTGGAACTCGACTGGGGAAAGAAAACTCCGCATGACCCGTCGTTGTTTTCTTTGTATCGTCTATGTGGATGTTTTGTTGTCCCTTTCTTGTATCACCTAACTGTTCTGTATTTTGCGTTCTTGACCCATTTTGTATATATATAGCAGCGTACGTACATTGTTGTCTCTTATATGTAAGTATAATATATATATATATATAAATATATACAGAAATAAATATATATATATATAAATATATATATATATATCTATATATATATATATATATATATATATACTAGCAGTAATTACTAATTACCATACTATATATATATATATATATATATATATATATATATATATATATATATATAATCCACACGATAGGATTTACTTGAAACATAAGTCAATAAGAGACTGACTAAATAACATAAATAAGAACAAACCACAGCAGGTAGACCAGACCTTCAGCGAAAATATAATACTACACACAAACTAACACATAAGCGCACGCAAACGCATACAAACGCGTACACACACAAACATTAATGCTATCACACCTGACGAGCGAAAACTATTTCACAGTATGAAACTATAACACGTAATATCACACTATCGCACATTATCACAAATGGTGTACGGGTACTGGTCCTACATCTTCTATTGTATTCACCAAAACTAGCGACCTTATAGCTGCTGCTACTGTTCTTCCTACTGTTACTATCACTACTACTCCGATCATTTGTACAAGTTGATTTTCTATGAAATATTTTCCGTTTTCATTGTATTGTTTTTTAGACTACGTTTTGCATGAAGGCGGAAGTACAAAGCAATTTTCATCGCAAAATTATTGTTTATTTTAGATGAAGGTGAATCAGCTGAAATGTTGTAGACAAATTCGATAAACTGAACGAACATGTGTTTCTCTCATTGTTATCTTATTAATCTTTACTGTAATTCTTCCTTATTACTATTTTCTTCTTTTTTTTTGCGATTTAGAAGCCTGGGGGATTTTAAAAGAATAAATTTATCGTTCATAATTGGCGCTTAACATAAATTTACAATTCGACACATTTTAGTCATGTTTTAACATATATTCTGCATCGTTTGTACTTTTGCCTGTGAGAAAATTTACTCATTCTTCACTTTATGATCATTCCGAAGAGATTTATTAATAATTAATGTGATTTCTCGAGGTGCACAAGCTTATATTTTTGTTATGGAGATTAACAAATTTATTCAATAACGAGAATATAATACTTTAAGACTTCTCCCTATATATGTTTTCGTTCACATGTTATAGGCCTGCAACCTTGAATGAAATGATTGCACCGAAATATCAATGGACACGAAATGGATCTGTTTCTACTTTGCTAAGCCGACTGGGTAATCTCTCTAATGCATAGATGAGATACTATACATATTCTTTTCTACTTAGGCACAACGTCCGAAATTTTGAGGGAAGAGACCAGTCGATTAGATCGATCTTTGTACGCAACAGGTACTTAATTTATCGACCCCGAAACGTTGAAAGGCAACGTCGACCACGGCGGATTTTGAACTCAGAACATAAAGAGAGACGAAATACTGCTAAGCATTTTGCCCAGCGTGCTAAAGTTACTATACACATTCTATCATATGATACGCATACTTATCGTACCAAGGAGATAACTATATGTACAAGTATACATATCAATAGATATAACTGAAAAGTAATTGTTGATGCCATGCAAGAATTGCGTTAATGTAAAAAACTGGTTTAATAGATCATACTTTTACGTCGTTGAATTTCTGTAAATGCAAACAAATTCGTCCATTTTGACGACGAGGCGCACATTGAAATGACGAGTTTGATTTCCTAAGATCGGCCTTATTGAAAAATCAGAGTCGAATGCGACTCATCTTACGACAATTAATTTTAATGTAAAAGTTTCGACTGAGAACTGATAACATTTATATTGAACAATGTATAAGAGTATACAAAACGTTTCTGACTAGTGGCATTGTTTGCAATATGATAATCTCCCTAGACTATGAGGATTGTATGTATATGCTAATCCTAAAACAAACTATACAACTGAATCCTCGTCCTCGTATGCAAGAAAAATCATTATCAGAGGAATAGCTGATGAGGAATATAAGTGATCCTGGTTATCCCATGATAACCAGAATCACATTATGATGAGGCAGTACATAAAACATAGGCGTATATTAAAGCCTAGTTTGATATTCGATTCATAAAAAGCATGTAGCAAAACCCCATATAATCACACAACATGAGGAAAACGACTATATGCTTTTATATAATTAATACGAGATTTTCCACTTATCCTCAAACTCAAGAATAGCACTCGTTAATTATTTTGATAAATTTAGAGTCTATGAAAAGATAGTGCAATGAATCAGCCATTTCAGTTTCGGCTTAGAATGTAACGTGAGCGAAGTAGAGTTATTTTCACACTCCCTTTCTAAAACCAAGCTGACAGTTCCAATGACACCGCATGGACCACCTGAGATAATTACGTTTCATGTATATTTGCAACACTGGGTCACTTTAACATCAAAGTCACCATGTGAACATATTAGACTATGCCTACCATTAATATTATTATCACATTTTCAAAGAAGGCAAATGTAACAGACTTATTCGAGAGGAATGAAAAATATATATTCATTGACAATTGACAATTGTGTCAACAACGAAAATCTGCTATAATGTGGAATCTACATTTACACATGTTTATATGGAATTCATATATTCTTCATCGTTACAACAGAAAAATAAGAGCGTGAAGTGAAGAAGATTCAGTTCATTTGGCTAAAGGCAAAGTAGGTATTGACTATCAACAAACATTCAACAGGAATTAAAAGCAACAAGGGTAGGATCGTAAGTTTTCCTATGTGAATTGAATTTCCTTATACATTCCCTTATAGATATCGCTAGGTGTTTGCGTCTCTGCGTGTCTGCGTACTTTCGAATTTTTGCGTGTGTTTATGAGTGTGAGAATCGGGTATGAGATTTGGTAGATATTCCTATATAAAAAAAAAAAAACGTACGCCCGTTATCAAAGAAAATTGACGTATACCCACTGAACATCTTGCATAAAAATATCGTTTCAGGTGGTGTTATAATTGTGCATTCTAAACCTATATTAGGTTCTTAATGTGTCAGAAATTAAAGGAATCGTTTTAAGTAATGTAAGAAGTTAAATCTTCTGTTATAAGATTCTAAGCTCTCTTGTTATCAAAATTGAATTCTATGTCCATTTTGACAAGATTTATTTAATCATACAACATACAGATATATCTACATCGGCACACCAGATGATGCGAAATGATATGTGTAACCGCAATGTGACGTCGTAATCCAATGTACCATATGGTTGTGATTTGTTCATACTGTTACTCACAAATTGGTCTTACAAAACACTCACAAATCTTCGGAAGTGTTTATACATTCTCCCATCGTACTGAAAGATATATAAATATATATATATATATGTGTGTGTGTGTGTGTGTGTGTGTGTGTGTGTGTGTATGTATGTATATGTGTGTGTGCGCGCGCGTGTGTGTGTGGGGGGAGAGAGAAAGAGAGTGGGGAGATATTTCATCTGCTATCATTTACGTGTGTCATAAATTGGACTGCCCCCATGCTAGTATACTGCTTTCAAATGATTTTTGACGAATGAATCGGTTCCAGCTATTGTTGTTCACAAACACATAACACCGAAGAACACATAGATATGTACAAAATTGGCCTAGTCTTTAGGGTGTTGCTTTCACGGTCACGAGATCGCTGTTTCAGTTCCTGGAATGGGAGGTGCATTATATTTATTAGCAAAAAACTTCATCTCACGTTGTTCTGCGGTCACTTTGACATCTGACATATTGTATAATGTGGGCCTGTTCTGGCAACGTCGATTTGACTGAGGAAGTACGCAAATATAGAGCACATACATTTTATCAATATAAACAAATCAGTTGAACAGGTTTGTTCGGCAAGAACATCTTTCTCTGAATACAAGAGTCTAACATCCTCCTCTCCATATATAGGTTTCAGTGTGTGAGTGTGGGTTTGTGCGTGTGTGAATATACGACAGGTTTCTTAAAGTTTCGGTAGTACCACGATAGCTGAGTTCCGGAGTATACAAAGGAGCAATGAGGAAATTTGAAACTATCATACATAACGATAGGAGCAAGTCATGGAACACCATTGAAAAGACTAAGAGTAAAATAGGGAAGGCC
>NC_042998.1:102150082-102220082 GCF_006345805.1 Octopus sinensis | reverse complement strand
AGATAGATAGATAGATAGATAGATAGATTTACAAAAACATGTCAGTTAATTACAGTTTTTGGTTCTTTTTTCTACTTCAAACTGTCCGACGTAGGTAACAAAATTTTAATTAGAAACTATAATTTCCAAGTTTATCATCAATATAAACCAGTAGAATCCGATGAAACTTGTTTTCGCCTGTTTTAAAATAATTTATGTCATAAATCTCCTCTTATACTAAATTTTATATATATATTTTTAATGGGGAAACAATAAATTTATCTGGAGAAATTTGCCAAAAGACTGGTAATGATGAACTATGCTCATCTGAATAGTAATCCAATCTATCTTTACAGACATACATAACGTGGACCGAAGATATGTCTGGTGTGCTACGTGTAGAAACTGCCACTATAAATACATTGATATTACAGAATTTTTACTGAATGAAATGCCACGAGATATGTTTGAAGCATTGCGCTATAGGTCAAACTCTTTGGAAACAAAATTACGAATTATTTTTATCGTTCCAAATTAGAATTCGGTGACATGTCAAAATTGCAGCGTATATATATTACTCAAACTAAGTGATATAAATTTCACTGTCTCTTATCCTGATTACAATATCTTTCTAAATAAATTAATAATTATTGGTAAGTTTCGCAATGCGCTAAGTTTAGATAGATTGAATATTGACACGAATCTCGAGCAACATCCATTGTCATTAAGTAGTGGACATAATGAGATTCTCTGACAGATCATTCTTCTTGTTTAGAAACTTCACTTTGTACGAAAGGAAAGCTACTTCAATTTAAGCGTGAAGATGTAAACAGTATAAAATATTTTCAAAGTGAGTTTTATGTATGAAAATGACATATAATACAAATGTAAATTACTTGCTTGATTAATTTCGTAATCTTGCAATGATTTAGATATAGATACTGGAAAATTTAAATACCACTGGCACCTACTACATGAAGTAAGAAAAATATTTTCCCATTAGGGCGATTATCCACCCTCTCTCTCATTTCATTAGTAATTGTTCTCCCTCACCATTCTCTCTCTCTCTATCTTACTCTGTAGTTCCCAGCAGTAGTTCCCAGTTACATAAGTACGTTACTAAAACGCTATCTGAATTCCAAAAGCTGCACACAAAATTGATTTTAAGATGCCACGGTGAGATGAAGGAAATAGGGTAACCATCGTAAGTCATTACGACATGATAAGCAGCTAGGATATACGCCCAGAGATCTCGCATTTACACCCAAAAAGAGCACGCGAAGTCTTGTATGTTGTTTCTACGGAAACCTTTCAAGATAAAGAACCTCATACATGGCGAATCCATACTGGAGAAAAGCCAAAAAGATATATCTGATTATACTTCTCAAACTCCTAACACGTAGTCTAATTTATGTTAGAGACTTTCCCTCTTCTTATCACTATTTCGCTCTTCTCCTCATTCATTTTCCCGCTGATAAGGATAACGAGAATAGAAATTTCGATTGTATTTAAGTCGAATTTTAATTCTAGGCTTAAATGACTCTGAAACTTTCCCCTACCTGCCTCTCTCCGTTTATTTTATCCACTATTAAATGAGAAAAAGAAAGAAAAAAAAAAGCAAATCGATTATATTTAATTCATAATTTTTTTCACGGACTAAAGACTAATTTCAAGTACTCAATTTATGCTGTACTGAAGAGCCCTCAATGCAATATCTAATAAATGGAAACTTTATATCCTTTTTCTCTCATAGCGAAAAGATCTATCAAGTTAAAACAAATATTAACTTAGAAGCGGTTTCATCCCCTTAAATAGAATATTCACCCTTCCTCATAGTAATCACTCTATCTTTCTCTCTCTCTCTCTCTCTCTCTCTCTCTCTCTCTCTCTCTCTCTCTCTCTCCGTATACAACTATAAACAATAGCAGCAGTAGTTCCTAATGAAATAACCACATGAGAGGAAAATAATATTTCATATTAGAAAAGATGAAGATAGAGATATAATTTCAGACCAAACACCTCTTTTATGCTGCATCATAATCGGGCAGACAACGTCCAATAAAAAAATAAAATAACAGAGAAGATAAATTGATGTTTAGTGTAGGCAAAATCCTGAGTAGTCTGCGTGGAAAGTTATTCTATATTCTAAGCCTGGCTTTAGACACAGACTTTGGGGAGAATCTTCCTTCATATCAATAGAAAATTATTATCCATTACATACATTTAGTTGTTAACAAGAAAACTTACCTCTAATGAACCTTCGCTAATCAAGAGCAGAAGATAGCTTCTAAATGCATGATCAATAAATGACATAAGATTCTAACTCTGTGACAGAAAATATCGATTTGTCATAGTAATAAAGAATTTATCACCCACAACATCAGTTCTACAAACTTTCCGTAATTAGAACTCTACTATAAACTATGACACAACTGCAAAAACCATTTATACGCTAACCGTAAGAAGGATAGTCATTAAATAAGACAATCTAACAACAAATACAAATAAGGAATAGTTATGGAATATAAAAAAAAGTAACAGTAACGGTAACAGATGAAAAAACAATAGATCTTATATGGTTGTATCGGATTCGAAATAAAAGTCACGTACTGTTCTTGTAGACAGATGTGTTGAGGGGCAAATAATCCATCTGGTGTGGTGGGTCAAGAGAATACCTAGGGTAAAATATGTATGTGAGGCATGTGCAAATTTAGGTAGTTGAAGTCACTTTTTTATGAATGTATACATAGATAGCATGTCTACACCAATATTGTTATTATATCTTTATGTACAGCGACTGATTTGGCTGGAGATTCGTGTGTCTCCGTATACCTTTGTTGGGGGACTTAAAATGTTCCCTTCAAATTTATAAATGAATCTAGGAGCTCTATCGATTTTTTGCACTATTTAACCTATATTTCCTTTTACACTTCGAATATATATCTTATATTACCCTTCTCTGAAGTGATCATTTTCGTTAGAACATTAATAGTAACAATCTCAATAATCTAAGACAACCCGCCAATACCACAATCACACTTCCTTCCTCAAAATTTATCAGTTAATAAAACTATCGGATATTATCTAAGTAGTTGCTGCTTGCGCAAGTGACTGCGAGACGAAATGCAAAAGAAGATGGTGTCGTTCGAAAGTGAACCTGCTTGCGTGTGCATGTACAATGAACATATGCAACATACATATATCTATGAGAAACAATACCTGTGCTTCGAGTAACGTTTGCAAAAGAATGAAAGTGTTAACAGTGACAAAAAGAATGGGAACTGGAGAAATGGAAAGTTGCGGCTGCTTTAGAAAATATTATTGATATCATATAACTTATAGTAATCATTAGTTGACACAAATCCTCTTGAATCGTGAAATCAATGGCACCTCAAGAACACAGACGCAATCACGTTCACACATAGACATATACAGAATATATATATCTATATATATATATATATACAGAGAGAGAGAGAGAGAGAGATGTGGCGGAGAGATTGATAGATAGTTTGATAGACAGACAGACAGATGGCTAGAGAGAGAGATACACACATAGATACGTATATATATATATATATATATATATATATATACACACACACAAACCAGCACACACAAAAACATATATATATATACATACATACATATATATATATACATATATATATATATATATATATATATATTATATATATATATATATGTGTGTGTGTACTGTGTGGGGAGTGCTTTTGTGTGTAACTTGTGTTTGTATGTGTACTACAGGCACAGTCGCATATAAATATATGAGCGTATGCAGATATATGTATGCGTGTGTGAAATAAAATGTGCTTACATTGCTATATAGTTTTTATCAATGTTAATAGCTACGTCTTTCAAAATATACATTTTACTTTAGTAATTCTGATTTCTCGCTGTTATGGGGATAATACACACGCGCGTGCGCACACACATGCCCGGAAATTCACGTCTGCGTATATGTATATATATATAGTTAAATATGTATATATACACATACACATGTGTGTGTGTATATGTATATGTATACACACAGACACACACACACACACACACACACACATATATATATATATATATATATATATATATATATATATAGATAGATAGATAGATAGATAGATAGATAGATAGATAGATAGATAGATAGATAGATAGATAGATAGATAGATATATAAGTGAGAGAGTTGGTGTGTGACAGCACGTTGTTGGACGTATAAAAAATAACAAAATATTTATATATACATTAAGCCTAACACATCATCAAGCGGGAGTATCGAAATAATATTATATTTCAGAAGGTCATTAGATTTGATAAAACTGTATTTCCATAAGTGGACAAAGCAAAGTTGGTAGGGTTTTCTTTCTGACGTATTGTTTTAAAATATTCTACACCGCACTCACTTAATACGTACCCATCATTCTTCCGTAATTTAGTGATCGCTATGTCTCTCTCTCTTTCTGATACACTTTCTTCCCTCGCACTCACACATACACATATACACACAAAAACACAGACGGACATCGGCCGCGCAAACGAAGCACGAAAGTGTACTTGAAACGTATTGGTAGAGCTCAAGAATATAGTCGAGATTCAGGAATATCTGAATTATGTATCCATTGCATTTTGAATCACTGTCGTTGGAAACGTTGCATTCCAATATGATTCCAAACTCTCAGTTGAGGAAGATCCGGCTCTAAGAGTGCCGTTAAAAAGTTAATACTTTCCAATATAATTACTTCGAGTGATTAAATATAAGACATACAATTATCTATTGGTAGAGCAGCACTTGGATGTTCAAGTCGAACTAGACCCTAAGATGTTTAACTGGTCCATCCACCGCCCAACGATGCTGCTAGATGGCAGGGACTTTCTTCTACACATTCCGAGCTGCAAACTCATTGAGTTTACCTGGTTAATTTGTGTGTTTGTTACGCTTCGTACTCCTTGACATCGGCACGTTTATCGCTGTGTGTTTAGTGTTCCCCAATAATGATGATCATTATCATAATTTTGTTTATATTACGTTATATTTTTGTAAACGTCTGACACTGCGATGTTAAATGGTCCGGATATTTCAGAACAGTAAACAACAAGTTAACAAAGGTGCCGTGCAGCTCCTCTCGTATGTCTTACATAGTCAAGTCTTTCCCCCAAATCCTTGCTGTAATTTTGCATCAATTCTGAATTTATTTACACAATTCTCAAAATTATTCGATATCCATCCCAATGCTCCGATCACCATTTGAATCACAAAAACATTCATCTTCCACAACAACTTTTTAACCTCATCATTTAGTGACTCATACTTCTTCCTTTCAGGCTGTTTATCTTTCACGCTACTATATCAATAATTTGGTCCTCTCTTTCTTTCTTATTGACAACTGCAATATCTGGCTTTTTTGCCTCAATCATTTTATAATATGAATGGTGAAATACCACACAAATTATAATTTGTCATACTCAAAAACAACTTCTAGGATCTATTGATACTATTTAGCCGCTCGGATTAAGACAAATTTCTCAGACATCATCAAGTGGATATACCCCGAAACATTTCCACAATCGTCTTTTGTACTCTCGCAGTGCCAACTTAGCACAATCATTTACAAGATGGCTGCCCGTTTCTCCTTTTGCTCCACACAAAATGCATAACAGTGATTCTTTCATTTTGTTAAGATAAAGTTTAATATAGCTTCTTCGGAGAGTGTCCTCCTGGGCACTGCACACCAGGTTTTGTGAGTGGATTTGGTGGATGGAAATTGAAAGAAGCCCGTAGACTATTTATATTGGTGTGTGTGTGTGTCTGTCTGTGTGAGTGTGTGTCAGTGTGTGTATGTGTGTACATTCTGTGTGAATGTGTGCGTATGTGTCTTGCAGTTTGTGTTTGTGACCCGTCACGGCTTGAGAACCGGTGTGGGTTTATTTACGTTCCCGTAACATAGACGTTCGGCAAAAAGACACTGTTAGAATAAACACCAGGATTTCAAAATTTACTGGGACCGGTTCTTTAAGGCGGTGCCCCAACATGCCCACAATCTAATGACTGAAACAGACAACAGATAAAAGATACTAGGATCAACGTAATCGAATAATCCCTTAAGCTGAAAAATTGCCCCTGTGACAAAATGTGGAAGTATTATTAGTTCCCACAATTGTCATATATGTTAGAATATTGTAGTATCCTTCTTGTTATATCAGCTTAAATTCTATGGAGGTAGGCTTTGCCTTTCATCCTCTCGGGGTCGCTAAACGGTGCCAGTTGAGAATTGCCTGCTCTTCTAAACCTCGACTGCCTTTTATCAAAATGTGAAATTGTCAAAATTACCTTCATTCTAGTCATCATCATATTCATCAATATAATAATAATAATAATAATAATAATAATAATAATAATAATAATAATAATAAGTACCATGAACTTGGCAAAAATAAAATAGAAATCACTGCAGCACCAACGGCAGAAGAAGTGGAAGAATTCTGGAGAGAAATATGGTCAGCGAACGAACAACCAAAAAAAAAAGAGTATTAAAACAACAAACTCAGCATCTGAGCCACTTTGGACCCCCATAAAAACTGAAGAGGTCACCCAGGCACTGACAAGACTAAACAACTGAAAGGCACCTGCGTATGACATGATCCCCAACTTCTGGTTGAAATATCTAACAGGAATGCACAAAAAGCTGGCTGAAAACTTTAACAATATACTAGCAGAGCCAGAGACAATGCCTGAATGGCTCACGAAGGAGAAAACCATCTTAATTCCCAAATCAAATGAGACAGCAAAACCAGAAAACTACAGACCAATAACCCGTTTCCCTACAATGTACAAGGCATATACTGCAGTGATATCGCAAATGTTGAAAAAGCACCTGGACGAAAACAACCTGTTTCCAGAAGAGCAGAAATGATGTTACGGCAAAACGATCAGCCACCTTTTATATATGGATGACATAAAACTATACGCTGCAAATGACAAACAGCTGGAAACACTATTAAAGACAGTTCATGGATTTACCAAAGAAATAGATATGAAATTTGGATTAGAAAAGTGCGCCAAAGTAACCATGAAGAGAGGAAAACCATTTAAGAGTAGCAACATCACGCTAGATAATGCCAATGAAATAAGAGAATTAGATCAAAGCCAACCTTACAAATATTTAGGAATCCCTGAACTAGATCAGACACAACACACACAAATGAAAGAGAAAATATAAAAAGAATATTATAGACGAGTTAGATCAATACTAAAAACAGAGCTTAATGCTAAAAACAAGATAATAGGTATTAACACTTTAGCTGTCCCAGTTATATGTTACAGCTACAATATCCTTAACTAGACACTAAATGAACTAATCAAAATAGAGAGGAAAAGGAAAATAATGACAGGATCTAGGATGCAGCACCCTAAATCTGACATAGAAGGACTATATATACAACGTATAGAAGGTTGTAGAGCCCTTATACAGCTGGAAAACTACTATAAAATAACCACCATAGGACAGCAAAAATATCTACTTTAGAAGGAAGGAAAACTGTTACAAATAGCGGCAAAACACGAGCAAAACAAAAAACTGTTCTCAGTATTTAAGGAAGCTGACAAATACAAACAAAAAATCATACCACTTAATAAATATGAAGAAGAAGAAGAAGAAGAAGAGAAGAAGAAGAAGAAGAAGAAAAGAAGAAGAAGAGAAGAAGAAGAAGAAGAAGAAGAAAAGAAGAAGAGAAGAAGAAGAAGAGAAGAAGAAGAAGAAGAAGAAAAGAAGAAGAAGAAGAAGAAGAAGAAGAAGAAGAAGAAGAAGAGAAGAAGAAGAAACAACAAAAGCTATAAAAAAAATGAAATCCGAACTAAAGCTTGAACAGCAACGGACCATGATAAAACGATGACAAGAAAAGCCCCTTCATGGTAAATACTGGACTAAACTAAACGCAAAAGAAATAGACAAAGAAAAATCCGAGCAATGGTTGAGGAGCTCAGGACTCAAAGCAGAGACAGAGGGATTTTTAATTGCAGCACAACACCAAAGCCTCCCCACCAGAAATTACCAAAAACATGTAATGAAACTAAATATAACAAGTAACTGCAGAATATGTGGAGATGGAAAAGAAACAATAAATCATATTATCTCTGGCTGCCCAGTCCTGGCTAAGAAGGAATATATTCACAGACATGACAGAGTTGGAACCTACATACACTGGAAGCTATGTCAACATCATGGAATAACAACAGAAAACAGATGGTATAGGCACACACCAGAAAAGGTTGCAGAAAACGAGAAAGCAACCATACTCTGGGATATGCCGATACACACAGATAGGGAAATTAAGTCCAACAGACCAGATATAGATGTCAGAGATCATGAAGAAAAAAATGCTTTCTAATTGATGTATCAATACCGGCAGATGACAACGTATCTCTAAAAGAAATGGAGAAACTTTCAAAATACAAAGACTTGGAAATTGAGGTAACCAGTATGTGGAATCTAAAAACAGAAACAATTCCTATCATAGTAGGTGCATTAGGCATGATAAAAAAATATTCAGACAAATATATAACAAAAACACCAGGACTTACAAACACATATAACATACAGAAAATTGCACTACTAGGCACTGCACACATCCTACGCAAAACACTTTCAATACAGTAACCATCAGAGCATCACAACAAAACACAGCGCATACCCAAGGCATACAGAGCTGAGCTCGGTAGTGAAGTGAACGCACGATAAAAAAAACTACTGGATAATAATAATAATAATAATAATAACAACAACAACAACAACAACAATCATAATAATAATAATAATAATAATAATAATAATAATAATAATTATAATAATAATAATAATGCAGTGCCAGGCAGTGGCTCTCATGGCTTCTGATCTTAACTGATTAGAAGTGTTGTCGTGTACATTGGTTTGTCTTGGTATAAAAGTAGGGCTACAGTAAATAGTCTGCTCAATACCAAAGATTTGCTTGTCAGTTATTTGACCTTAACCAGTTGAGCATGTCCCTTAGTAGCTAACGATATGTGCATTTCTTATCAAGAGTAGAAATAGTGGGGGAGCATCATAGCCTTGTGTTGAAAGGGATTCTTTGGGGTTCGAATAATTCACCTCTGGAATCCTAGGTATTTCATTCAACGTCCTTAAACAACCCTTATTCAGGGACCCTTTAAGCAGGATGGATTACCCGACTAGAAGAGTAGTCATGTTGGGTATACTGGGCTTTGTATATTTTACCCCAGTGTCACTTTGATGGCATGCACTGCTCTCTCACTCAATAATAATAATAATAATAATAATAATAATATAATAATAATAATAATAATAATAACAATAATAATAATAATAATAATTATTATTATTATTATTATTATTATTATTATTATTATTATTATTATTATTATTTTGTTGTTGTTGTTGTTGTTGCTGTTGTTGTTGTTGTCGTCGTCGTTGTTATTGTTGTTGTTGTTATTGTTTTAGTTTTCAGGACGTTCAGTCTTGTTTGTTCTGGTATATTCTGTGAGAGCGTCTCACAGGGTATGTTTCCGTACATTATAAGCTTTGATATTCGGTTGTTATTTATCGTGGGAGACATTCAACATCAAAATATAAATCTCAAGATCCTAACTGTCCCCACGTGAGCGGTTTCGTGGGCTTCCTCTGCTTTCATGTGAATTGCGATTCCTTTGACATACTTCCCGAACTTGCTTGGTATTGCTCCAAGTGCCCCTACAACTACTGGAATGGCAGACACTCACCTCATGGTCCACATTCTTGCAATTTTGTCTTTTAGTACTCTGTACTTTTCAATATTTTCTAGTTCTTTGTCACTTATGCGTACATCTCCAAGTTTTGCAATATCTATGATCTTGGCTTCTTTTTTTTTCCTTTATCTACTACGTTATCAAGTCTCTGAGCCTCGATTACGAAGTCACATTTGATTGTAAAGTCCCGCAGTATCTTACGTTCCATGTTCTTGATGATTCCTTTTGGTTCATGTTCGTATCATTTCCTTGCTCTATTCACATAGCCTCGAGTACACGAACTTACCCACGTTATCGAGCTTCCTTTTCTAGTGCTTTTGGACCAGATTACTACACTCACAATATGTGAGATTGTTTCGTTTCTACTGCCACACAACCTACAAAGGAGCGATTCACTACTCTTATCTATTTGGAACTTGGTGTAATTAAATCCCAGAGCTTGTTCTTGAGCGCTGCATATCAATGCCTCAGTGCAACCTTTCAGATCACTTTTTCTTAGCAACGTCTAAGTGTTGATATTGTCTTTTGCTTCGATTGATCTGAGGTATTACCTATGCAGTGCTTTCATTTTCCAGTAGTTTACAGTTTCTTCTTCATCTTGTTTCGTAAATGTTTGTGGGTGCATCGCATTTTCGGTAGGTATAATGTTAATTATATTACTAATTCTATAAGAAATACTTGGACTAAAACGTCTATCTCGGTTCGTTCAAAAAGGCACACTATCCAATAACATAAAGCAAAATTATGCCAAAAAGGAAATAACAACATCATTTCTTTGTGATTAAAACTGTATCACAACAGCATGAAATAAAATTTACCACCACCATCATCATCACCCACATCATCATTATTATCATTCAGTGAGAGAACAGCGCATGCTAATGACGTGACACTGGGTACAATTATACGAAACCAATATACCCACCATGATCACCTGTCTGATAAGGGTTGCCTGTCTGATAAGGCACATGCATCACAATTATTATTACGGGCCAAGATCAGCATCAAAATTATTATTATTATTATTATTATTATTATTATTATTATTATTATTATTATTATTATTATTATTATTATTATTATTATTGCCTATTATTATTATTATTATTATTTATTTATTTATCTATTTATTTATTTACACAGCTTCTAACGCTGAAGATGTACTACAGTGTCAGCTGTTCACCACCAGAGAACTAAGGTAATACCTCTTATTTGTCGAGGACCTTCCGGAGTATTCGAGCGGTTCTAAACAGTGCTGTTTTCTGCAAGTGCTCCACTCTTATTGCAGACCCTATTTGTTCCACTTACTTCTCGAGATTTTTGCTCACTATTCCCAGGGCTCCGAAAATTATTGCTACTACTGCTACTTATTTCATCGACCGCAACTGCTTAACTTCCCAAGCTAACCTGTCAAAACTCTCGACTTTTCTTTCTTCCTTATCACATACTTTTGTTGTCCCCTGGGTAGCCTATATCTATGATCCAGCATCGTTTTCTTTCTTTCTCAATTAATGTCCGGCTTGCTATTGTCAATCTCATGGTCTTACTGAATCATAAACTCCCATAGGATTTTTTAATTTCTATTTCCGACAATGCCATCAGGTTTGTGGTCGTTATTATTATTATTATTATTATTATTATTATTATTATTATTATTATTATTATTATTATTATTATTATTTTATTGTTATTATTATTATCATTATTAATATTATTATCATTATTATTATTATTATTATTGACCTTTTGTGTGGAATGGGCTACTCATCCTGAAGAAACATCTTACTGGACCCTACATGCAAGGTCTTGTTGTTTGCCTTGATATAAGTTCACCATGTCACGCACATATTGTTGTAATGCATGTGTCTGGTGTACCCTAATCACACGGGTAGTCATAAAGGGTATACTGGGCTTCCTATAACTGAGTTCCAGTGTCACTTTGATAGCATGCGCTGCTCTCTCACTGAATAATAATGATGATGATAATGATGGTGACGACGATGATGATGATAATGATGATGATGATGATGAGGAGGAGGATGATGTTGATGATGATGATGATGATGATGATGGTGATGATGACGATGATGATGATGATGAGATAATGATGATGATGATGATGATGATGATGATAAAGGTTTTTATTTCATGCTTTCGTGATAAATTTTAGTCACTAAGAAACCATGTTGTTATTTGCTATGTGGCATAATTTTGCTTTTCTGTTATTGGATAGTAGACTTGTTTATTGAACCGAGATTCACATTTATATTTCTAAGTATTTCTTATAGAATGGGGGTGGCGTCATGATTAAAAGCGTAAAACATATATACTGTAAAAACTCACGAGGAATTCAAGAAGACTTGTAGACTTTCTCAATAAAATTTCTATCGTGTAATTACTATAATTGATCATTATAAAAGTGCTATAAGAAAAAAACAATTCATGTCATAAACTAAGAAAAAAATATATACCAATAAAGTTTTCTTTCATAAACGGGAAAAAATATTCTCTTCTATTTCCTTTCAGGCTAATTTTCATCTTAGTTGAAAGTAGTGATATGATCACTTCCTTCCTTAATAGTTCACGATAGTAACATACACATATACACACATGCATGCATACATGCCTACATCCATATATGCATGCATACATTCATATTATACACACACACACACACACACATAAACACACACACAGACACACACACACACACACATATATATATATATATATATACATAAGTATACATATGTATGAAGATTCTGATACATGTGTATATGTTTATGGAGATACATATATGTATATATATATATATATATATATATATATATTTATATATATGTATGTATATATGTATATACATATAAGTAAATTTGTATACATGCATACACACGGACACACATAGACGAACAAGCAAACACGTGTGTGTCTTAAACAATTGAATTGATTGCAATTGACATTTTTGTAAAGCTGCGAAATAATACGTTAGGAACTTATTACAAATGCCTAGCAGGGTAGGAGCTGTAGCCAACTCAATCTTATTTTCTATCAAGATTGGATATGAAGTAACAATTGACCGAAAGAAGCTACGAGCGTCAGAAATATGATGAAATCAGATTTAGACGTTTGGATCGATAATGTCTGATATATCCCTTCCGGTTGTAGCGTAGTGATAGAATCTGCGCATTTATGACAAGTGTCAAATATGATAAATTGTTTTTTTTCCTTAGCTTTAAGTCGACCGATAATTGAGCAACGGTATTGTCAAAGATAATCTAACGGTGACCGTCCAATACGTTCTTTCTAAAGTTGGTGTTTTGTCCGTAATGGTTATGTTTCTTTATCTACGCATGCCTTAATTTTCTGAAACTTTTATTTGCAAGATAATTTGACAGTGTATAAAAGAGAGTTAAATTTGAAAGCGAGTGTTTTTTGGGAAATAGAAAAATCTACGGAGAATAACAGTACTTTCTCAGTATTTCCTCTACAATTCAGAGGAGAGAAATAACTCGACAACATTACATATGCCTTTACAATATTGTCCGATGCAAGTAATCACATATGATTTTTCCACTGATTATATACAAATTTTTACAGACGCCTCTATCATTTTATATGTTCCTTAATTTCGAAGTGCTGCACTTCGAAAACGTAGAAAGACTTCATTTATGTTATCACCATGTGCCATTTTAGTCCTCTATTCACACTACGTTTTGCTGAATGTGTGTTTACCTAAATGAACAGCCGATTAAGCACATATGTGCAAATTAAGCTCTCCGCACGTCAGTTACGTAAAAACTTAGGGTCGGGTTTCCAGCGCACTTTTCACCAAACATTGAAAGCATGAAAGTAATGTATGTTATATTCCAAGAACTTCCTAAAATAGTTTTTAAATTCTAATACTTAAATATATCCTAGACCTTTTGATTGACCATGTATTGTGCCCTATATGCGTGTCTGTGTGTATATGAGTACACACAGACACACACAAATGTATATCTCCCCCTCTCTCTTTGTGTATATATATATATATTATATATATATATATATATATATATATATATATATATATATGTATATATATATATAATGTATATATATATATATAATATATGCATACATACATACATACATACATACATACATACATACATATATATATATATATATATATATATATATATATTATATATATATATATATATATATATATATATATATATATATATATATCCATGAACATATCTGTTAGCGATACAGCATGCATAATTGGAAACATATCGGGTGAAAATATTTTTTATTTCATTTACACAATAGTCAGTAATATGCTTACATGATATTAATACTCAATTTACGTATGTTTATAAACACAGAGAAACTTGGTTTCTTTATCTCGTATGTTGAACATTGTCCAAAAAAAGTTTTTGTAGATATTATTAATGAGACAGCAAAGTTAATTTCCATGTATGTTTACGTTAGATATATTCTTTTGAGATGACATCAATGTTAACAAAAGAATTGTATTTTTCTTTTCTTTCGTAAGTTAGTACGTTCTGTACACATCCCACTTATAACGAAAAGAAAATGCTGAAGAGCAGACAATAACGTTCATTCCTATGACTGACGTCACAATTTTTGAGCTGCTTTCAAGGATTGTGAGCGTATTCATCATGAATAGTAACTCGTTTTTAGTAAACGTCCGAAAATATAGCAGGCAGCGTTGACTTACTGAACTATAGTGAGATTCAAAATTTTAAATTAGTTGTATATATATTCATCTTTAAGTCATCTAAGTCTTAGAGATAGATTTCAAAAGAGATTTAACTTTTTTTCTACGTTTCATAGATACTCGCCAAAGTATTGTGTTATCCATTGATCTCAGAAGTCTCTTCTGGTGTTACCAAGCTATTCGGTTTTGATTTTATCTGATCACATGTCATTATCCTATCATCATTGGTGCATTACATATATTTCACTTCACATTTCAATATTTTCTGTTGATGCTTTGATGTCGGATCTGTGTTATATAGAACTGATCACGATCAAAGAACTAGATTTAAAATTTGACGTTCAAGTCAACATTAACATCAATTGTATTATGCGGCACAAACACCAAGTATTACTTTTCTTTCCTTGTTATTCTTCACAATAAACGTCAGTGATTTGGACATTGATATTTTCCCGACCTTTTTATTAATAAATTATTCTTTTTAAAAATGTTTAAGCATGTCTCATAATGCAAGTGTTGTTCGTTAAACTGCAAATTTGATTGTTCTAATTTTCTCCCCGTTCTAATTGATTTTCTGCTTTTGCAAGTTCAAAAATTCAGAACTTTCGATTTTCTCACTAGTTATGTTTTCATGTCTTGTTCCACCAATCACTTGATTTATAGGAATTATTGAATAATTCATTCTGAATATTATTATGTTTTTTTTTATTTACAACACAACTGAAATTGCTGAAAGTGCCCAAGAGATTTAAGTGGTATCTATATTTAGTTTTAATAAAACATTGCTGATATGTGTGAGAACTGTGAGAAGTAAGATCCATAGACAGACGGATAAACTGGCTGGCTGCATTTCATCATGTTCTTACGCAATTTCAAAACGTCTTGCCAATATTTATAGAGATAAATATAATAGTATCAATCTCTGTTGTTCGTTCATATATCGGGGGTCAAAGTAAGTATCTATTCGTTAAATTAACATGTTAGTGCGTGAGTGTTCTACCAACACTTACACAATTTGTATCTACCTATTGAAATATGGCATATGTGATCGCGCTAAGAGTACAGCTAAAATATACTTACCCAAAATTCCAAGTACTAAGCTCGAACTCGGTATCTCATGAGTATGCAATAAAATCTTAAGCCACTCGGCTATGGTCACATTCTACCATGAAAATACAGGTGTTTAGTTACAGCTACCCTCACCCAAAATTACCAACCTTCACCATCGTTGCCTAATCATATTTTCTATAGATTATGTGTACAGCTTAAGATAAAGTCCAATTTACGGGATTTTATCATTACAACGTCCGGTACATGAGCACGTGTCAAAAGTTTAGGTCATTTCAAATAAAACCCATTACCTGAAGTAATGGTGGTGTCTGGACAGGTTTCCTGTGATTACTCAACCTAAAACTGAAAGCCAAATCTCCCACATAAAAGAAGCACTATCTAAAGCAGAAAACAATTGAACGTCTAGAGTGATACATTCCGAAATACATGATATATTAATTGATATAAAATATTAATGGCCGGAAGGTTGGTGATCACCTGCTTGCTGGATGATGACTGATATAGGGCTAAGGTTCACAGGCGTCACCTACTAGTCTTGTCAACGCGAGCATAGTTTTAAAGCTATGTTCATATCTCAGTTTAACTAAAATTAATCATGCATATGTCAATATTTCTTACAATTTAAAACATTTATATAATGTGAACTAATAAACAGCATATGATGATAGAAATGTCCTTTATATAATTAGATGTTAAGAAACAAAATATTTTGGTGGCTTTGACACCATACGTCTCATACCTGCGGAATGTATCTGCAGATATGCCCACGCTTTGCTTAATTTAGTGTGACTGTTAATGCAAACTATATAAGACATGTTTTGTTGAACTCTTATAAAAATTGGTATTTTGAATGTGCCCTTGATGCTTTGATTGTGAGGCCACATGGGTCAAGGTCACTTTTTCTTGAGCATAGTCAAAAACTGTAAAAAGAACCTCATGATTTGCTCTTTATGGAACTTTGCCATCATAAGCCTGCATTTGCTTACTATTCTGAAAATGCTTTCCCAGTTGATAACGGACTTGAACATGTTTTGTATTTCAGAAATATCGTCAGTTGTGAGAGAAGAGTATGTAAAAACAGTCCCGATATCGTCTGCTTCTTTCTGGATTAGGCAGTGGAACAAAATCACAGATTTTGTGAAGAAAGCTTACCCTACCTTCTTACTTACTTTAGCATGAGACTAGGTGACAAGACAAATCTTGGTCATCCCATATAGTGTGTTGAAACACTGAGACAGTGACTGCTTCAAATACTTAAACAGAAAGTTTCCAGCTTTGCCTTGTGAGAAAAATAAGGTTGTAGTGTTTGATGACACATTAGGTGACTATCGCAGGACGAGATATTATAGGAGATCATGTCTGGCACTGAAAAAGAAGCATCGAATGCTTTTGTTGCAGTTGTATCTGATTTCTTGAGAAACAGGAAGCCATCAAGTTACGGAGATTTTGTGCAGACCTTCTTAAGCGGTATGCGAGCACTGGATTGCAAAATGAGTGTAAATGTACATTTCCCGCACAGTCATCTGGACTACTTCCTTGAAAATCATAAGGCAATATTTCCCCTAAGACATCGAGAACATGGGGACTGGGTATGAAGGCAGATAGAACACCAGCATGGTGCTGTCTATTGCTGATCACTGCAAGGGGGACTGTCATGATGCAATTTATTCACATAAAGCAACAAAGAGAAAGTCCATTCCTTGGGTAGTTCAAACTCCAGTTTGACAGAAACATCTATTCCAAGATGTATAATTAAACATTTTATGAAATATATCTGTTAAACAATAAAATGTACTATTTGGTTTGTGCTAGTTTCTTATTTCAGTCTTGTTCTTAATGACAAAAATTGACATATTTTGGTTAAAAATAAACGAATTCCTGTTTAACAAAAAACTTGACGTGACAGAAAATTTCTGGGAGCATTTCTGAACCTAATATCATCAAACTAGGTAGGAGTAATTATAAAAGGCTAGACAGCTAAAAGTTTCTTATGAAATGTTTCCCAGTGTTCATTTGTTCATCGGCGGAATTTGAACTCAGAACATAAAGACAGACGAAATACAGCTAAGAATTTCGCCCGGCGTGCTAACTTTTCTGCCAGCTCGTCAGCTTGAAAAAAAGAATATAAGAATATATAGCAAAAAGTTTTTTCACACCAAGCGAAAAATATTTTTCACAAATGGACACTGAAGCTTTTCTAATAGTTTGGGTTGTATTTCTAAGTATGTTAGTAGATATCGACAACATCATAGCAATTTCATTGTGTATAAGGAAATATATTATTATTAACTGTTGAACATAGAAAAGCTTGTGCAGAACATTTCGCATCATACTGTGTGGGGAAACGTTTGAACATACAGAACAAAACATATACATATAGTACAATAAGAAACAGAAAGTCCTTGTAACAGTATTATATATTTGAAAAAAAAATGAATAGAAATGGCTTTTCTGATAATCTTTGATTGATTAATAAAATGGAAAAATTATCTGAAAAACCATTTCTATTCATGTTTTCCTACACACACAACACAAACATATATATATATATATACATATATTAGGGTAATAAGAATTATAGAAGTTCATATTACCAGTGGCCTAGCACAAAAAAATTAGTCAATAGACTATATATTATTCATATAAATGTGTTTTAATGTACACGATATTTTTAGGTGAATATATATATATATATATATATATATATATATATATATATATATAATATATATATATATATATATATATATATATATATTCTTATAAAACATATTTAAAATTTCTCAGAGAGAGATATACAGTAACAGTAACGAATAGTAAAATTTATTTGCCCAACGAAAATAGCGGTTTGTGAAGAGGGAGAGAAAGAGAGAGAGAGAGAGAGAGAGAGAGAGAGTAGGAGGGAGGCAGAGAGAGGGGTATTACCTATTGGGTGTATAGCTCAAGATAACGAGACAGATATTTGAAATGCACGAGGTAAATGAGCACTGAACGTCATGGCCAAGTCGAGTGAAAAAGCTGACTTTTAAGGAGATTTAGGTGATGTTCTTGTAGTTGCAAGACAGTTTTAAAGCCACCAAATTGTAGGGTTGGGTAAAATTCCTCCTGTAATGTAAGACGTCATTTTGTCAAATCACAGTTATGATCGAACCACTTTAGTTCTTCAAATCCTGTGTTGATAATGTGAAAGAACATCCATAGGAACATGTTTTTTACTCAGACGCCTAGCTGTTTTTGATGAGCGAAGTTTTGTATTCGAAGTAGGCCATAAAATTTGGCAGCTGGTAACAGCCAGTAGTTTAAATGTTTAAGTATATAAGTATACCTCAATGCAGATTTATTCCAGCGAATTATATTCTTGCACAAAAACAAAGAATAATTTTATCAAATAACAGTACATGAATATAAATAAGAACGTAATTGAATGTATTTCTGATCTAGGGTATTTAATTGGGAAAGAATGTCCTGTCCTCCAGCCTACGTAAGCAGTCGATATTCCAGTTCCAATATTTCAATAACGGCAGGATTATTGGGAAGCAAATAATTATCTTTCAGATACTGAAGCACTTCCATAATTAGTTCCAGCTTTTATAACTCAACAGCAATAGAAAACAATTATCGAAAAATGAAAACAATAGAGGAAAGACTAATAAAATATAAAAAAAAATAAATAAATTGTAAAAGAGAAAATTAGCTCTAATTATATGTATTTAATGAAATATTTGTAAATTTTCTTACAACCTATGTCTGCTTCACTAGAAGATGTTACTATTGCGCAATATTTTCAACAGCCAGTTTCTGAGAGAGTACTTTTGTTAGCGGCAAAGATATAGATGAAGGAATTAATCGTTGCGAAATTATTGCATTTGATCATAAAGTATATCAAAGAATCTGTCTAAAACGAATCATTCATCACCACCTCTTTGATATTTCGGTAACCGCTACATACGAACAATTAGGTGATACACAAAAAATACTCATATACTTATTGTTTTATTTTTTTAATGGTTTCAGTCATAGGAATACGGCCATACTGGAGCGCCGCCTTAGATTATCTCTTTTTGTTTTGTTGTGGCTTCATGGCTGGAAGTTGGTCTATGAATGAGTTTGAAGTATCCGGTCTTCATTGAGTGTATACTTGAATGGTTGGCTCGCCTGGTCGTTGTTAATTTATTTTATGTATTTGAAAATCTTCCAGTAAACTTTTTATATTTTTGATTTCTTTAGGCAGGCAGTTGAACTAGATATACTAGAACAATAGATTACCTTTTCTCCTGATTTCGACGGTTGTATATTTGAAAGCCAATAGTATCCACCAGTTTGAGCATTAAAATCCTTTCTAATGCCGAAGGTTTGACCCTCCAGAAGTTTCTTCAGTGGTCAAGTGTGTAGAGACGCAGAGCTTTCAAACGTTTTCAGGAATTATGGCTTTTAATCAATTATTTTACTGGTGAACGTTCTTTGTAAGCCTTCGATTTTTTCTATGAGACTAAAGCTGTAAGCAGTAATCAGATCTAGTCAGAACTAATGGTTATCATAGGATCAGATTAACTACAGGTTCTTTTGTCAGGAAGATTCGTAGGCTCCACTATATGGCATGTCGGAATTTAGAGGTCAGTTTGCTGATGTGACTCACAAAAGACGCATCATTTCGCATGATTACTCCTAAGTCCTATATGTCATTAGCACTCTGAATCATTCTGTTATCAGGTGTCAAATGTGACAAATAATGTGATTTGTGTGCATTGAATTTCATATTGTTTTTATCTGCCAGAAGTTTAACTCATTTTAGAGTGTGACGGCATCTTCTGGAATTTGAATAGTCATTGATACTCTATTGTCATTGGCATGGCTCAGTAGTTGGCTGATAGGGCGATGGTAAATGATAATGGTCTTTGAACCGTGCCCTGAGACACACCACTTGCAAAGAAGAAACCGCTTGCACCAACAGATTTGTTCCAACCCTGTAAAAGTGTCATTCTCCGAGTTGTCTCTTATCCTATTATACATGATATTTTAAAGAATTTTTTCAAACGCTTTAGCAAAATCATGCTATATGTTTTTAGTGTCCATTGCTCACAAGAAAATTTTGAGGATAATGTTATGGTGCTGTAATAGCTGTGTCAGACAACTTCCCCCACTCCGAAAATCGTGTTGTCTCATCTAAGATGTTGTGCGCATATTTGTGATGAATCGTTAGTATATAATCCATTCAAGTCCATTAGAGAGCCACTCTGATTATGTGTAGACGATTTTTGCTTTGCAAAAAACGAAAAAGAATTCAACATTATACTTTATATTCTCCAACCTGTTTATTTTACGAAATTTCTTTTTCATAAGATATTTTAAAATCTAGTTCAATGTCCTCCCTTTTCGTTTTTTGTTTCGTCACCTCATCTTTTGAGAGAGAGATTGGCTTTTAGTTTTGTTAGTTTGGTCTTGTTACACATTCGTATCTGTTTATATTGTGGAATCTAGTTCGTGTTGGTTACACAGTTTGTGTGTGTGGTGGGGGGAATAACATCGCAAATATTCACATTCCATTTCCGATGAGAAATTATTTGTTATACACTGACAAATTCTCAGTCTTTCCCATTTTTCTAAAGCAGCTTTTTAGCAAGTTCCTTATAAATTTCGACACAATGCCTCACGGCGTTTGTTCCGAGTCGTTGAGCTCAAATCCGGACAGTGCACACTTTCATTTTCATCCATTCGTATTCATTTGTAATCTACAAGTTTCATATTGAGGTACCTTCTTCCTTCTCTGTGTTATTGTAGTGGTGGTTCTGTTTCTTCTCTGTTTCTCTTTGTCAGAAATCAACTGTGATCAGATCGGTGACGGTATGAGCTCTCCTAATTTTAAAATTCTCACATCACAGTATATGTTAATATGGCAACTTTACGAATCCATCATTCTCATAAATGCCAAATATTTATTATGATCTCGTACGCAAAACTTCCTCAATCTTTTAACATTACATGTTTCAGAAATAGTGCTAAGAATGCATTATGTATGTATGTATGTATGTATGTATGTATGTATGTATGTATGTATGTATGTATGTATGTATGTAAATGTGTGTGCATGCATATGTGCATCCGAAATAATGATGATGATGATGGTTAAAATACTATAATTCTTTCGCATTTTGGGAGAAGACCAGCAATTTGCGTTGGCGTAGCATTTCAATTACTTCAAACCGGGTGCTTGACTAGTACTTTATTTTATCGATCCCGAAGAGAACAAGAAAGTTGACCTCTGAAAGATTTGTGCCAAGAACGTAAAAAGCTGGGGGAAAATACCATTCACCATTTCGCCCAATAGCATTGACAATCCTACCAGCATTTTGTAAGTATTTAGACCGAATACAACCTACACCTGGATACTCCCATTTTCAGTCATAACAATATTCTCAGCTCAGTTTTGTGAGAGATACAATAATGTCATATCCTACGTATCACATATAGATTAATTTGTTTACATAATACTTGTTCTTTGGAATTTTATAATTTTATGGTGTTGTAAATGAAAGCCTCTAATCGTGCTTCACACGCATTTAGCGCAAGTTCAGCGTTGGTTTCTTAACTATATTGCCTGTAAGTTTTTATCTGCCGTCTGTCTTCAATTGTGAGATGATAGGGGTGCTACTATTGAATATATATGTGAGGGCTCTTCCGTTTCTCGGCTGAGGACAAGATAGATTCTCTCGTTAGGCAGAGCTGCAGCCGGTGATACTGGCTCTTCTTACTCCTCTTGAAAACGAACCTCTTCTACCCGCAACTAAATATCCTTTGCAAATATAGCCAAAGATAGAGTATTTGTGTCTTCGACATCCCTGTAATTCTGACCTGTGGAAAACTGCACGCTGTGTACAACTTAAATTTTTATTGCTTCATTTCTTGTATTTCTATTTCCTCCGTGTTTTAGTGCAAAACTACTTCACGTGGTCCTTTCTTCTACAAGTTAGCAGCTAAATTTTATTCTTTGTACCACAAGGTCCATTGCATTTCTTCCATTGCGATTGTTTCTGCAACTGCAGTTGATCTATTCAATTACACAACTGTTATTTTGAATTTCAAAATTTCATGTTATCTCGTGATCACATATCACCTGCGACTGTGTTAGACTGACATGAAATCCGTAGCGTAAAACCAAGTGGACAGCAAGTTACTAATCAGCATTGTTTTCGATCACCGTGATGGTCATCTTTGTAGTTTTCTTCACGATATCCTGGGGTATTGTAGCTCAGGATCTTCGCCTGATTTGACGCCTTGTTTCTGGTCTGAAATCGAAGCAGGCTGTTCTGTGCATTTTGTACTGGTCAAAAGAGAATATTTCTCCTCACATTTATGATACGGCTCCTCTTTGTTTTCTTTTTTTGTTTAAGCACATTTAAAATGCCCCTATTTCTTAGGTAAATTGATCAATAATTTTTGTATTTTTTGCTCACTACCGTATACAGTTGGTCGGTGGGTGAAGAGGGGCAGATTTTCCCCAGGTGTTTCACCGGCATTGATCCAAAAAAGAAATACTTTAAAAGGGAATAACGTGAGAAAAAAAAAAAGAAGAAATTAATAATCTAAATTAACGATAGTCAAAAACATGTGCCTTCTCGCACATAAACACATTATTCACACATATACAAACATGCGCAGATGCAATTATTGAAGTACTAAATGGCACGTCAAATGATATTTAATCGTGTGGAACATTTTGCATGCATATCAATATTCTAAAGTTGGACATACTATCCCTTATCCTAAAGCTGCTTCAGACAATTAGGAAGGGTTCTCGACTCGTTGCACCGTCTGCTTTCAATCTTGGATTGAGATTCGGCTCAGCCCAAACTCTCTCAGATTTTGTCTGCTGTTGCCTACTCCTACAAGGATTGCACCTGTTTTTTGTTCCTGATTTAACTCCGATTTGTCCTAGAGCCCATAGAAGATTGTTTTTAGTCAACCATCCATCATGTCAGCTACCTACGGATCGAAACTGAGATCTGCAAGAAGGGCTTCTCATCAAGATGATAGTCCTACCAATAGTCAGCTCAACGAGCAGTTGCTGTTGCTCAAACAAGAGGTCGAGCACCTAAAGTCTGTTGTTGCTCTCTTACTGAATAAACAGTCTCCTGTTGACGCAGAGTCACCCTTGATTTCTTCCCTGGAGACGTCCAAACCGAAGGGAACAAAATCGAAGCGGCCAAAGAAGGCGAAGGAACCGGCGGTCGTTTCTGCACATGATCGTTCCTGTGCGGATTCTTCCTCATCTGCCTTTTCGGTCCCGGAGGTTCCCCAACCTAATTTGAGGAGCGTAGACTCAAACCCACCTGAAGACCGTTGTTCTCCCCAAAAGAAGAAACGTAGTCAAAACTCCAGAGGGGCAGATTTGGCTATGAAACCTGATCACGATAAAATCGTTTGGATTCTCCCTCACCTGTCCTTCCCATTAATGCCATTGCTCAACCAATTCTGAACGATCTCGATGTGAGTTCATCTGGGGAGTGGCGCTCCCCCAAACCGAAGAAGAGGCAGTGCAGTTCCAAACCAGGCGGGAAAATTATGACCACTAAACCCATTCCGATCGACCCCACAGGCCGACATAAGTCCGATCGCTATGAAACCACCCTTTCGAAATCCTCCAATGAAGAATCGAATACCACAGCTCATAGTAGAGAACATTTTGCCCACTCAAGATCAGCAATAATTTACGGTAAAGCTGAATCCACCCGTGATACAGGCATAAACCGCCTAAAAGATGATATTAATTTTGTTTCCATTTTGGTTGGAGAATTGTTCTCCGTGAACGAAAAGGTCAGTGTCCTTAAGGTCGCTCGGCTAGGAAGATTCCAAGCGAACCCAACCGCAGATACTAGACCACGCCCAATAAGGGTAATCTTTCCTTCTGATTGGGAGGCTTCAGTCTTTCTGAACAGAGCTCAGACGCATGCCTGGGAGGACCCCAATATGGGTTTTCGCGAGGAATACTCACTAAGAGAGATAATTCGCCGGAGAAACCTGATATCCGAACTAAAGATGAGGAAACAAATGGGAGAGAAGGGTTTACGAATCCAAGATGGACAGATAATCAAGTCCTACCTCTGGTCCCATGCTGTAGTGCTGACAGGGAAAGTGATGTGAGGGCAAATCGAAGTGAAGTTGATACCCCCGTCAACGATGCTATCTCTGATACCCCTTATTCTGCTTGTTCCCCAACTCCCGCCCCTCAGACTTCACAGCTCAGCATCGTCTACACCAACTCGTGCTCCTTATTCCCAAATTTCAGTGAACTATTTACACTGGCCATACGTGACTCCCCTGATGTGATAGCTATCACCGAGACTTGGCTGACTCCAGCAGTAAAGGACTCAGAAATCCACCTGCAGGGCTACGTCCTTTTCAGATGTGACAGAGGAAAAAGGCGAGGTGGAGGTGTTGCTGTGTATGTTAAGTCTGAGCACAAACCGTCCAGCGGTATTCTACCCACTAATGCTCAGCCTACAACAAAATTCGATGCCGTCTATTGCAAGCTGAGCCTATCTGAGTTTTGCCTGCCCGTGTTGGCTGTCTACAGGCCGCCTCTTGCCGACCCCCAGGACGATGCTCATTTACTCGAAGCGATAAGATTCGTTTCAGCTTCGCATGATTGTTTGGTACTAGGAGACTTCAACGCTTCCACGATCGATTGGCCCGCATCAATTTGTACAACATCTTCCCGGTTCGGCCAGGCCCTTCTTGACGTGGCTGAAGATTGTTTTCTATCGCAACATGTTGAATATCCGACAAGGCATCGGTCTGGGCAGCAGCCATCTATGCTAGATCTGGTATTCTCCCGCTATCCAAGATCAGTGTCAGACGTATCTGTGTGCGCCCCTCTTGCCAAGAGTGATCATGCGGTCCTGAAGTTCGTCATGCACACAACTTTTTCTACGCCCACGACTACTTCGCTGCCACGTAGAGTCTTCTCTGCAATTAATCTTGAAATTCTAACCGAGGCTTCCGCGCTTCTGGACTGGCGATCCCTGATGACGTTGTCCTCAGTTGACGAACTATGGTCATCCCTCAAAGCATATGTAATCTGTTTGACTGACCAGGCAGTTCCCGTTGGGCTTCCCAAGAGGAAGAAACACAAGCCCTGGGTGACGAAGAGGGTTAAACGAGAACGTCGACTCAGAGATATTGCTTGGGCTGAATTCAAAAATCTGGATTCGACTGCAGCTTTTGAGGTGTACAAAACTCAACGAGACCGAGCCGTGAAAATTGAAAAGAAAGAACGCTTCAGTTATGAATACAAAATCGCGGCAAATGCCAGTAGCAATCCAAAAACCTTATTTGCCCATGTCCAGCGGAATTCCCGCTTGAACAACCAGATTGCAACGTTGGTAGACTCAACAGGCGTATCGATTGAGGACCCTTATCAACAGAGTCAATTATTTGCCGAGGCTTTTTCAACTATTTTCAAACAAGATGATGGTCGTGAACCCCCTCAATTTGATAGATCGGTACCTCCAATGCTTCGATTGGTCATCACGCGGGACGAAGTCAAACGTGTTATTCAAGGCCTCGATGTCAACAAGGGTCACGGCCCTAACGACATACACCCACGGGTTATCAAAGCGTTGGCTCCGGTCATCTGCGAGCCATTAACACGACTATTCAATATGTCATTGGCGACGGGTGTTATACCTGCAGACTGGAGAACAACGATAATCTGCCCAATTTTCAAGAAAGGGAGCCGCGAAGACCCGCTTAACCGACCGGTTTCCCTTACATCAATTATCAGCAAGATGTTCGAAACCATCCTTAAGAAAAGTATGATGCTCCACCTCCTAAACACAGCCTCTATCTCTGATTCCCAACACGGCTTCGTGCCGAAGAGATCATGCTTGACCAACCTACTAGTAATGGAAGAATTGGTGACGCGCATCCTCGATGATAGTGATGCTGTTGACATCGTTTTACTGGACATTGCCAAAGCTTTTGACTCGGTAAACCACCGCCTATTACTTGTCAAGCTTCAAGCATATAGTTTCCATCCGGATATTGTACGATGGGTTGGTGCCTTCCTCTCAGATCGCTCCTTCCAAGTCCAAGTTAATGGTTCGCGGTCCGACGTCTCCAGTGCGAGCAGTGGCGTGCCTCAAGGTTCAGTGCTTGGGCCCTTGTTGTTCTTAGTCTTCATAAATGACTTGCCCGACGACCTCACGCAACACACCCTTCTATTTGCCGACGATATCAAACTGGTCGCTCCTCGCGGTAATATAGAGGATCTTCGTCGATGCCTCCACCAAATTTGGAAGTGGTCTAACAATTGGGACCTGTGTCTGAACGTGTCAAAGTGCTGTCATCTGCCTGTCGGCTCTACTCCTGCAACTCAACTTGATTTCGAGCCGGGTCGTCTGCTGCTGGAGAGGACCGATCAGGTAAAGGACCTGGGTATCTTGGTGGATTCCTCCTTTTCGCCTTCGGCCCAGTGCGTCCATGCTGCCAACAAAGCACGCGGAATTCTGTTCTTGATTCGACGGTCATTCGGAATGCTCACAGCAGCCATATTCCTACCACTCTATGTCACGCTGGTGAGACCCATATTGGAGTATGGGATTCAAGCCTCTTCTCCTTATCTCCTCAAAGACATACAGCATCTCGAAAGAGTCCAGAAGCTGGCTACCCGCATGGTTCATGGTCTCAAAAATTTGTCCTATGAAGAAAGGCTGAGGACGCTCGACCTTTATTCTCTTGAAAAACGCCGCCGCCGTGGTGATCTCATTCTCGCCCACAACATCATAAGCGGAAAGTGTAACCTCTCGAAAGAGCTGTTCTTCACTCCTGCTCCAGAGCGTCGGCTGCTGGGTCATTCCGAAAAGCTCTACCTGCGACGATTTCATCTCAATCGAAGGAGAGGAGCTTTCTCCGTCCGGGTTGCGGATCCGTGGAACAAGCTGCCAGACGAGATGGTGAAGATGCCGACGACCGCTTTGTTCAAAGCCTCCCTTGACCTCAAGTGGCCTGAACTCTTTACATGAACACCACCCTGTACTTAACTCCATGTCCCCCTACATGGCCTTGCTATTTGCTTTTGAGCCAAATTAACTAACTAACTAACTAGTAACAATAGAAAGAATTTTAAAAAACAAAATTGCCTAATATTGAAATTCTTGAACAACTTCAAATCTTTTATTGTGCTTGCTAAAGAGGTATGTACTCTTAAGCAATAGCGGAAACATTTTTAGTTTTGGCAAAAAATGTATGTAGGCGTCAGCAGTTCAGCTATTGCTTTTGGCCACATTAACTCTCAAGTTATTCAAATTGACATTTTGTACTTTAAAGATTAATTTATTTGTTCAAGTCTCACACTATTATTTTGCTGTGAAATTAAATTATAACTTTTTTTCTTGTAAATTGCATCATTTTGTCCATGGCCAAGTTTCTTTGTTCGTTTTGCATTGGAACTTTAGCAGCCATTTTTTGTGTGAAGACACCATGCGTTTAGAAACAATCAAATCTTATTTTCTCCGGTGTAAAATGATTGCGTGGCTGATTCCAATTTTACAATATTCTTTCTGCAAGTGAGTAAGTTTAATACAAAAACTGTGCATTGTAGTAAAAGTAGTCCACTTTGAGGGGTAAGTCAACAGACAACAACAACAATGACATCGACGACGACGACGATGATGATGATGATAATAATAATAATAATAATAATAATAATAATAATAACAGCAACAACAACAACAATAATAATAATAATAATAATAATAATAATAATAATAATAATAATAATAATAATAATAATAGCAAGCAGAAGAAGAAGTTGAAGAAGATGAAGAGGAAGAAAAAAGAAGGAGAAGGAGAAGAAGGAGAATATGACGAGAAGAAGAAGGAGGAAGAGGGGGAGGAGGGGTGAAGAAGGAGGAGGAGGGGTGAAGAAGAAGAAAAAGGAGGAAGAGAAGAAGAAGAAGAAGAATGAGGAGGAGGAGGGGGAAGAGGAGGAGGAGGAGAAGAAGAAGAAGAAGAAGAAGAAGAAGAAGAAGAAGAAGAAGAAGAAGAAGAAGAAGATGAAGTCTTTCTACTAAAAGCACAAGTCCTGAAATTTGGGAGGGTGAGGATTACTCAATTATATCGACCCCAGAGTCCAACTGGCTCTTATTTTATCGACCTTGAAAGAATGAAATGTTGTTATAGGCGCCCTAAGAATGATAGCAAAAGGGGATGAATCCTAACTAAATCAGACACTAGGAAACCCCAAAATGGCAGAAATTCAAAAGATACTGCTCGTGGAAACTGCCCATATCCTACGTGATATACTGTCTATGTAATCTCAAAATTTTCTTATGTTTTCTTAAAAATTCTGCAGAACAATATTATGTGCAAAACCAAATATATGACACCCTAGGCATAACCCCAAGACGAACTTCTATATAATAATAATAACTTCTAAAGTATAATGATAATTTTTGCGTAGCCCTACAAGTGAACTTAAAAGACCAGGTTACAGATATAAAATTGGTGACAAGAAAATATGTCATCTACTTTATATGGATGACTTGAAACTCTATGGCAAAATTGACAAAGAGCTTGAAGGACTAATACGTACTGCGAAAGCATTGTGATGACATCGGGATGAAATATGGTATTGATAAATGTGCCAAGGCCACAATCCAGAAATGGAAATTGAAGACCTCACATTCAGTGGTGTTGAGTGTTGACACAGTAGTAAAGAACTCGAGCAGGGACAAACTTCTGCCATTCAGCATGCAAGCATGAAAGAGAGGATCATGAAGGAATGTTAGAGAAGAGTTCTAGCAGTCCTAAACGCAGTGTTAAATACACGTAACAAAGTTTTACCTGTAAATTCCTTAGCAATTCCTGTTGTTGTTCACAGTTTCAATGTGTTCAACTGGAATATGATCAACATAAGGAAGATTTACAAGAAAATCCGTATGCTGCTGAATTGCACTAAAACATACCATTCAAAGGCAGACGCAGTTCGACCTTACCTATTGAGAGCTCAAGAAGGTCGAGGATTGATCCACTTTGTAATCTCTTACAAAACTGAGACAATTGGACTGGCAAGATGTCTTGAAAAATCTAACGACTGGATGTTACAGCTCGTTAAAAACCCTGAAAGACGTATATATATATATATATATATATATTATATATATATATATATATATGTGTGTGTGTATATATATATATATGTATATATATATATATATGTATATATATATATATATGTATATACATATATATTTCTTGGCCCTATGTGTCAGGAAAGCACTCGGAAGGAGTTAGGAATGAAAGATGTTAATGGAAGTGATGATGATGGTGATAATAATACTAATAATAATAATAATAATAATAATAATAATAATAATAATAATAATAATAATAATAATAATAATATAATAATAATAATAATAATAATAATAATAATAATAATAATAATAATAATAATAATAATAATATTAATAATAATAATAATAATAATAATGATAATAATAATAATTATAATAATAATAATAATAATAATTATAATAATAATAATAATTAGCGGAACCCATAACAAAACAAAGAAAAACAACGCCAGAGTGATAATCAAAAATACTATCTAATTGTTAATTTAAAATTTACACACACGCACACTACTATGAAACGTCTCTCCAAAACATACAAGAATAAATTCATGCTGTAAATACCCAACAAACTGAACAAAACCCACAACAGATAAGGCCGATAGCCAACAGAATAGCACAACCTGCGCTACACAAACAACATACAATATAAAAACTAATGCAACAGAAGACTCGATAACAAAACTTACTGATACGATACAATATCCCCCACTTAAAAATGAAGAACATACTACCTCACCAACACCAAGGTGCAGAACATGATGCAATACAAAGTTGTTTGAAACATTCAGATGTCGAAAAATAATAAAATAATAGTGGACATAAGAATGGCGATAAACGTTAGCTTACATCAGTTTATGAGAGACACGACTTTCAGAACAACTCTGGTTGTAACAACAAAAATAAAGCTAGACTTTTACAGCAAAGGTCTTTCGCTCGGCAGTAGTTCAGTAAAGATGCAGAGTGACCATATCTACCATTGTAATACAACATCAGCAGATAATAGAGCAAGGAGAATGAAGTGGACCAGCGAAGACAGTAGGATAGTGGTACAATGTTACTTAGAATGTGAACCTAAAAGAAGGGGCTATAGAAAACGGATATTAACACTTTGGTTAAAGAAGGGTATGTTTAAAGTGACTGAGCTTAGATTAGCTGATCAAGCTAATACTATTAGGAGAAGAAAATGGATGACAGAATTAGAGGTATAAGAGATCACAAGAGAATTGGAAAAGAAAGACAGATAGTAGTAAAGACAGACAACAACATAAGAGATACAGCTCAAACCAAGGAAGAACCGATAGGAAAAAATAATAATAGCGCTCCCAATAAGGAAAGGACAACTGGCAGCAGTGAGCCAAGTGAATTAAGTGAGGAAGATCAGAAGATTTTAGAGTTGCAGGAAGTAAGGAGTAAAAATGTCACAAAAAAATTGGTAGAATTAAAAGGCACCAACAGAAGGAAGCTACAAGAATCGACTAGGAAAGTAGATTCTGTTATCAGTAGTACGGATACTAAAAATATAGAAGATACTAACTTATTGATTTGTGCAGGAGGGGTAGTAGTCTCCAGAAAATTAGATATCTCAGGGAATAACTTAAGAAATGGCAAATGCGGAAAAGAAGACTACAAGATAAAGTGAACACTTTGAGACAAAATCGCAACAGAATAGAATCCTGGAAAACATACAAGTTAGGAAAGACAAGAAGCAAATCTTGCCTCGGGAAAAGATACTTAGTCAAAGGGGAAGGATTTGGGACAATAATAGAAGAGTTGAAACAGCGTATGGTATCAATAGCAGGCCAGCTTTCCAGATGTCAGAAAAGAATAGATCAGTATCAACAGAATAGATTATTTGAAACAGAGCAGAGGAGATTTTATAACTGAATAAATAGTGGAGAACAAAGTACTGAAGATGAGAAACCTAATGCAGAAGAAGCTAGAATTTTCTGGAGTAATATCTGGGATAAACCAGTCAATCATAATGGAGATGTAGTATGGTTAAAGAAAGTGAGGAAAGTAGTAGTGAGTGAAGCAACAAGATTTAAGATTAACTTGTGAATTGATGAGTAAAGTGTTAGAAAAAGTGTCGAAATGGAAGGGCCCAGAACCAGATTTATTTCAGGGGTACTGACTAAAAAATTCAGTAGTTTGCACCGGAGGTTGAGAGAATAACTTCCGGATTGCCTTAATGGAGGAATAATACCAGATTGAATGACTAGAAGGAGGGCAATACTCATTACAAAGGATAAGACAAAGGTAATACAGCTAGCAAATATAGACCAAACATTAGCTTACCATTAATGAGAAAGCTTTTGACAGGGACGCGTTCAAAAAATATTTAGAGGCACCAGAATTTAGTAACAGAACAGAAAGGTTACAGGAAGAAGGCTAGAGAAACTCATGGTTCTGTTATATGTAGACAGAGCAGTTCTAAATGAAGTAAACACTACGAAGAAAAATTGAACAATAGCATGGATAGATTATAGGAAAGCCTATGACATAATCCCACACTCATGGATAAGTTAATGCTTGAGTATATTCAGTATAACAGACAATATAAGAGAATTAATTAGCTGTAGCATGAAGAAATGGAAAGTATATCTCTATTCAGATGACACACCCTCAGGGTAAATTAATATCAAAAGGGAAGTTTTCTAGGAGGACTCGTTGTTCCCTTTAATATTTGTGTTATATTTGATCTCCTTCAGTCTAGTAATAACGAAGTCAATGGTAAGGTGTCGGTTCAGAAATAGGAATTAAAAAATTAATCATTTGCTCTACATGGATGATCTGAAGCTTTTTAGTAAGAATAAAAAATAGATTCCTTAATACAGATTGTAAGACACTTCAGCAAAGATATAGGCATGGAATTTGGTATAGATAAGAGTGCAATGCATACATACGAGAGGGAAACTACTATGTGGATACCCTTATGCTAGAAGGAGATCCGCTATGGTCTTACCACTAAAAAATGTTCTCGAGAAAAATTCAGCAAACAACCAAAACGTTATAGAGCAAGACAAAAGAAAAGCAATAAAAATATGGATTATTCACATACATGTTTCACTATTACCATATTACGTAATTTTACTTACGTAAGATGTCCGTAGATCTTCAATGTGACCGTCCAAGTGAATATAATTTGTAGAACTGTATACTGGGACGTCCGCACAAAGTCAGGCTTGTAAACATGCTGAACATAATGCGTCGTGGTATTTCGTCTGCTGAAATCGACTTTACATTAATCCTCTTTAGAGGTCGATGGAATAAATACGGATTAAACGCTGACGCAATCGACTAACCACCTTCCCTACACTTTAGTTATTGTAAGTATAGTAGAAAGGTTATTTAGTTATGTCATTCGATTCAGTTAATTCAAAAGCTTCTAAGGTTAAATAAATTGTATCATACAAATAGAGGTATCGATATAATCGTCCTTTCAGTATCTCAATAGACTTTGGTTTTATCCTTATTTCAGAAACCATTATTTGTCATCCTTTGCTGCTCTGCTAAAATTTGAATACTGAATCAAAAACTTCTAGTATGATGGTTTTATTTGAATTTCAGAAGTAGAGAAATAATATTTCTCGATTAACATATAAAGATTTCCGGTCCAATTCCTTTAAAGACAAAACCATGGGACCAAAGAAATCATTAACACATTTTATCAGAAGGAAACTTTTTATGCACTTCGTGTGTAATTTTCCATCTATAGAGATTTGGATTGAATAAACATTTGGCCTACTCAAGTTTTCATGCCATTCATAATCGTTTCATTTTTACTCTCTGAACAAACAAACATTGTGTTTCAGAGTAAAAATGTTTACCATAGCAAATAATTGTTTTCTTACGTAAATGATATATTTTCGCTGATTTCAAATCTATATGTTATCTTAAAAGGAAACTAATTATTTTTCGTCTCTTATCAAAAATGCTGAAGTCTATTTAACGAAAAATGAAATTTCTATATGGTATTAGATTGTGAAGGTTGTACTACAAGCTGCCATATCTGATGTATTGTGACACTGGAAGGTGTTTCGATTTCTACTTTGAAATCGCATCAAGTAAAGTAAATTAAAAACGAAATAAAGTTGCAAATTATGATGTTTAAAGGTATCCATACTAGATCCATATCTTACAGAAATCCAAGATACAAAATTTATATATTATTTGTGTGTGGGCCATTGGAATAAACGCCATATTGATCTAAGGAATAAATGTATATCTGGAGGTTCATAATTCTTCAAAAATATACTGAACTCTTCTTAAATTTCAGACCTGTCTTGTCTACAATCAGTAGCAGTACAGCCAGGCATGGCGAACCTCTCAGTATTGACATACATTTTATGTAATACATTCATTCACATTTCGTCCATTTCTTCACCAACAAAGCACACTCCCGAAACGAAAGTTTGGCATTAACTGTTTCAGGTAAAAAATTCAACAAAGCCCCTGCGAATGATGTATTCTTGTAATCGTAAACAAAACTTACGATGAAAAAAATAGTTTCGGGATCAGTTGAGGAAAGACAGCTGATTTATGCAGTTGCTGACCATGCTAGAAAAGCAACCAAAATATCCATAAATTTATATTGTACTATCTTACGGTAAGTTGATCCATTGATTAATATAGCCTTTGATACACTATATTTGAACAAAATACATGTTTTGATATATTCTGTAGACTTTCAATATTGATATATTTGTTCGCGGCTGGCCGAGGATAAACAACAACCATAATGGAATAAGATGCAGAAGTGATCCAGAAAAATATATTACAAACATTAAAAAACTAGCCGGTAGTGTTAAGTGGCATACTAGGATACACATCACGAAATCTGAATACTGAGAGAGAGAGAGAGAGAGAGAGAGAGAGAGCAACCGCCGAGCTAGAAGTGAAAAACATTAACTACGTTTATACAAGTTTAAATCAAAATCTACACGTATAAGATGCACAAAGCAAAGTTGTAAATGAAGGATTTATAAACTCCAGTGATTATTAGCAGTAATCTCTCACTCACATCAAACACAAGCCTTTAAAAAAGAACGACGCATTAATGAGGCACTCTTGAGTGCTCTGGATTATAATAAATAGCGATACTCTCCAGTTTTACATAATATGGATTATAGGTTAATTGATCAGAGCAGACTTGGAGCTGAACGTCTGCAGCAACTAGAAGAGTTATAAAGAGACAGGCTAGATTGTAAATAAAATATTTAAAGTGCGGAATATATGATATGTTATGAGTAAAACATGAGGATAAAGTCAATGTTTTATACAGAGTACTGCATTTGGATGATGAAAGTGACAGACATAGAGAAAGAGAAGAGAGAGGTATTAAGAGAGGAATAGGCGTGGTAACAGTGTGAGTGAAAAGGTATAAGTGTTAGGAAAAATGAAAATAAAAGGAATGTCATTCTGCTTCGGATAATGTTGAAGAGGTGTGATTAAAAGACGAAAATATTATGTATACATGCAAATACACGAATATCTGCAAGTAACTGTTTGTGGGTCGCTTGATACAAAGATCCTTCGAATTTGAAGAGCGCGTGTATTTTTTTACATCATTTGAATGATTTGAAGAGTAGTAGAGGTGAAATCAGAGTTGTTACAAGGTCAGGGAGCTAAAATGGATGTTGCAAAAACCGGACAGAAATAGGTTTTTCAAAGTTTGGGGTCTCAGGCGAACAGTAAAGGGGAATCGAATCCGCACTGTAAGCGAACTGAGAAAAATAGCAAATGGTGTTAGGTTTCTGGTTTATAATCCTGCATGTTTTCGATGCACGACTGATCAAGTGTATCTTCAACTAGAGAACAGATGCTACATTTTTTCACATCTAAAATAAAGTCCGAATGCCTATTGTACAATAGTTGAAAGGGAGGGTTATCGAAATGTATTTGGTGTGTGTATGTGTAGTAGTAGTAGTAGTAGTAGTAGTAGTAGTAGTAGTAGAGGTAGTAGTAGTAGTAGTAGTAGTAGTAGTAGTAGTAGTAGTAGTAGTAGTAGTAAGAACAGTGGAGGTATGAGTGCGAATCATCGGGATTTGATGTGAATAAAATTAGGCAAGTGGTGTTATTGAAGAACATAAGTAATAAGGTAATGAATCTATCAGTAAATTCTCGTTAAATAATCAGTGTTGAAAAGAAGAAGAAGAAGAAGAAGAAGAAGAAGAAGAAGAAGAAGAAGAAGAAGAAGAAGAAGACGGTAGTATGTGTCAATTTATTAATTTTTTTTTTTTCATAGTTTCTATTTTCAATTAGCATATGATTACAACTACAGAGAAACGGAATTTAGTTGATTCCCTTAACGACAGTATTTAATGTTGACTTGTTTCATTATCTTCAAAGACTCTCAAAACAAATTCAACTCTCCGACGAGAATTGAAACCCGTGCGTTGATAGACACATCTAAAACGCGATTTTGACATTTTGGTCTTCAGTTGTAAGTTCTGGTTTTGATTTCTACTTGGCTTTGGCATCAGCTTATGAACATATTAAGGTAAGTCAGTGAGAGGGTTGAATCGTTTGTATATCGGATAGAATGCTAGACGACTTTTCTTCCGTATTTTTATTTTCTGATTTTTAATTCCATGAGGATCAATATAGCATTTCATCGTTATGGAGTCAATAGAATAGGCAATGGCAGAGCATTGAGATCGGTGTAATCGACAATCCCTTCCCACTTATATAGCTGGACATGTGTCACAATTTAAAACCGTTAATAAGAAAAGATCAGATTTTAAGTTTCCAATATAATCACATAAAATTCTAAATGAGCCGTAAGTGATTTCTAAATTTGTTGATGGGTAACTGTTATAGTTGGTTTAATGTATATCACTGAAAGAAGTTATTATACTACAGGAGAAATCTTACTTGTAATTGGTGTCAATAGAACAACTGCTGCGATGTGTTGACGCAGAAAATACTTAATTCTCAAATTATCCAAGCGAAGAGAAAGTAAATAGATATATTTTATAGGTAAAACTCCCTACTAAGCGCTTCCAGCATGCATAAATAATCGATAAGTGTTTCGTTAGTTTGTAGTCCAATTAATGAAACAAAAATGGTATCCAATAAACTGGCATGTGATAGATACACTATCGTAAGTGGAAGTTTGTAATGGTGTCTTGTGACATTAATCATGAATAGGAATACGTTGGAATTCATTTATTACACAACATTAACATTTAACATTTTCTTCCCGCTCACGCGAAAGTAAGTAGGTATAAGACATATATTCCCTCATGTTATGTATTATTATTAGTGATGAATAGCTACTGCGGAAACATAGTTCTCAGTTACGTCATTGCAATTTGTACACCATAATTTGGAACGCTTGCAATGCTTACACAAATTTTCTGATTTTTGTGAAGTATTTTAAATCAATGTAAGATGTATTGAAATGTGGTCGTTGGTACAAGAAAAAAAGCAAGGGATGTGAGCGAAAGTTCTTTACACAATTAGACACAGAGGAATACTGACTTTTTAAAATTCCTAATTTGAAAGTTTGTGTTTGCGTGTTATTTGTTAAAATGGTTTTACATCCAGAAACATAACCTCAGACGCAAGTATTTAACCAATTATAAAATATAGATAATACTGAATGGGATGCTGTGATCAGATAAGCTAAAATTAAGTTTCGATAAAATATTTATTTTCAAATCAATTTTTAATTAATGAAAGTATTTCCGTAAACAACCAAATGTGCGGTGGCGGTGTCGTAAGGATGTGAAATTACACGTCGGCAAAAAGATCGTTTTGCAAATGAGTGTACAGTTTCTCTTGCCAAAAGTTAAGCCAAGACAATTCAGTTTATAAATTAACATTAGTTTAAAGAAGACAGTGCCTGTTTATATGAAATGGGAGGCTAATGACGTATTTGTGTACTCAAAATAGGTTGAATCAGAATTTGTTACAACTGATAGTTCCATGTACGTTTTAATACGTTAGAGAAGTGTACCCCCTAAATGGTTTTGGAGACACTTGACAACGAAAATAGACATCGTGTATTTTTTTCTTTTTAATATGCATTTTTTATGCGACTTTTTCTTCTTCATAACTTACTTTGCCTCTTTTCAATATCCTTTTTATACATAGGGATGAATGACACAATAAAGATCGCTGTTCAGTAACTATTAGTTATATAAGATCAAAACTCGCCTCAGTTTCCTTAAACATCCTAGGACAATAAAGAATATTCAGAAATTAATGCATGCAATTCAAAGGCAATTTTGAATGTCATTTCTGCAATATATTGCTAATTAAAATAATGTTACATTGAGTCACATGAAAACGAATTAAATAATTATAAATATTGTTACATAAAGAACACTTCTACAATGAAAACTACGTTCATTTCCTGTGTTACTAGCCGTGTGATTTGTATATTTCTTTTCCATCGGTTTCCTGTCAGCGAATAGCTATAGCTATTCTCTGAAGCACGGACGTTGATAAGAAACGGAAATTATGTGAATGGTAATGTAGAAAACCATGATAATATGCTTCCGTAGGCTCACCATGATTAAATGTCTAAATAACTAATTACTTTCTCCTTCTCACTCCTCTACCGTCTTACTCTGTCGTCATCTCACTTAGTGTAATTGTTCAGATCTAGGTAAGTGTATGCTATTAACGTGAAACAGGCGCAAAGTGAGATGTGTCATTTATTCAGAACCAATGACAGAATAATTTCATGAGAGGAAAACATTGATCAGTCCCTCTTAAGCGTAACTATGAAAGTGCAGGTATATTAATAGGATCTTAACTCGTGTCATTTCACACATATGCCGCTGGCTTGTCAAATTGTCGAATCTAAAGTTATTAGATTTTAAAGCAGCTAACACTGTAAGTAAGGTTATCAGATTTTATTAACTTTGACGGGAATACGTTGAGCGGGTTGGTTTCGAGATAAAAGAAGCTTAATTAGCTGTTTTGGAAAACAGACATACACACACACACATACACATGCGTAGGCACACACAGACAAACACATACCCGCACACATATATCTTATAAAATTATTTATATATATATAAAATTATTTATATTATTTATATACATATATATATATACCACATATATATGCGCATGTATATGTATGTGTATGTATATATGTAAATATCTATCTCTCTCTCTCTCTCACACACTCTCTCTCTTTCTCTCTCTCTATATATACATACATACATAAATACATATATATATTTACACATTCACATACAAATTGACACGCACACATATATATGTTTAATATTATATAAATATACATCTATATACACATATATGTATATATATACATATATATATATATGTATATGTATATATATATATATATATTATATATATATATATATATATATATATATATATATATATATATATATATATATATATATGGGTGGACATGTGTGTGTTTAATATAAATAAAATATAATTTTATTTGGTTTCGAAGTCTCATATTATCGTTAAATGCTCGAAATGAGGAGTAGATAGACACCCGACAGCTGATGTAGGGTCATCGTATCTTGTTCTCACTGTCCTCCTCTTGTTACTAGTTTGAACCTCCGCAAAAAATCCCAAATTTTATTTAATTTGCTTTGCGGGGAGGATTGTTTCAATTAAGTTTTGTATTGTCCTTACCTTCGACGCGGAGGAGATGAAACAGGGACAACAGTCGAAGGGGAATATTGTATATGTTGCATGTCTCGTTTCTCTGTTTTTTTTCGTTGTTCAAAAACATGTTCGCTTTCTATGTTTTGTTTTTGTTTTCGTTTCTCGTTGTGTTCAATGTCTTTTTTATGTTCTGTACCAATATATGCATGTATATATGCATATATATATGGGTATGTACATATATGTAAGTATATATGCATATATTTATATATTATATATATTATTGTATGATCAAACGCCGCGCATCCTTTTCCAAGTAAGCTTTAAACATATACGCATACGTAAGTATATATATATATATATATATATATATATATACATACATACATCAATCCGACGGGGTTCTTTCAGTTTCCGTCTATCAAATCCACTCACAAGGCTTTGGTCGGCCCGAGGCCATAGTAGAAGACATTTGCCTAAGGAGCCACGCAGTGGGAATGAACCTGGAATCATGTGGTTGGTAAGCTAGCTACTTACAACACAGCCACTCCTGCGCTTATATATAAGTATATATATATATATATATAGTATATATATATATATATATATATATATATATATATAATATATATATATATATATATATATATATATATATTATATATATATATAAGACAAGCTTCTTTGAGTTTCCGTCACAAGGCTTTCATCGGACCGAGGCTATAATAGAAGACACTTGGTCATGCATATATTATATATGCGTATGTATATATTATATATACATGTGCATATATTACATAGATAGAGATAGATAGATAGATAGATAGATAGATAGATAGATAGATAGATAGATAGATAGATAGATAGATAGATAGATAGATAGATAGATAGATAGATAGATAGATAGACAGACAGACAGATATATTTGCGTGTAAATAAAAGAATAATTACTGCGAAAAATAGGCTAATATTTTTAAATAACAACTGCTAACAAGCCGTATGGAAACCACACAAATTTTATTTACTTATACATTTCCTTTCTCCCTTTCCATATCTTTTGAATTTTCAGTCATGAAAGGGACCTGCTGTTTATCACCGGATTTGTTGGATAGCCGTTGTTCGACGTTGTGGTTTCTTTACTTGATTGCATCTTCTATGTTATTAACATGTCAGCAGTTGAACAATTTCTAAACATGTATAAGCAACACATAGTTAAGAAGCAGCATCGGCATGACATTGGTTGTGGCTATGATGTAAGACTGGTTTCTGTACTGTTTCAGTGTACTTACTATCATCACAAGATATGTTTGGACTTGTGTCTATAGAATGTGACATTTGCTCATGATGCGAAGCAGTTGGACTTTACTCGGGATTTCTTGGCTGCAGAGTAAACCTCTAAATCATTCGACCATACAGAGCTTAATAGAACGTTTAACAACTTCTATAAAACTGCCAAAAAATCGAAATGTAAAACGTTAATATGCATTGTAACCACTCTAAGAATATTACTGATAATCCTATTAGAAATTTATCTCTTAGAATCATGACGCTCGCATCTATTGAAATAATATATGAAGCATGAACTATGTTACATTGATATCGCTCCGACAAATTGAAGTTGGAAAAATAGAAGTAGGTCTAGAAACATCACTCGTTTTGGGCTCACATATAACTTTGACATTTAGATGTTTTTAGCCTTTCCTTCTCTCTATTTTAGATGCATTTCCCCTGACCCATAAGAATAATAGTGTATTTGATATAAATACAGTTAAATTCATATCGAGCCTTCCATAAACTGTAGTTCCGCATCATGCTGTCAAATCAAGCATAAAATCCACTAATAAAATATCCCGTTAGGATTCCTGATATCTCCAGCTTTTCCTTCAAATACCCGAACTGAAAACTACGATGGATTTCATCTGAACTGAAAACTACGATGGATTTTACCCGAACTGAAAATATCCTTGGTAGAAATCACCCGATTTCAACTCGAAAATTTGATCCAACCAAGCTCTCAATTCCGCATCAGTATTTAACGGAACTCCATGCATAGCATTTGAAAGAGATCGAAAGAAGTGGAAATCCATTGTTACCAAATCAGAAGTGTCTCACGCGCGGTGTCACTTGTTTACCGGGGCTAAACCATTTCTTACGCTGCTTCATATTGATGTACAGGCACCGTTTTTCATCGCCTGTAACGATTTGGTAACGAAATCGTTGCTTGTGTCCAGCGGAGATTGTGGTTCTTTGATTTTTGTTGTCATTTAAAGCATGCGGAACTCACGCTCCATACTTCAGAACCTTTCCCAACGTGTAAAGCTGCTTCTCTATAGCAGTGTGGGAGCATTCTATTTTTGTCTGCCAGTTCCCTTGACGTTTGACGATAATTTTGAGGCAAAAGTTGGTTTAATCAATTTTCATCGAACTCAACTGGACGGCCAAAGCGAGGTGCGTCTTTGAGGTCACAATTTCCAATTGTGAACTTGGCATACCAATCACGAGCGGTTCTTTCAGCTATGGCATCCCTCCATGCACAGCACAAATGCCGGGAGCAGCTTTTGCGGTCTTAGAGCCTTGATTAAAAGCAAAAAGGAAGAGGTGGTGAAAATGCCCGCTTTTCGTAACTCGACATACCCTTTTAATGATTTTAATATAAACAAAAATTAACTACAATTAACTGGGAAAAAAATTAGATTCCAAAATTTAAAAACGCAATAAATTCCAAAAGTAAGAAAAATAGTGGGTACTTAGTTGCCAACCCAATATGCATACATACATACATACATACATACATACATATATATAAATATATATATATATATGTATACATACATATATATATATAATTCTAGATATTACTCTATATTTAATTCACATAAGGTTAGGATAGGTTTTTCAAACACAAAAAATCTCTTGCAAATTATATCTTCTCATAATAACAAACTGTTAAATATTAATACATTTACTAATACTAACACTAATTTAGCTACTACCATCCAACCCTCTAGAAATATTAATAACAAGGTTATTGTATCTGAAGTCAATCCCAATAGAATTAAATTTATGTCAAGTAACTCTAAGATTAAAAATTCTATATACCAGTGTATAATCAGTACTCGTAATAAAGTACGATTTTACATTGGAAGCACATCGTTAGAGTTATCTAAGAGAATTTCTATCCATTACTCAACATTTAGGGATAGAAATAAACGGAATAGTACCGGTCTCAGCAAACTGATTTGGAATTTAAAAGACCACAATGAACAATTTCATTTGGAATGGTTGATCCTCTCAATTTCGATACCATATGACAAAGGCAAGAAATTCTGTCTTCTCTGCAATTCTGAGCTATTTTTCATTATTTTTTCTAAAAATACTCTAGTAAACACGGTTATAGAACGAGCATACAGATGTAAGCATTGGCAAAAGCATACTTTTAGTGCATATAAGTAGTCTCTATCATTATATATAGTTTAGACTTTAATTTCCTTTATATTTAACATTCACTATTAATATCCCTACTCTTTCTGTTAGCTACTTATGACGTTATATCATATAACGTTTTTTTAAACAATATTAATAGCGTTCTGTCTATCGCTATACGAATCCATCATTTTTTGCTAAAATGTCGTATTGACAAGTTTCGTTTTTTCACTTTCCCGAAGAGAAGATTGCATTGTTTATACCTTTTATTCTTTTGAATAAGTATCAGTGGAATTTTTGAAACATATGTAGAAAGAAATAAATACTTGTTTAAACCTGCGTTGACTCCATTTTTTATTCCTATTATTCAAATATTCAACGTAAACACGAAGTTTCAACCTTTATAAACAAGGAGTTACAACATCTTTACTTGTGAGATTTTGCTGCCCTGGTAACTATTCATTCATTTATCCGTGTTAATTGTTAACAAGGTAAAATACACTCATCTATTTATATATATATATATATATATATATTATATATATATATAAGCCTTTGGATTACGCTCCCACCTCCGATGTCACTGACGTCATTGTCGAACCCCGAGAGACTACCATTATATATATACTTTGACATTATCCCAGGAAATACATTACTGGAAATAATTATAATATTATATATTGTAGGGTATATGTATGAATTTCAGCAGAAATGTTTTAATAAGTAGATGTAAAATTCCTTCTCTTTATAATTCAGTATCTCCAAAGACAGAAGTAAAATGAATAAATTACAATAACTTCAATCCGGTCCGAGATTTCGTCAACGATTGCGTAATTGCTTTGTATATAGTCAGATTTTATGAATCCTGAATTACATAGAGCAGCAGTAAGGTATGTAAGTAACATCCTTTCATACATACGTACATACATATAAGCAGACAGACAGACGGATGGATGAATGGATAAGTTTCTTTATTGGCCACACAGGGCTGCACACAGATGGGACAAGTTACAAGGTAGAGCTTTTCTTTTGGGGGATGAAAAAAACAAAAAACAAAAGAAACAAAAAAAGGGGGTAGCGTAGGTTTTCGATCAAGAGGGATCGTAAAAGGGAAGAAAAGAAGAAAAAAAATAATAAAAAGAAAAAAAGAAAAGAAGAAAAAAATGGATGAATGGATAGACAGATAGATAGATAGATAGATAGATAGATAGATAGATAGATAGATAGATAGATAGATAGATAGATAGATAGATAGATAGATAGAGAAGCTATGCGTCTATAATTCGCCGTTCGCCAGTCATCTGTTACTGTATCTTATCAATAATATTTTGTCAGTTCCCTAGATACTTAGTTTACCGATTGATGACAATAACATATGCACATACTGGTGTGATTGTTATTCTTGCTTTTTTTTCTGTTCTTATATTCGTCGCTTTCATCACACGAGACTCTATGAAACTTCTATCGACAGTATATGTGTATATGTTTATATATAAATATATGTATATATATATATAATATATATATATATATATATATATATATATATATATATATATATATATATATATATATATATATATATATATATATATATATATATATATATATATATATGTATATATATATATGTTCGTGCGTATGCATAGATATTAATCATACTTATGCCATAGCTAATTGGCCGTTTTTCAACGCTTAATTTCCTGTGCCTAATTGTAGATGATTAATGTTACATTATTATTTGACTTGTAATATAAGTCAAAAAAGAGATGCAAAGCTACAGCACAGTCGCTCGTCTTTGTTATGTGTATAGCGTAATATTATATTCTATTGCTAAATATGAAATGATATTGCTACGCTTTCTTAAACTCTGTGAAGTTGTAGTTTCCGCTAATGTTATCGTGTCTGACAATTATTGATTCGTGTAATATTTTTCACATTCAGTAAGGAAATTGTCTATATTTTCATCGGTATACTTTGTTTTCTCTCCTTTCTGGAATCCAGAAGTTTGTAAGCAGGATATTTGTTTCTAGGTAGAAAGCATATTTCATTTTCCTTTCGAGAATAGATAAGTATATATGTGATGAGGTTTAAAAAATGATGGTCCTTATATTATTTTTAAATAAATTTTATGGAGCCTTCTAGGTGCTACGTTTACAGAGAAACTGGATACTGCTCTTAAAGTGCAAGTCAGAGCTCGACTATGTATAACACTCTAAAATTGAGACGTAGTTTTTAAACTTGCCGGTTAAATCTCAGCCTGTAAGTATAGGGAACTAATACTAAATACCTCCTCTACAGAGAATTCTCTTCTTGTATACCTTTGCTTCTGTTTTACTATTGAAATCCTTCATTGGGATTGAAATAAATCTTCTTCAGTAACACAGGCTTAATGCAAGTTGGCTAGTATTATTATCTTTAAAAGTAAGCTGTTGTGGTAAAAGAAAAGAAAGAGAGTTGAGAAAAGAGAGGTGCGAATTAACGTTGAAGATCCTCTCACATGACCAACACAGCATATACTTATTACCGATGCACGTGCAGATATAAGAGATACGAGGGGCGTTCAATAAGTAATGCCCCTGACCCACTTGCAGTTGTTTGATCTAGCTGAAATTTTGCATGTGCACTTATTTGTACCTCTATAGATTAGGTGGCGACTTAAAGCTCCGAACTAATTGTCGTTTCTGATTTACAGGTGTTTGAACTGAGTCAAGTGTGAAATGGAGCCTGTTGAGTGTCGAGCAGTGATCCGGTTTTTGTATTTGAAAGGACGCACACCACGGGAGACTTTTGATGAAATGAAAGTAACTTATGGTGATGATGCCCCATCATATGATCTTGTAAAACGCTGGCATTGTGAATTCAAACATAGTCGGAACTCTGTGGAAACAGCTCCCAGATCTGGTCGCCCCCTTCTGCCGTTGATGAGACGTCTGTCCGTCAAGTTGAGGCTGCCATTTTGAAAGATCGACACATAACTATTCGCCAAATAGCCCATAAGGTCAAGATTAGTACCGGGTCTGTGGAAACTATCATTCATGACCATTTTCATAAGCAAAAGGTGTCTGCCAGATGGATTTCCAGGTTGCTCACACCTTTCCAGAAGGAAGAACGCGTTGAGTGCTCGAGGATGAATTTGGAGATGTGCCAAGAAGATGAGTCAAAATTTTTCAAAAGACTGATCACACAGGATAAAACCTGGGTCCATCACTATGATCCATAGACCAAAGCCCAGTCAATGCAGTGAAAGCACCGTGACTCACCTCCTCCAAAGAAGGCAAGGGTGCAGCCCTCCGCTGACAAGGTTATGCTCACAGTCTTCTGGGACCAGGACGGAGTAGTGATGACAGATTTCCTGGCAAAGGGTACCACAATTACAGGAGCCTATTATGCTTCACTTTTGAGGAAATTAAGAGAAGCTATCAAAATCAAGAGGCGGGGCAAGATCAGCAAAGGCATCCTACTCCTGCAGGACAACGCTCCGGTCCACAACTCGCGTGTCGCCAGATCAGAAGCACAGGCGTGCAGCTATGAACTCCTCCCTTTACACCCTCTGATTTTCACCTCTTCCCAGCCATGAAGTTGATTTTGAAAGGAAAGCGTTTCCCAGATGATGCAGCCTTGATTTCTGAAGTCACGTCGTGGTTGGAGGACCAAGCTGGTGTCTTCTACAAAAACGGTCTCCAGAGCTGTATCAAACGATGGGAGAAATGCATAACTCTGGGTAGTTCCTATGTAGGAAAAGACTAATAACTATGCCAAGTGTCGTTGCTCTACTTCTATGGAAAGTGGGTCAGGGGCATTACTTATTGAACGCCCCTCGTAGCACAAGGCTGCAGAAGACAACTATATTTCGATAGTAGTAATTTAGTAATAAATACTTTAAGAACGGATGCAAATATATTAAGTGTAGCAACATTAATACTCTGCTTCTGATAACAGAATCAGCAAGTTCAATAATAATGAGGTTTGTAGCAGCCATTTTATCAATATTACCAGGTGTAATTGCTACTGAAGTAGCAGCACAAAGGAAAAAAATCAACAAAACTATCATTTATTCAAAAATAGAAATTTGGCCATCACTAACAATGAAAGAAGCATGTGTAAAAGATATGCGTGTGACCATTTATGAAAGCATATGACTTGCTAAAAACAGCAGCCGAATTACCCAAGTATTTTAGAAAAGATTATCTATAATTATTTCAAACATGCACAAGGCGAGAAATTTTGGTAGAGTTTTCGATTATTTGTTCCCATTACTAAATTAATAACTTATTTTCTCGATACCGGTGTGGAGTAAAAATATTTTTGAGCATGAAGGTATATGAATGAGAAATGTATGTAGTCAGAATAAATATGACAAAGCAAATAACGATTTTTTAATGATTTTCCAATCGAGCACTCATTCACACAAGCCTTATGATATATTCTTTATAACTTTACACGGGAAAAGCCAATTTAGATGAGAGGAACAAATCGATAATATCAATCTTAGTAGAATGTAAGGAATGAGAAGAAATGCATATCCGACACACAACTGATCCTTTCCAGCTCAAGTTGTCTCTACTTGATAGTAAAAGCGGTGTGGTCAAAGATAAATCATAACAAATGTCTTACTCGATTAGGATCAACAAACAGTATTCATCATATTTCAATCATTTGACTCTGCGTTTAGGATTAAGTTACTCTGGCAACAACGGATCGTTTTTTTTCAATATTTTTGGATTTCTTTTTTCGATTGCCTGACATTAAAATTCTTTGAATGATAATTGATTCGAAAATCATTCAGCCATGTGGATTATTATTTTCTCAAAACGGTATTAAATTGATGAACCTGTTTTTGATGCTGACTAGATAATTTTATTAGTGAAGATGTGCGATTAAAATGTGTGAATACATATAGTGTCACCTGCATTATAAATACATAAACGCGCGCGTGCACACACAGACTCCAACACACACATATGTGCTCGTGCACACACATGTATATGTATGTATGTATATATGTATGTATGGATGTATAGCGAAACAAAGTGGGGTTAACGAAATAATTGTTGGCGCACCATATAAATGTTTCTGAGCTAAATAACAAAAAATAACATATACCTTAATATTCTTGAAATCTTCGGAAATATTAGCTGGATGTGTCTCGGCAAACTCTTCAATGTTTGGGCGTATGTTTGAAAGACAAACTCGCATTTCTTGACAATCCAAAATTAGATTTCATTTCTTCGAAGAACGTAAAAATTTCTTGTGGTAGCTCGTGTACACGGGTAAGTACTTTTCCTCTTAACAGCCACCTTGCTTCGATGTGTAAAAGCAGCCGTTTTTGTTGAGTATCCATATCGGTACAAAAGTTCGAACATACGAGATTTGACAGGTCTTGTTTTAATAAAGTTTACAACCTGAACAACTTGATCTAAAACTTCTTTTAGTTCCTCTCCTAATGTTTTTGCTATCAAGGCCTCTCTATGAAGAAAGCAGAGCGTAACGATAGCATTTTCATTTTTTTTTTTTTTACAAAAGCTGTGAGACCCTTAACACAGCCTACTACGGAAGCGGCTCCACCTGTACAAATACCCATACATGATTTCCATGTTAACTGCCATTTATCAAAGTAAGCATTCAGAATGTTGAAAACGTCCCGTCCTTTTGTAGTGGCACTTGATTCTTTGCAAAAAGAAACTGATTTACTATTTGATCTTCATCGATAAATCGAATGAATATATAGGAGTTGCACCTTGTTGGGGATGTATGTTGACTCATCAACTTTCAATGCAAAAGGTGAATACGTAAGTTTATTACTGCATAAATTTTTCTTGCTATGAAAAGACATTTCTAAAATGCTCCTGCGAACTGTATCGTTGGACAGTGGAATCTTACTTATGTCTTTTGCTGCTTGATTCCCATGCATTGTCGAGACTACCTTTTTGCACACAGGCAAACTTAGGGACTCGCCTATAGTATGAGGTTTCATATTTTTTGCTGTCAGTTCTGAGACTTGGTAGGAGTCATATTACTTATGAAACAATTTGCCGCTTTACTTCGCTGTTCAGACAATCTCTTGAAATAATTTTTAGGTTTATGTGGATGTTTAGTTTTTAAATGTTGGCTCAGTTTACTGGAGAGCAATGATTCATTTGACATCTTATTTGCACATACTATGGTCTTCATTTCCAGTCCATGTGAAACTAAACTTTAATAACTTATATCGTACTTGCGAGTAGGCCGCGGTTTCAGTTTCTTATTTGAACAGTTTGCATCACTTAAGTTTTGTCACATATCCCGGTTCCCATTCATCAATATCACGCTTCTTTTTAACAAGAAACCTATCCATTTTTAATGGGTGTACTTTTTTGCAAGTGAAAATAACAACACTTCTACTCTGAACCCCTGTTTAACACAGCAAAACCCCGTGTCTGCTACCACCGCACGCTTCGATGTTGCACAGTCGTTCAAATTTCGTTCAAACGTGTTCGCAGCGCATTTCGAATCTACAAGCAGGCCTGAAGATAGCAGTTGCAAAGTAGAGTGCTGTTATAATTTTGTGTTGACGGAAATACCGGCATTTCCGTAAGGTAATTGTATTATGTAAGAAAGTAGCTATGCATTTACTTCTTTATATCTGAATGCATGTATTTGGAAAATCTCAGGGCGCACCTCGACATTTTCTGGGGCGTACTTTTTGAGAACCGCTGGTTTAAATCGATGGTTGCAATACACATTTACGATCGTAGGTTTGTATAAAGTTACGCATATAATAGACGAAACTAATAGGTTAAATGCTCCTATTTATTATAGGCTTACAGCTTTTTCGGATATATATTTGGTTGCGTCTATATTCGGATCAAAACAATGATTCCAAATTCTCTCTTCAAACCTTGTTGTTATCAGCGCAAAATGTACACTGTTGACGTCATAAACGTTTAAAACGTTTAAAAGCTGGGTTTAAAAGCGTTTAAAAGCGAGCAATAATTAAATTTTAACGTTTGAACTTGAAGTAGATAAAGCTAAGAATAATGGCGCGTAAATATTGGATTAAAAAAACATTCAAAAATTTTAATCGTAAATATTTAAAATCAGATAGCTGCATTTATTATTTGTAGATTAATTTACTTTGTGCTCAACTATTAAAAGGGAATTATTCCACATTCAAAGTTTAGGCGCATGTGTGGCTCTGTGTTAAGAAGCTTGCTTTCTAACAACATGGTTCCAACTTTAGTCCTACTGCGGGGCAACCTAGGAAAGTGTCTTGTGAGTGGATTTGGTAGGGGAAAACTGAAAGAAGCAGGTCGTATTTATATATATATGTATATATATCTTCTTTCATTCTTTTATATGTTTCAGCCCTGAGGCAGCGGCCATCCTGGGGCACCGCCTATATATATATATATATATACATACATATATATAGCTTTGGGAGAGGGCTCCAACACCGATGTCATCTACCTTGATTTCAGTAAGGGCTTCGACAGGGTCGATCACAAGATCCTATTGAAAAAACTATCCAACATTGGTGTCTCTGGAAAGTTACTGAAATGGATCAAGTGTTTCCTGACAGACAGATCTCAACATGTTGTAGTTGAAGGGGTAAAATCAAGCCCAGCCAAAGTCAGTAGTGGCGTTCCGCAAGGCACTGTGCTGGGCCCACTTCTTTTCATCATTTACATTAATGACATTAATGACATCATCAAGCACAGCAACATAAAAATATTTGCAGATGACTCCAAGCTACAGAAGGTCATAAATGAGGCGAGTGACCGGACATGCCTTCAGTCAGATCTACTGGCTGTTATACAATGGGCAGAAAAAAACAATATGCTGCTGAACGAGGATAAATTTGAGCTAATCCACTTTGGAAAAGAGGATGCCCTGAAACTCCCATACTCCCTTCCTTCAGGTGAAACTCTCGCGGCGTCCAACAACATCAGAGACCTGGGAGTAATTGTGGACAACAACATAAGCTGGGCCACTCATATAAACACCAAAGTTGACATGGCCCGCAGAATGTGTTCCTGGATTCTCAGAACTTTCCAGTCGAGAGATATCCACACCATTATCCTTCTCTTCTCCACTTTTGCCCGACCCCACCTTGAATACTGTTGTCCACTGTGGTCTCCCCACACAATACAAGGTATCATAAAAGTTGAAGCACCTCAAAGGGCAATCACAAAAAAGATAGATGGCATGACAGGCCTCGACTATTGGGGTCGACTAGAAAAGCTAAAACTCTATTCTCTCCAACGTCGTCGTGAGCGCTACATCATCTGCATGATGTGGAAAATATTCCATCAGCATTGCCCAAATGATGTTGGCATCACCTTTAAGGTACATCCAAGGCTTGGGCCCCGTGCCATCCGCCCAAAACAAAAATCGCACTCTCATCTCATAACAACAATACGGCACAATTATTTCACCTCAATTGGCCCCGCTCTCTTTAACATTACACCAAAACACATTAAAACAGAAACTGACCCTATAGGGTTCAAGAAGTCTTTGGACAGATTCCTTCAAGAAATCCCGGATAAACCCCCTACACCCGGATATGTCTCTGTAAACAATAACTCTCTACTTGAGTGGGTCATAGTGCCCAAATTCTGACTTGAAAGACTTCACCAGGTGGTGCTATTAAGTTAGACATGGCCTGGGCCAATAATGGCCGAAACCTATCAAAGTATCAAAGTATCAAAGTATATATATATATATATATATATATATATATACGGTACAAGCAATTAAGATTCAAGTGAGTTCTGTTGGATTCACATGAATATGGTACTTAACTTGGATGCACCAGAAATCTATATGGTGTTAACCATACGACAAAGTGGGGTGATTATAAATAGGAAAAAAGCAACAAGAATGGCAATACTAAAAGAACTTCTAGAAATCAATTTGTTATCTAAATCTCATTTTTATAGAACTTTCCATGATGTTTCACGAGTGTAACATCACCTTTGATGTTTGGGGATCTCAGATGTTGTTTCGGCTGATGAGTACGAGTCACCTATATTTACTGCAATTTTTTTAGCCTTATTAAAGATGTATTCGTACGAAACAATTGTACCGAAATATTGATCCATTCTTGTTGCTTTTTTCCTATATATATATATAATATATATTATATATATATATATATATATATATATATATTTGCACTTTTATGTATGAATATATGCATGTTTATATATATATATGTTTGTGGTTGCCCCATCACCACCGCTTGTCAACCGGTTTTGGTGTGTCTACGTTCCTGTAAACTAGCGATTCAGCAAAAGAAATCCAATAGAATACTAGACGAACACCAAATGTATCCAAATGGATACATTTGTATACGTTTTGTGTACGTCTGGTATGTTGATTTTTTGTTCATTTTTATGTGTCATGATTATGCCTGCAATGACGATTAAAAAGTGCATTTTGTGCACTAATTATGAAATCATATGATCTGTGGCTGAATCCGTTTTTTAAAGGATCACTTCGAGAGTTGTATAACCTAGCGTTCGGTACAATGTGTTGTTTTGACTATGGTAGATTTGACTTGAAATGTCTCTCCTAGCGTGAGGCATTTATGTATATTAATGCTCTTAATATAAATAAAAATATATACACACACATATATATATATATATACATATAGGGGTAGAATTCACAAATTAAAAAAAGCACAGACAGGTGGTGTAGACAACAAGCATGTATTAGGTTATCGTTCGGGAAGTGAAAAATTCTTTAACGTTTCGAGCCTACACTCTTCCACAAAAGGGAACAAAGATCAGGTGCTTTTATGGCTAAGGAGTCTACGACTCCTATTTCCAGCAATGCTGGTGCTCAGTGCACCCTTATCACTCTTAGTGACGGTGAATTATTTTCTTGTTGGATTTAAATTCCCGCTAGTCACACTGATTATTTGATATATATATATATATATATATATATCATGTGATCACGTGACCAAACAGTTTATCAGATATTATTTGACATCGCTGGTCACAATGCGTTTCGCATTTTCGCATTGTTTTAGTCTTCAAATGACACCACCACGCTGGCTAGGTGAGCAGGCCATCTGAAGAAAGAGTGAGAGAAATTTGCGGCGAAAGAGTACAGCAGGGATTGCCACCACCCCTGGCGGAGCCTCGTCGAGCTTTAGGGGATTTCTCTCAATAAAAACTCACAACGCCCGGTCTGGGAATCGAAACCACGAGTCCGCTGCCCTAACCACTGGGCCATTGCGCCTCCACACACACACACACACAACGCACATACATACACACACACACACACACACACACACACACACACCACACACACACACACAATATATATATATATATATATATATATATATATATATATATATATATCAAATAATCAGGGTGGCTAGCGGGAATTTAAAACCAACAAAGAAATAATTCACCGTCACTAAGAGTGACAAGGGTGCGGTGAGCACTAACATTGCTAGAAACAGGAGTCGTAGACTCTTTACCAATAAAAGCACATGGTCTCTTTGTATTGACAGGGGAGAAAACCCTTCCCACTATGAACGAGATGCATTAGATTAGCATGCTAATCTCGTATAGGAAATTGATGCTCATCACAGAGTATGATCAAGCCCTACTACTAAAAAGAAAATAGGCTATCCTTCGCATATCCACGTAATCTGCAATGGTTTTTGTGAACATGTGGTTTGTACAATTTTCGCGGGTAGGAAGGAGGCACGACATTTGATAGCAGTATCTTATAACCATACTTTGTTTATAGGAATCGCAGCCATTGTAGTTTAACATTTGTTACTGGCCTGTTCTCAATTCATGGAAACATTGCTTATAATTAAAAACCTTGATATTAAAACTTAGAAATTAGTAACACTACATTGATAGGCGACGTACTGGAGTGGGATGAATAACCGAGATAAGTGATGGAACGATGGTCGGAATTTGATATGTTCAGAACCTGAAATTCATTTATTCGTTATTTAATTAAAGACTGCTGCTTTGGCTGTGCAGATTCAATCATGAGTAGAATATATAAATATACCGTATATCATGTTATGACATTTACTTCAATTAGTTTTTATACACTTTATTACATTAATTAAGAAAATAATTATTCTAATAAGTAACTAAATAATTAAATTAAATTAGACTAAGAAAATAGGAAGTACACCATGATACTAATTTAATAATTTTAATTTGTAAATACATTTTATATATGCCTCAAAACTGGCTGGCCAAGATTACCCTGCCAGAATGCAGCGGCTTATTGACGTCTTGCTCGGGTTCAGCGTCTTGATCAGGTCAACCAAGGTGGGGGGCTCCACTGCATGCAGCGGTAGCATGTTATCGAACATTAGGTCTACAATCCGTCTCGCCACCATAGACTGACGGACGCTAATGGCAGCAGTTTAGGCAAACGCCTCGCCAATGCTGAGCTGATTTGCTTTCTTTGCACGTGGCTGCGACGACTGGCTACTGGTACTTCTACAAGAAGATTGTCTGTGTTGCCCACAGGGAAAAGAAGGCCTTTATCCTCTCCTCAAACTGGACGAAATGTGTTTTGTGTTTCCTCTTGACATTTGTAGGGAGTTGCCATTTGTCCCTTCCGGTTTCCAAATTAAGCAAAAACGCTAATCCGCGCCTATATATATATTATATATATATATATATATATAATTATATATATATATATTATATATATATATATATATTATATATATAATATATATATATATATATATATATATTATTATATTATATATATTATATATATATATATATATATATATATATTATATATATATATATATAATATATATATATATATATATATATATATATTATATCTTTACGAGGTTTTCTGAAAACAGTCCAAAAGGGTTTTATTAAGTATCATAGGTCGTTGAAATCATAGATATTGGTCGGGAAACTTTTCCCTATTCAAAGGCTCTCTTCATAGTGTCTATCACAAGCAATGCATTTGCGCCATGGCTAAACCTAACAGTCAAGTTATCCTGAACAAATTCTGGTGTGCCCTGTTGTAGTCACTATGTCACATGGATTTTTATCTCTTCTGCGTTATCATTTGTTGTCTCCAAAGAGTGTCCTGGGCACACAAAGATTTAGTGAATGTTGATGTTTTTAAGGCACCTGTTTGGTGTCTTCCTTTTATTGTTTTATCTAAGCCAATTCACCATCTTCATATACCGCTAGTGGTTTATCACACAAAGGCATTTCAGAAAATCAAAGACAATCATGCTCTTGTCACCCCCAAATCTGTGACTATGACACCAAAGTCGATGACTGACTCCTCTTAAAGTCTTACACTTTGGAGAAAAGTAAAGGTAAGATTTCATGGACTGAGTTTTCTTTACCGGAGCATAGAATACCGCAAAATTTAATCCAGTGTGGAAAGATCGAATTAAAAAAAATGGTTTTATCGATTTCAAGGCCTTCAGCAAAGAAGAACAGACTTCAGCACTACTTTGCACGCAATTTCTGATACCCACTCTTCCAACTTCGTCTGTAATGCATTGTGACTGTACTCTGGTTATGCATCAAGTTCTCGGTGAGAGACCGCGAAAATTAACAGGTCCTCTGACAGGCAAATTGTGCTAATAGTCTCAGTTGATGTCATTCCACCGTGTAATTTGTCGTCAGAGATGGTTTTCTACTTTCATGCAACTATAAACATTGTTCTTCCCTTCGATGCAACTTCAGTTAACAAATTTCTTTACATGCCGAGCGACCAGTAAACTTAGTTTGTCAAGAAACCAATTTACGTCATGTTCTTTGTATGGAACTACTTATTTGCCTGCAAAAAACATAAAGATGTGTTATTTCAAAGAACATAAGGATGGGTTATTTCAACAATTAACAATTTCGATGACATATTTCAATTAATAAATAATTCTGTATTACTTTTCAATTTGAAAGTTGTTCATTCGACATTTATTTTAACATCAACTTGAAACGTAGACAGTGGGTAACCTCTGGCTTTCTCTGGCCAAACGGAAAGATATGAAAGAACTGCCATCAAACGCTTAAGCCTCCAAATACAAAATCATAGCTTGTTTCACTCCAACTCTGTTTAGCTTTCGAATAGGAAAAATCGCTATGCACGTTTATTACTAAAGCTCTATATACTGCAATCTTCCTGATGTAAAACGACATCATCTGATAGAAAAAATATAAACAAATTTTTCAGATTTCCATAAAATAATTTCAGATTCAATATCATGAATAGATGAAATTAAAATCGAAGTAAGTATATATGTTTTGAATTTTATTATTTTTATCGTTAATCTACGAAATAAATACGAAATAGATTAAACATGATTCGTACGGAATAGATAATTAAGTATGAAATACGTTTGCTGACTCACAAAGGGATAATAGATGAAGCATTCATAAACGTATATATGGAGATAGGTAGATAGATAGATAGATCGATAGATAGATAGATAGATAGATAGATAGATAGATAGAAGGGGTGCATGCCTTATTCTATTGTACCCATGATCATGGGATTGTGAGTTCGATTCTCGGAGCCGGCGACGCTTTATGTTCTTCAGCAAAACACTTCGTTATACGTTGCTCCAGTCCAATCCGTTGGTTAAAATAAGTACACATATGACAGACAAGCGTCCAACCCAGAAGCACAGAAGCTTTTCAACGCCACGGATTTCGGGAAACCTAACTTATGCACCTAGGTATATATATAAATATATACATATGTACTCATGTATCCATTTATATATATATATATATATACATATATATGTTTGTGCATATAATAAGTATATATATAAATTTAACATATACAGACATATTTTTCATACACATAATTATAAATCAAAACGTTATAAATAGGTGTGTACGTGTGTGCATGTATACATATATATTTATACATACACAAACACACACTCACACACACACACACACACACACACACACACACACACACACACACACACACACAAACGACACCACCGATTCTATTCATATATCTCTTCACAGGCAACATATATAAGAAGGAAGTCTAAGATGAGATTACACACATTTTCTTTACTATGCACAAAATACAACTGTTTTTAGTTTCCGGATTTTCCTTAGTTCCAACTTTTTGACGTACAGTTCTTAATATTTGATCATATATACACATCTAAACATACACATCGAAATAGGTAGTATTTTATAAAACGTCACTCTCAAAGAAAAAAGTATAAAATAATATTTAAACATATTTTCGTGTTGTTTCTACCTTTATTTTTTAACTATATATTATTTTATTCTTCAATCTTTTTATTTGCTTCAATCATTCCACTGCTGCCATGCTGGAACACCGCCTTTAGTCGCGGAAATCAACCCCAGTACTTATATAAGCCTAGTACTTATTTTATCGTTCTCTTTTGCCAATCCTCTAGGTTAAGGGGACGTAAACACACCAGCATCTTTTGGGATGTACAAACACAGACATACAAACATACGCACACATTCATATACATATATATATGCGTGTGTGTGTGTGTGTATGTGTACACGAAGGGCGTCTTTTCGTTTCCGTCTCCCAAATCCACTCACAAGGCTTTGGTCGGCCTGAAGCTATAGTAGAAGACACTTGCCCAAGATGCCACGCAATGAGACTAAACCCGGAACCATGTTGTTGTTAAGCAAGATACTTACCACACAGACAATCTTGCGCCTGAATATATATATACATATATATATGTAGTTTCGATTAATTTTCCTGGAAGTTGTTAATTTGTGTTAGTATAAGTGTTTGCGTTTCTTCTCCCACACGTATAACCCAAAGTTTCAGTTGTCGTTATAGATGTTTTCATCTATCCAGTAGTGGATTTAATAATAAAACATAGAAAATAAAAATGAAACAAAGAAAAATCAATTCATCTATATAATAGTCAATTTCATGTCACCTACGTACGTTTCAATTCCAACCTTCATTCATATGTTACAATTAAAATTGCATTGTGAATTTAAAGTTAAAGGCAAGATTCACATATATTCATAAATATTCATCTACATCTTAATGGAAGGAGAGCACCTTACATACGGGTTAGCAGCATTTGCATGTGTGTCAGTATGTGTGTCATTGGATTTTGTTCTAAAAATAGCAAGAGGGGTTTAACTACGACCATAGTGGACAATGGCTAGTTGCAGTCTTTAAGAACTAGGTCATAATTTTACTTCACTAATTCTAATATATATATATATAATATAATATATATATAATATATATATATATATATATAATATATATATATATATATATATATATATATATACATGTAATATTTAACTGATTATATTTAAATATAAAATTATCTAATATTTATATCTATGTTTAACTGATAAGATTGTCATACACGTATAAACAGCCAATATTTTATAAAAGTAACTTAATGTAACAAATATAAAAAAAAGATTTGTCTGTATTTCGAGCCCCTCGTAATCAGCTGTGGAACTGAAATGTATATATATATGTATGTATATTTATATACATAAACATGCAGAAACACATGCTGTATAATTTTAAATTTACATGTGTATAGATAATCTTTGCGCATTTTTGTATGTGTGCATACTTGTCGGTGTGTGTGTGTGTGTGTGTGTGTGTGTGTGTGTGTGTGTGTGTGTGTGGTGTGTGTGTGCGTGCATTTGCTTCAGTAGTATATATATATTTGAAGAGATGAATAAAATGTCTTCTCTGATCATTTTCCATTTTGATATTAATTCTAATTACTAAAGGGGAAAATTGTCAGTAAAGCCATTTATATTCACTTTTTAAATGTATAGACAGACTCACACGCACACACACACACATACACATATATGTATATATATACATATATTACAATAAAAAATGCAGGCTCTTGCATGTTAATATTCTTAAGTTATTATGTCTGGAAAAGTAAAGGAGATTTCTACAGTACAATTTGCCTAATTCATCAACTCTAAATGAAACTAAAAAGTACTTAAAATTTAAAATTCTACTATATTTAAAGTACTGTGATTCAGAATAACACTTATTAAATTATTCTATATTTTATTAAGATAAAAATTATATAAACATTACTGGGTTCTCCAGATATAAGCCCAATGGATTTTAAGCCTATAGGTTCGTATCTAGAAATTCTTTTCATGTATAACCCCAGTAAGTTTTATTATTTTCAGAAAGACAATTATTTAATCAAAGTTATTTAAGTCTGTATCTAAGCATATGGGCTTATTTTTGGAAAAATCATTATTTTAAAAATGAAATAATATCAGATTATTTTTTTATAAAATACAGTAGAATTCGGCTAATGAATCATCCATAGGAGAAAATTGAAAGTCAAGCATTAGGTGAAGTAACCAATTAGCGAAAGAGGAATCAGGCTAATTCCACTGTATTAATGCTAAATAATAAATTTTACTTATGATTTATTTTTCAGATTAGCTTTTTTTATGTGAAAGAATTGACTGAGCCATTTACTGACCATTATACGACCATCAATGTTATTTTTTTTCAAATGGGATTTCAATTCAAATGAAAAAAATATCATGTGCAATGTTATTTACAACTTCATATTTTATTGTTTATCCTTGATACAACAAAATAATATTACTATTTTAATTCTATATTTCAAAAGACAAGTTTCCTGTTTAAATTTATTTTTGATTATTGTTGTACCATGTCTTTAAAGATTTACTTGTATTTTAGATTATTGCTTAGTGAGTGGGATTGACTCAGTGCACAGCCTTTCCTCACTTTAAAAACCATCTTCTTGCACAGGCATTGCACGATAACAACATTGATTAAGCTTCGCGCAATGGCCATACTTGATAACGAGGGGGCATCCACCATTATGTATGTGTGTATGCTTTACGTATATTTATGTATGTGTGATTGTGTGTCTGTGTGTGTTTATTTACGAATGACAGCTGAAAAGAGTCCTGTTGTCATCAATCATTCTCAACTCAAATTTCGGTAATTAATCCATTTCTCATCACCTGTCACAATTTGACACCTGTCAAAAGGCGCGTTTTCATTCCGTTTATAAAGAGAATCACAGATGGAAATGCGATCCAAAAGGTTCTTCTCACTCAACTCATGTGGTACCCAAATATCGTAGCGATTTGTGTAGACAAGCTTTACCAGGATTTTGTTAGATTGATGCTTTCTACCAATTTTCGAGTTGTGCAATGTGAGTTATTCTCAATTAATGTGTTGATTTAGTCATCATCTGTAGTGGATGGTCTGTCTGATCGCTGCAATCTCCAGCTCGGAATCTTGCAAACCACTTCCGTACAGTTCTTTCGGGTAAAGAAACATCACCGTAAACTGTACAAATTTCTTTGGTTGCTTGAAGCATTTTTCCCTTTACGGAATTTTTTTTTTTTTCCGTAAAGGGAAAAACGAACTTTCTTATCTTCCATTTAAAGGGTTATAGAATTAACAGAGGTTATAGGAACATAAACCTTCTTCCACGAAAAGAGAGCTTAAACTGTGCTCTAATTGGAGGTGTAGTCAAATCCTATGTTATGGACTCAACCATGTCCTAAAATAAGACATTATATACAGACATTACAATAGTAGACACCGTTATAATCGTTATACTGTTTTTAAATCTAAAATTATGCATTCGAATTATTGATTAATTATCATGTGATCTTTTCATTTAGTAGAGATGCCCTTTGCATTTTTCAATTCAAGGATCCTATTATCAGATGAATATTTTCTTCAGGAGTTTCATGCAGTAATCTCAAAAGACTTGGCTTTCGGGACGTTTCCAAGTTCATTTCATGAAGTGTCCTGTCCATTACGCTCCAGTGTTGCTCAATAGTGTTCACAGCCCGTACTGCGGACTGTATTGTAATCATCTCAGGAATACACACTATGATGTTTAGAAACATGTGATTTGTGGAAACTTGTCTAGTGATGCATTAAAATGTTTATAAATTCTATCCACGGACTACTACTACTACTACTACTACTCTACTACTACTACTACTACTACTACTACTACTACTACTACTACCAATACTGCTGTTGTTGGTGATACTACTACTATTACTACTACTACTACCACTACAATATTTACCCTAAATTATATCGGCACAGCTAGGTGTGACCCCAAAATCTGGTATTGCCAGTCAGCATCATTAGGCTGTAACCGGAATAATAAAATAGGAGAATGTATGCGTTTATATATATATATATATATATATATATATATATATATATATGTATATATACATATATACTTACATATAAATACTTTCATACATACATACAGACAGACAGACAGACGCACACACACGCATAAATATTTTCCTAACAAACATTCCACCGGGCATGCGTCTCTGTTTGTGACTGGTTGTGTAATTACAAGGAAACATTTTATTTTGTGTTCCGTAACTGGCAATGTGTTAGCACAAGATACTGAATAGTTAACGAGCTTTAAAACTACTTTTGAAACTGATAGGAAAGCTCTCATCCACAGAAATAATAGCACTACTCTATTGAACATTAACGATTTTTAATGTTCTTTCTAGTATTGAAATTTCCATTCTAATTGTTAAGCAGACGTTCCTAAAAAATTGATATAATTCTCTAGAAATATCTGCCTTTTTCTCTCTTTTCATCACATATGCTGAAACACGTCGCTCATCTCACAAATTTGCAATATCAGATCATGTTTTAGAAATGGCAGGGTATATACATATTTACTATCAAAAGATTTTTGACAGGAAAGTCTCGGCAATTGATTTCTAATATTTTAGTAGTAAATCTATATCATCACTACTCACATCAGAGAGAAGGTTGTACTGATGCTTCCATCAGTTCGTAATGCACATGTTTGTAAAGATCGAAGACGTACGTTTTACTATTCTCCGTCACAGATTAATTTTAAAATGGAAAATATATTCATCTAAGAGATAATTTGAATATTGAGGCAAATCAAGCGAAGGTTGATCAATTTGTCAATTTACATTATGGTTCAGAGAAGATATTACTATGATGAAGATATATACATGAATCCTGTAATTTATGTCAGAAACTTTCGTCCATCGGGTTTATACATCACCTTCATGTATATATATATATCCAAACTATATTTAAGCAGGAATTGAAATGTTTTCAGTTCAACAACCTCAATATCGATATCATATTGTTGCAAAGGATTTCTACGAAATGAGGAATAAATTGAAAGAAAAGTTGAAAGGATGTATCTTTCAAAGTTTAGTTCATTCATGTAATATACGCATTGCCTAGAAGACAGCTTAATCGAATGCCTCCTAGTTATTTGGTGGGAAATAGAAGATTCGTGAAAATTAAGCTGATATTTTCTGAGCTGAAATATCAGATAAATACGGTGATCTTGCCTTCCAAAGCTTATGATACAATGTCCATTGTGATTTCTGAAAAAGCCAATTACTTTGCATGAAAGTTGATATACGCACCGAAAATTATGTTTTCGTTTCTAGCGCAAGTTACAATTTTGTGGCGGATGACATTCGCTGTACAACAGGAAGAAACCAGACGGAAAATATTTTATGACCACAACCAGGCAAATATATTCAACAATACATACTGAGAGTATATCAACTCATATTTCATACTCACGCTACTATCAAAGGATTTCAATGAATAAACCATGCAGAATTTCTCAGTTAAGGCAAATCCATTCAGTACGTTAAACCGTATTGTTCTTTCTCTTTTCTGATCAGGTTTTAGATGACACTTCGATTTATCAAAGTCGGAGATACATCACCATTAAAGAAGTATTAAGAGGCAGGGTTTTTCATTATATTTAATACTTCTTCTGAAACACGCTACTTAAATGTGTCAGGTAAATGCTAAGTTATTGAAGTATCATCAACACAATGGTAAATATATTTGATTTACTGATGGAAATGACACTGCTGACATCCCTCGAAGATCCAGGGGCAAGCTGACAGAGTTCTTTCAGCCTAGACGCACTGATGAATTTTGCAACACTATTCTATATTGTGAACTTCCATCTATATCTCTGACAAGCTGTAGTTGCATTACAAATAACTATCACATCCTATATGTGTGCGTGTGTTTATGTATGTGTGTCCATATATATATATATATTATATATATATATATATACGCACACACATATATATATACACACACACACATATATATATATATACGTATATATATATATATACACACACACACACACACACATATATATATATATATACGTATATATTATATATATATATATATATATATTATATATATATATATATAATATATATATATATATATATATATAATATATATATATATATATATATATATATATATATATATATATATATATTATATATATATATATATATATATGTAAACATATGTATATATATATGTATACATGTGAGTGTGTATGTGTATGTATATGTGTGGATATATCTGTATATACGTATGTGTCGGTGACCGGTAATTTGACTGCCAGTCAATTTCCCGCCTGGTAATTCCACTTCCGATATTAGAAAAAAGATAAAATAAAAAGTACATGAAACATAAAAATTTTACTAAATGCTTCAATAATGATGCAGGCTATGAGCTATTGCTCGTAAAAAGTCCATATTATTTTCTGGACTATATCGCTGAATAATTATCTGCAGCCGTTTGTTTATATCTTTATGCTATTTTTTTTTTGTCTCACAGATCTCACTTCAATCAAATTCAACCTTTCTCAATTGTGCCAAGTATTCTTCCCTTTTAAATGCAGTAACTAATATTCATATATTCAGATGTGTGTAAGTTAAGGAACTTTGTAGTTCGTTGTGATAGCCCTCTAAATGGTTAATAGTACGAGGCATATCCGATTCTGTTTTAAAACGGATATTCCAACTATCGATGGGAACCAATGTAAAAGTTGTTCGTTGTCAAATTCCTCTAACTTGTACGCATCCTATGTACAATAATTCAAATTTTTTGCGGAAGATCGTTGTCATCTACAAGATATTAGAATCCATCAACCACCTCGTCGAGAGGAAGTAAAGCCAGCGCTGTAAAGCACCTGATTTTAATATTCAACTCATTATTGTGATTCTATCTTCTCTTAAAGCCAAAATCACATACTTTTCTCTCTATGAGATGGAAGCACTAGAAAACACATATAAATGCTATTAATGTGATTCTTGTTTAAAAATTCATAACATTTTAGGGCTCAATCCTTTACGTAATTCATTTAGCTGATTAAAAGGGTGGGTGTAAGTTTATTGATTTTTGTTTGAAAGTAATTAAAATAATCGCGGGACACTGAATGAACCCTCTTGAATATAAAGCGTATACAACTGATGAGATAAATTTGGAGAGCACGTAAAAGTTTCATCCCCTGCCCAGTCTTTTACATTCACTCATTCAGCAAACATTTTTATCAGTTACGAACAAAAGTAATCTGTCTAAGTTTCACTACTATCAAACCGCAAGAAAAGTTCGCTACTATCAAGGAACTTGTATTTATCGGGTATCTCATAACCAAATCGACTCTGAGGAAGTGGAGGGGCATTTACTTTTCCTTGAAGCCAGTTCCTTATATTGCAACTTAGACACAAAGAGGATGGCACGTGAGCCATTTCATTTTCATCAAGCTTTTCACAAGCAGTCGCAATTATTGAACCAGAAGATTCCCAGGAAGCAGCGGTTTGTGCCTTAAGGTCCGCTACAGTTTTGCAAACTTTGGGTTTTGAAGCACCCGAAATATGGTGATGTTCACCAATGTGCTTAATTATGGCACAAACTTCATCGAAAATTACAGGACATAATTTCGCATTTCCAATAAGTCTTAGATCCATCGGCATTTTGTTTCTGTGCTTCATATATGTAATTTATGTCATCCACAACGTTCTTCCTTCCGCGGATACAGTTAAAAACGTGAGACATGGTGTATGTTTATTTCCTTTTAAAGCAACTTTTATATCCTGGTAAGTTGGATAAATAATTTATCTAAGTATTTACACGAACGCACAAGGCTTATTGTTATACAAGGTTACACGGCCAACAGTGAACTGCTAACCAATCAACTCCTGATAACTCGACATTACTATGGGGGTGGGCGGAATCCTTCTAAAACAGTAACAAATGAGGCAGGAATAGATCACGGGCAAACCTGTAAACTCTTTAAATAAAACACTCGAATGGATGACTGAAAAGATACTTTCTGATACATTATTTACATTATTTACTTTAGTTACATTTGGACTCATCTTCTTTGTTGTTAACACAACGTTTCGGCTGATATACCCTCCAGCCTTCATCAGCTGTCTTGGAGAAATTCCGAACCTGGGTTCTCATTCTTAAGTTATTTTTCGATGTTGTTGTTGTTGTTATTATTATTATTATTATTATATTATTATTATTATTATTATTATTATTATTATTATTATTATTATTATTATTATATTATTATTATTATTCAGGTCACTGACTGAAATCGAACTCGGGATCTTGGGGTTAGTAGCCCGCGCTCTTAATCACTACGCCACGGGCATATGACGTAGTGGTTGGGTCCCCAGATCGCAATCCACTTGATTATTATTTGTGAGGCGCAGTAGTGCGGGAGAAAAACAAAACTCTTTGTAACACTAAAAATGAACTGAAAGCAAGGATTATGGCAGCATTCACCACCTTAAAAAAGAATACTGACCAGAAGAGCTTCAGGAGATTCCGAGTCGCCAGGAAGCCATAATTGAAGTCAATGACGATTCTATTGAATGAACTTACTCGTTAATATTTCAAGGTATTTTCTTGTAATTTGGGGAGATATATCTATTAAAATGAGATGTCAGTGTTTTCACTTTTGTGTAATTTAGACGACAGTTTATTCACTACGCCCTTTAAGCATACACACATACACACAAACATACACATACGCAAACATACATACATAAATACATATATATATTATATATATATATATATGTATGTATGTATATATAATATATATATATATATATATATATATATATATATATATATATATATATATATTTAATCAATATAGGGTGGTGAAAAAAATTTTGTAGAATTCTTTTTGCCACCAGCGGCCTAGTGGGAAAAAATTAAATTTTTTCCCACTAGGCCGCTGGTGGCAAAAAGAATTCTACAAAATTTTTTTCACCACCCTATATTGATAAATTATGAATTTTCTGGTTAATTCCGTAATGGAATCGACGGCTTATATTTATTTGCTGCCGATAAATTTGGCGCGAGTGCGACGATTTGAAAATTTTAGGTCAGATATTAACTTGGCAGGGTCGGCAATGCCTCGTGAAAATATCTGTTCCGACTTGGCTATTTCTTGCTGAAGAATCTGAGGGCCTATGGAAGATTGGCTTGATTTAATTTAATCAGGTTAGTTTACCATTAAACAGCAGACGAAACGGTGCATCGTACAAGAAATTACAGGGTAAATGTTTTTTTAAATTTTCTCCTGTTTACGGAATTGATCTTTATTTGCGGTTGAAGCTTTGGCTGTTATTTCTAGTGGGTGAATGGCCTATTATGGCCGTTCCTTGATTGTTGATATATATATATATATATATATATATATATATATATATTATATATATATATATAATATATATATATATATTATATATATATATATATATATATATATATATATATATATATATATATAACAAGTGAAAACAGGGATATAAGATTCATAACAGTTTTTTAACATTGACAAGACCAGACCTACAATTGTTACAATTCATCACTTGTACCATAAAAATTAAGTCAATTTACTGTACTTTAACTAAAACAATTTTGTTAGTGTCTACAAATAAGTCTCTTGATTTTTATACATCAAAATATTTGTATTTTTGCATGACTATATCTTTTTAATCTTTATTCATAATAATTTATGACTAACGATATATATATATAGATATATATATAATATAATATATTAATATAATAACTGTATTTCCCTGTTTTTATGTTTTCATTTGTTTTCATCCTGATTAATTCTTTTGGAGAATCTTTCCTCAAGACATTATCACTTGTAGCAAGTAACCAAATTAATTTAGATAAATGAAATTAAATTTGATTAATTTTTATGCCGCAAGTGATTAATTGAAATAATTTTAAGTCTGGTCTTGTCAATGTTTAAAAAAAACACTTTTATTAATCTTTTTGTTTTGTATCATATTATTAATAATATATATGTATGTGCCTGCTTTGTTAGGCATTTACCCACTTAATCATTGATATTGGATATTTTTATCCCACCGAGGTGTATATCCTCATATATATATATAAATATATTATTATTAATAATACCTAATAGTAGCAATCCAAAGCGTGTACTGTACCGGCAAGTATTAAAACATTATAGCACTAGGAAGTACCAGCGTTGGTAGAAATAAGTATCATATGATATTTCTGTGTCTTCGAAGTTCAGCTGGTACTACCTAATGCCATAATGTTATACGCACACATGTATATAATATATATGTACATATATATGTGCATGTAGGTAAATATATATATATATATATATATATATATATATATATATATATTACATTATATAAAAGGGCTTAGTAAAATAATTACTTTGCCGCATACTGAACTCATTAGAAATAGCAGCTAAAAAACTTTTTTAAAGCTATTTCTAATACTTAAAGAAAATCTCTCTCATATATAGTGTTTGCTTAATTCAACTCACACTTTTGTGAGTGAATTAAGCAAACACTATATATGAGAGAGATTTTCTTTAGTATTAGAAATAGCTTTAAAAAAGTTTTTTAGCTGCTATTTCTAATGAGTTCAGTATGCGGCAAAGTAATTTTTTACTAAGCCCTTTTATATAATGTAATAATTTGAATTCGCCTTGAATGGTCCCTTTGCATACTGAACACTTGGTGAAATTGATTAATAATTAATTAATTTTGCCCTCAATTGTTGAAATTATATATATATATATATATATATATATATATATATATATGTACCTACATGCGCACATACACACACACACATATATATATATGTGTGTGTGTGTGTCTATAGATAGATGGATATACATATATATACATATATTTATGTTTTCATTTTGTTTTCGCTATGATTAATTCCTTTGGAAAATCTTCCCTCAAGACATTATCACTTGTAGTATGTAACGAAATTAATTTAGTTAAATCAAATTAAATTTGGTTAACTTTTATGCCGCAAGTGATGAATTGAATCAATTTTAGGTCTGGTTATGTCAATGTTAAAAAAAAATATTAATCCTCTCTCCATCTTCTCCATGTTATAAACGGCGGTGCATTACCATAAGCGCAGCAATGAGCTGAAACTACATCATATATATATATATATGTATATATAATCAAAATAAGCAACAAGGATATCCAGAGATAATGCAGTATGATCGTTTCATGCGACTCCTTTTAATTGAACAATGCAAACATTACATCAATTTAAAATGTAGAGCTACTTTCAGCTGCATATCCTTGTTGCTTATTTTGATTATAATCACCCCATTTTGAATTATATGGGTAATATCATACTAAATTCTGCTGCCTTTAACTTAAGTACCATAATAATCTGAATCTAAATTTAGTGAACTTATATATATAAATTAAATTAGAGATAAAGCCACCATTTGGCAAATCAAACAGTGAAAAACATAAACCTAAACATAAAAAGAAAAATAATAAATATAATTTACAAAATATATAAAATATAAATTTTAAAATTTAAATTATTTAAATTTAAAATTATTAATTAAAATTTATATTTATAAATATATATATATATATATGTGTGTGTGTGTGTGTGTGTGTGTGTGTGTGTATGTATATTTATATATAAATATCAAAAAGTATTAAAAAGTTCTCGAAGTAGGCGACACATTTATCGAAGTATCAAAATGTCCATTTTACGTAACACAACATGATGTTTAGGCTAAAATATCATTTTTCTTGTAATTCTTTATTTTCAAATATCCCATGCTGATATGAAAACGCTGAAAACATCATTCTATTAAATATCATTCTACATTTATTGCGTACAAAAGAATACGTGTTCCACATAAAAACCGACATAGCAGTTGGATTCTGCATTCTTACAATATTATTTGTCAAGTCTTATTTTTCCTACAGAATATGCTGTCAATTTTATTCACCAACGAAATCTAGGCAAGTTTTATATTTTTGCAATCTTGTATATGATTGTTTGCTGTATAATTGTTGTCTTACTCAATAGAATGATATGTATATGTCTGCATACATATGTTTCTGCATATATGTATATATATATATATATATGCATTTAAACGTGAGTACATACACCCATATATACCTGTATTTTTTGTATATAATATAAATACACATATTTATGCACATCAACACGGACATACACTCACACAGATATACGTACATATATATGTGTATTTTTGTGTATGTGTGCGTGTATGTGTCACTGTCCGTGTATATATACATAAATATGTATATGTATATATATATATATCTATATATATATCTATATATATATATATATATATATATATATATATATACATATATTATATACACATAGAAATACAAATACAGATATATGGTCATCCTTGCTAGCTATGCAGATGACACAAAAGTCTCTCAGACAATATAAAACCCTGGAAATATTGCATATCTGCAACAGGAGTTGGCTAGATTATACAGGTGGGCTGAGGACAACAACATGCAGTTTAATGCAGGGAAGTTCCAAGCCCTGCGCTACCGGCACACAAAGCTGAACGACATGAAGATCGGATACACTGACCCGGGAAGAATTGCAATTCCTGAGTCAAAATCAGTGCATGACCTGGGCATTGATATGAGCAATGATGCATCTTTCCAAGTGCATATTGCTAATTTGGTAATAAAATCCAGGCGGCTAGCTGGATGGATCCTCCAAACTTTCAGAACAAGAAAGAAAGCGACACTCTTGGCCCTTTGGAAGACATTCGTCCTCAGCCGCTTGACTATTGCTCCCAACTATGGTCACCACACAATATAAGGTTAACATCAGAACTCGACGCAATCCAATGAAGCTACACTAAGAAGATTGTCTCAATACAAAATATCAGCTACTGGGAAAGACTGAAAGTATTAAAACTCTTCTCCCTGGAGCGAAGGTGGGAGAGATATGCAATGATATACATCTAGGAAACCTGGAGGGCTTTCTCCCAATTTTTTGGCATTCAAATTTATCCAACAGCA
>NC_042998.1:102115082-102145082 GCF_006345805.1 Octopus sinensis | reverse complement strand
TGACCGTGTTTCTAGAAATAATTTTATGATATCTATGAGAAGTTGGGAAGTTCTTTTCCAGAATTATTTTGAATCTACTCTGAATATCCGATAGAATCGCACAGTTGAAAGGAACATTTAGCCACATTATATCTTCCTTATTAAATTTCCTAGAATTAGAATTGGGGTTAGTTGAATCATTCCTACTTTCACCAGAGTCGTTGTGTTTATTAATGTTCCTATTTTTATGCCTCTTTGTTTTATCTAAATTTATTTTATCCGTATTACCTATGTTCTGGTCTATGTTCTTATCATTATTCTTATTTTCATTTAGATTAGTTGTCACCGTAAATCTACTTCTACTTTTATTTCTGGCGTGATCTCTATTGTTGTTTACGTGTCTATTGTTACTTCTTTTATTAGGAATATGTAAGTTCTCTTTATCAATGTTACTAATAGTATGCTTCTTTGTTTTATCTAAATTTATCCTATCCGAGTTATCTATGTTTTGGTCTATGTTCTTATCTTTGTTCTTATTTCCATTTAGACTTGTTGTCACATTAAATCTACTTCTACTTTTATTTCCGGCGCGATCACTATTGTTGTTTTCGGTTGATGAGTACGGGTCACTTATATTTACTGCAGTATTTACTGCCTTAATAAAGCTGTCTTCGTACGAAACAATTGTACCGAAATATTGATCCATTCTTGTTGCTTTTTTCTTATTTATAATCACCCCGCATTATCTTATGGTTAACACCATATAGATTTCTGGTACATCTAAGTTAAGTACCGCATTCATGTGAATTCAACAGAATTCCCTTGAATCTTAATTGCTTTTATTGTATATATATATATATATATATATATATATATGTATACTAGCAGCTAAGCCCGGTTTCACCCGGTCGGTTTTGATGATGTGGCTGTAAAACCTGTTCTGTGTGAGCATGCGACTTATTTGTCACGCTTACATTAAGAAACTATTTTAGAATTACTTTTTTCTGTCAAAACGCAAAAAATAACTGACCAACAAAAAACAAACCAACCAAATCAAAAAATAAAACCAACCAAATCAAAAAATAAACCCAAATACTAATTGAACAAAGATGAACCATCCCACTTGCATTGCGTGCAAACGCATACAGACACACACACACATTCACATACACACCTTTTACATACACACACATATGTTCACACAGAGTTGAAACGATGTTTGATTTATTTTTTCAGCGTACAGTTTTCCTCATCCCACTACCAAGTATATCACCCCTTCCTTTCTCATTCATAAACACAAGAGTATTATTATAGCATGTTATCTCGGTAACCATGGGAGCTTTGAAACAATATGACATCACTCCTTCTTTCCTTATTCATCTATCACCTCTTCCTTTCTCATTCAAAAACACACGATTATTATTGTAGTAGATTACCTCGGTAACCATGGGAGCTATGAAAAACTACAAAGCTCAGCATCACCACCAGGTCATTCTACACAGCTTTGTAATTTTTCGCGCAATTCCACACTGTGAATCCCAAAACAAGAAAATTGAGAAAGCTTCTTTTGTTGCAATTTAAACCAACTGCAAATGTAAAAAGCAAGGTGATATCAAAAGTCAACATTTCTACAAATCTCACGTCAAGGACAATAACCACATAAGGATTATCTGATCAAAATAGAACAATTGTCGACACGTATCTCTCCCTCAATATGCAGCATAAACATAAAGCTTCCTATATTATTTTCAATAGAGGAGATATTTAGGCTTATACATTTATGTTCTAGATAATTTTCAGGTCTTGTCTAAAAATTCGTATTTTGGGGGGTTATTTCTAAAATAAAACAACGAACACTGGAAATCGAATTTTGTTCACAATAATAGAAGGCTCATAGTTAAAAGTATTCCACAATTATATAAATCGGATTCCTCGAAATGATACTTTTTTTATCTACATATGTCTGTAATAGTTTTAAACTTTTGTCGACATCAAGCCCCATCTCATTATTTCTGCTTATATCTTCATGAAAGAAGGCATGATTAACGTTTTCCGATTTAATGAGGACAGATTCTCTAGAAATATCTATGAGTGGGTGCTGAAAATTTCCTGGCTTTGAGTATAAGGAAATAGAGGAGGTTCACTTAACATACCCCAGCCCTCTCAGATTCACACATTTATTGTAGCAGTCCTCCAGTTTTTCTAAGCCCTGCAAAATAACTCGGAATGTTAGGCTTTGAACCAGACCGTTCGCGATACCATTAAAACCAAGAACCTTTCAGCTTCCTCTAGTATAAGTTTTGAGTAATACGATTTTAATATTCTTAATGTTAGTTCATGTCTGTGTAACAAAAGTTTTATCAAACACCGGTAGGAACGAAGAAATATGAAGCATGCATATGTATTTGCCGCTGCTGCTGCTACTACTACTACTACTATTATTATTATTATTATTATTAGTAGTAGTAGTAGTAGTAGTAGTAGTAGTAGTAGTAGTAGTAGTAGTGGTGGTGGTGGTGGTGGTGGTGGTGGTGGTGGTGGTACTAGTAAATAAGTAAGAAAAAGAAGAAGAAGATGAAGATGAAGAAGAAGAAGAAGAAGATGTCAATACTATTCTCATCAACAAACTCATAATAAAGATCTGTCATGTTCGCCAATTAAATCAAACTTCTTCATATTCTCATATTCTTCATACAATTCTAATGAATTTAAACAGAGACAGTAACGCCGAGAGGTGGAATAGTGGCCACAAGGTGATCTCGATTAAATTTTGAATATAATTCGCTAGACATTCACTGCTAGTGTATTGGAGAAAATTAAATTATAAACGTCAGATAATCATCTATCCTCTCCATATTAAATTTCTGGTTTCGTGTAGAACTGTTTGAAAAAAATAATCAATATGGTCCAAACGAGGTAGTGTAGCATCATCCATCATGAATATAGAAAACCTATAATCCACTTGAATTGATTTCGGAATCCATTCTTCTAGTCTTTATATGTAACTATAACCACAGGGATACTCAACTATGAGTTGGAATCAAAGAATTTATATTTGCTCGGTCTGGTAGAAGTAACACCGAAATCTCCCTCAAACCGCAGGCTACATCTTACAGAAACATTTAAAATAATTTAGCTGTAGATACAGAATTCCAGGATATGGAAACTGTATAATGAGAAAGAGCCAAACAATTAAGAGCACGTGCAACTCTTCTCATATTTTTAATTGAAGCGATGAAATTGACGAAGTTCTCTTTTTGCACGTTTGGTTGTTGTTAAAATACATGAATAAAATTTGAACCGAAAATAGCCAAAGATTTTTATCCATATTTCTCTATTTCCCATGTCCTCCTCATCACTCCAGTCCAATGGGATAGAACTTTCTCCCAGAGCCTCTGGTGAGGAAATATATGCCTCATTTCTTTTCTCATCTGTTACTGGCAACTAATGCTGCTTGCACCGAGGCTGAGATGAACTCGTTTGTGTACGCTCTCGTTACGCCCGTAGCTGCTGCAAGTGCTGCTCACAAAACATCAGGACAGCAGATTTAATACTCATCAGATTTCATGATGTTACAATTTACATCCCTCATTTAAATTTTTTCTTTTTCTTTTATAAAGATAACAATTTTGAGATCTTAACTTTAAAGCAACAACTGAGATCTAATCTCAGTGCTATAATTTGTCTCGTCTACTCTCTGCCTTGACAGTAGAGTGCAACATCGATATCCTATTGTAGTAGTCACAGATCTTCTATACATGGAGACATAATGCATGGTTTCTCCTTTGATATGAATTTGTGGATTATATTCACAATCATATGTCAGCACCTTTGATTAAGGATGACGTGCGAACAAGTGCTAACTTGGTAACAAAATCTCTGGTTCGGTTTTAGTATTCGTAACGACGAAACCATCGTCATTTCAGATGGTCGTTGCACCCGTTCTGCTTTTTCCGTTCATTATTTTCGAGCTGTAAGATAAGACGCATGTTTCTATATATTATATACCGATTCATAATGAAGAATTCTAACTCACTTAAAGAAGGATTTTCCCCAAATATATTTTCAAGCTGGATACCAAATCCCTTTTATTTTATTATTATTAGATCTAGCATGTACACCGAGCTCATTCTTGCTCAGCCTAGATAAAATTGTCGGCTAAGTAGTTACTATATTTAGTAGTTTATATTGAGAGTTGGTCTTCCTTTTCCTTATGTTGGTTCAATATGTGTCACTCCTATGCAAAGAAAAAAATAAACAATGTTATTTTTAGTGATGCCGTTGCTTTCTACACTATCATTTCTATACCACCGTTTCTAATACAATCTTTGCATACTCAAATAACTCACTTCAAGGACTGGCCTTAGGATACACAACAAAAAAAAAAACAACAGCCTTAGTGGTGAGCTACATCACTTGAAGTAGCCTTCCTATGATTCATTTAAATACTGGAAATGTATAGTTGGCAAATATAAGGAAACAGTTTTATAAAGATTTATGCGCGCGCGTTGTGTTTGTAACTGAGTGAGCAAGTTAGACGTTGAATTTAATGTGATGTTGAATCTGAGTAGGTGTGATGTGTTGCAGCGACGAGAGACCAAATGATTTTGTTTAAAGTTTCTTGGAATATTTGCGATTTTGAAAAAGATTAAAAGCTCAAGATATTCTCGCGTTGACTGTTTTCCTGAGGATGTTGTCAGTACACAGGAGCGCAGTGTATGTGGTTCTGATACTTCTGGGGGTTCCTGATATTTGGTCAAAGTAATGAAGAGTGAACTATTAATGCACAATTACTTCGCTTCCATTATTTCTCTCATGTCTGACTGATAGTTTCGGTTAATAGAAAACTAATTGAATAAACTGTAGCTCAACAAGAGAATGCAATATAATAATATCACCATGTTTGTTTGGTAACAATTTACCAAAGTATACAAATGGCTTTGTAACATACGCCGATCTTGAAAATGATTACAAATGGCCCTTGTGTCAAATATAAATAAATCCAGTAATCAAGTTACATAATTCTCAGAGAAAACTAAGGTTTTTGAGAATATAATTACCGATGATATCCAATGACCTTACACTTATCAAAGACATTTATTTAAGTAACTTGGTTTTAAAGAGTATTCGCAACGTCATCTGAAATATCAATCTTTGAAAAGCAGCTGCATCCAACAGTTTTAATGAGGATAATGAAGTCGAGTAGGGAGATGCCATACATTCGCGCAGACGTTATAGAGAGTAAGATATATTCTAGCTTATCATGAATGCTTTTTATTCTGGCAGCGCTATATTCTCTAGACATCTATACGCTTAGAATCTTGATAAACTACTGTAGTAGGAGAACGAAATTTATTTTTCATTCTCTTTATATTCATATTAACTCTAACTTTATGGTTGTGTCTGGCCATTACAAAACTATCTGGTTGTTTTTATCCTGAAATTCATACCTGCTAAACATAGAAACTAAGAAATTTTATGTAGAGAGTGTTTCATAGTTACCTGTGATAGAGCTGTTGTAATCCATTTCATTAAACCACACAAAAAATAATAAAACGATTTACTCAATATTCAAGGACTTTCTTACAACATCTTTATAACCACCTAATGACAGGAAATCGAAAGAAACATATTATTCAATCAATTTTACGAACCGACATGGATTTCTTGAAATGTCAATGTTCTTCTCACGGAATAAAACATTTAATATTTGTTCGGAGAAAATATAAGAATTGAATGTCTAACTTAGAGCAAGATTACGATTAACGTTTCTGTCTTACACGCTTTTTCCAGAAACATCATTTGCAGAAATACATTTAGTTATCTAGGATTCACAATCTCATCTGTCATACTAATGCAAACGTTAACGACCGAATGACTGAGATCAAAGCAAAATTTCACGGGTAACTTATTGTATTCGTCTATCTGTACTAAACATCAACGTATATATATATATATATATATATATATATATATAATATATATATATATATATATATGTATATATATATATATATATATATTTATTTATATATTTATTTATATAATATATAGATAGATAGATAGATAGATAGAGAGAGAGAGAGAGATTCAAATGAATATGATACTTAAGTTGGGGCAACACAATTTAGTGCGATATTATCCATACAATTTCAAAGTAATGTGATTAAAATCAAAATAAGCAACAAAGATATCATTGATGCAATGATTGCATTCTTCAATTAAATGGAGTTGCATGAAACGATCATACTACATTACCTCTGGACATCCTTGTTGCTTACTTCGATTTTATATATTCATATTTCATTTTTTTTCATTTTATCTAGTTTCAACTCACGAGCTGTGGCCATGCTGAGGCACCGCCATATATATATATATATATATATATATATATATATTATATATATATATATATATATAGATATATATATATATATATATATATATATATATATATATATATATATATATGTATATATATATATATATATATTTATTTATATATTTATTTATATAATATATAGATAGATAGATAGATAGATAGAGAGAGAGAGAGAGATTCAAATGAATATGATACTTAAGTTGGGGCAACACAATTTAGTGCGATATTATCCATACAATTTCAAAGTAATGTGATTAAAATCAAAATAAGCAACAAAGATATCATTGATGCAATGATTGCATTCTTCAATTAAATGGAGTTGCATGAAACGATCATACTACATTACCTCTGGACATCCTTGTTGCTTACTTCGATTTTATATATTCATATTTCATTTTTTTTCATTTTATCTAGTTTCAACTCACGAGCTGTGGCCATGCTGAGGCACCGCCATATATATATATATATATATATATATATATATATAATATATATATATATATATTATATATATATATATATATATATATTATATATATATATATATAATTATATTTATATATATAATATATACATACATACATACTTACATATATATATATATATATGTATATATATATGTGTGTGTGTGTGTGTGTGTGGTGTGTGTGTGTGTGTGTGTGTGTGTGTGTGTGTGTGTGTGTGTGTATAAATGTGACTTATAACTTCTTAATTGCAATGGAAACAGAAGCGTTGAAGTTCGATTTTTAGTGACATTTTCTGAGAGTGAATCGTAAATTTGACATTTTGTGATTGGCGGAGCAGGATAGAAATTCCATTTCCAAAACCGTAATTATTTTACACCTAGCAATAAGTCAATAGCGTAGGACTGTGAATATTGCTTCTGTAACAAGTAATATCTGTGCGCATTAGGCTCGTTGGAGGAATGCTTAACTTTGTTGTTATTTTCTTTCTAAGATGTGGTCAGTTTGATATAGATTTAAAACCGTTCTTTTGTTTTAGTTCTTAAATTATCTAGCGCTCTTTCCATTACTGGATTTGATGAAGCCAACACCTAACATATAGATAGGATGCAGCACGATACTACCCAGAATCCTGAAATAATCTAAATGTAATACAGAACTTACTCGATTTTACTGAACCGGCTTCACTATGTACCCATTATATTTTTTATGGTAGGAATTTATCTAGAAGATTTCTGTGATAAATGACTAACCAAAGAAAGAGTAACTATATAAGTAAATGTTTAAGACATTTAGAAGTGTTTGTGTCATAATTAATAACTATACTAATAAAGGTGCCAAACAATAATGCAATATTCCGCTATCGAATGTAGATTACCGTTTACGTACATTAATGACAATCCTCTATTTTAATGCACAAAAGTTTCCTTTCAACTTTAAATATACACTTTTCCATCTCACCACTGTTTAATCAATACACTTCTTTATCGTTTTGAATTATCTTTCTCTTCTATCCTTGATTTTTATTGTTCGGATTAATATTTCTTTTATTTTCATCATTTTATTTTCATTTGTATACAAACAACCACAGAAATGTACGAACAAAAATATCTATTATTGTATAATTGAATTGTTAAAGAGACAACTCAAGCAAACCACACTTTAATACATCATGTTGACAGCTCCATTTTCTCTATTAACCTTTGAATAGCTTATTTTGATTTCAAAGACAGTTCTTCTGTCTCTGTGATGTCAATTACCACTCAATAAGCAAACGAAAATGCGGAGATAAGAGAAAGCTATCTCCTCATCTGCTAGAGTATTTATGTTTCTTATTATTATTCAGTACTTATCAGATCATTGCTTGTTATTTTGATATTTAGTCTCAGTTTTGGGAGAAAAGCCAAACGTTACATTAATAAGTTAGCTTCTTTCCAATGGATGGAAAGTAAGAGTAAGAATACTTTTTTAATGTAAACTTTAGTGAGAAACACAAAAAGATCAATGAAATGTCTGACATATATTACTTTTTTCTCTACTAATGTTATCTTTTTTTTCATTTACTCGGATATGCAGTTACATATAGATACATCTTTAGTATAGAGTTATTGTAAATTCGCAAGCCATTTTTCAGACATTTACGAGTTACTTATCAGCTTTTTTCACTTATTCAACACACACATATATATATGTATGTATGTATATATATATATATATATATATATATATATATATATATTTATATATATATATGTGTGTGTGTGTATGGATATATATATATGTATATGTGTGCCTCTGCATGTATATATATATATATATATATATATCTTTACATAAATACAAATGTATTCATGTGTGTGTGTGTATTACGGATATTTATGTATGCATATATATGTGTGTGTGTATGTGTGTGCGTGTATACATGCATATGTCGCAGTTTACGTCTTCTTACACAAACAGACATATAGATATAAAGAAGTATCAATGTGTGCGTATGTATGTGCGCGCGTGCGTATGTATGTGCGCGCGTGCGTGTGTGTGTGTGTACACAAAAATATATATACATACATACTTAACAAAAATATGCAGGCAACATTGTAAAATAGAGTAAAGCCGTTTAAGAAATCCAGTATACTGTAAGGTGAGTATATATAGGATGAGAAAAATCTACAGCAAAGAAAGGATATGTCTTCGAGAAAGAACAATATATGACATTGTCTTAGTATATGCTGCGTCTTGGCCCCGCTAGATTTCTATCAAATATTTCTTGATATCTTTATTTCTGTCTGTATCTTGAATATAAGTTTGCGTGAACTGCATGATCTCTGTAGACTTCTCTCATGTCTATGCCGAGAAAAATTATCAGATTAAATTCTCCATTTCTGACCTACGTAACAAAGAAAAATATGCAGCTAAACGAAACAATTATTTGCATATAGTGGATCTAAATTTAATATCAAGAGAAAATCCTAAATACGACTCGTCCTATTCTTTAAAAACTAGTAGGAAAAAATTGTTGTTTTCCAAATAGGAATGTGAGTTACATTATGCATGAACAAGTAATGTTTAATATTACTAAGCTATTTTGATTATTACTGGTGGACGCATCAAAGTTTAAAACAACGTGGCCTTTTTAACCATTAGATTTAAATTGTCTGTTATAGCTTTGATCCAGAGAGTATAGTCTGTTGCGTGTTTCTTAAATAAGAAAATATCTGAATATGCTTTATGATTCGTATGAGAAAGTTGCTCCCGATGTAAGGTTATTACACTTCACGTGATACAACGAACATGTCTGTAAACCTACTACTATTATGTAGTTGTAGGGACAGATTGTTTAGTAATGCTTCATTTGTGTCAATTTATGGGACAAATTCCAGTGGGGAATTTTGAGAGAAATCTCACGCAATGCTTCCGCAATCCTTCCAGAAGGATTTCTTGATAGATTGCTGCATTTGTGTAATCATTAAAAATTATCCCTTGTTTCAAACAATCAAGTGTTGATGTGGACGTAGAAATGTATCAACAAGGTTCTCATTGTTTGATTATCTTTTATTCAGGAAGAACGGTAGGGGACCTCAAACTGACATCTGTCGCATCTTACCAACGCCTCTAAAAGTAGGAACACAGAGATACACTACGTGGAATTTCGATTCATTGCAAAGATTTAGAAAAAATGCCGACACTTTAATGGTTCTACCGTTTCTCCATGTTTATCCCAGTGGATTTTTACCATAAAACTAGTGACATCTGATGGCACAATGGTATGCAGCTTGTTGAAGCATGATGAGTTTTTTTCTAAATGAGATAATCAGAGACGATTTCTACTGCTATCATCTTACACCCTTACACACATACACACACATTTATATCGTTATGTATATGTATGTGTATATATAAATAGAAGCAATACTAAATCTCTGAGCTAGAATATATATACATATATATCTTTATAAGCAATAATATATCTCTGAGCTAGAATATATATATATATATATATATATATATATATATGCATATATATACATATATATATATTTATATATATGTATGTATGTATGTATGTATGTGTGTGTGTGTGTGTGTGTATGTATGGCCAAAATAAACACCGCAGTGAATGCAATGACGAAATATATAAATTTATAAATAAGGATAATATCGATATTTAAGTATCGATATATTCATATGTACGCGTACACACCCATGCTCGCGTATATATGTACGAGTGAGGGTATGCATATATGCATGCATGTGGGTATATGTAAACATATGTACACATGCAAGGTATATATACCTGCATATGCAAGGGCGATGATACAAGCAGATGAGCGTATAATTGAGCGTGTATGAGGGCATGCGCATGCGAATAAGGATTGTATATGTAACTTATCTGATATATACATGTATATACATCTTCACATATATATTTTCGCAGAAAACTAAACACTGCTATTTCCTTAATTCTTCATATATTTGCCTCACAATCAGAAGCTACTATTACACAATGGTCTTTCTTCTACCTCTTAACCACCCCTATTCCTCTATCTTTTACACTATAATACCTTTCTCTCTCTATCCACACCTCTTACTTTCAAATTATCTCCACTGTCCACTGACTGATATATATCTTAATTTTTCTTTTTTCTTTATTCCCTTTATTCAGGATCTTTATTCTTTATTTTTTATTTTTTTATTATTTTGTTATTTTTACTAATCTTCTCTCTCCTTTCTCTTTCATTCTTTCCTTCACTCCTCTTTTTTCTCTTTCTTTCTTCTTTTTTTTCTCTTTCTTTTTTTTTCTTTATTTCATTCCTCTCTTCCTGCTTTTAATTTAACAATACTAATACACTCCTTATTTCTAGGTCATTTTAAATACAAACCTTGACTCTGCAACACTATATATAAATTCCATACTGGGAATGACCAAGTTTAAAAATCTGCTGGATCTCACTCATGTGGGAATCTTACATTGCTTATAAACTCTATATTTTGAAGGGCTCATATTAAACTCTATTGGATTTTTGGATTTTACTCAAACGATATTGGAATTATGCCTATAAAACGGATTTACAAATTCAGTACCCATACATATCTTACATCTATTTTCTTTCCTCCACCTCACTCTCTATTTGTATCATATCGAAACTAACTATGACTTAATTTTTCCTCTCACACCGTCTCCGATGAAGAGATATTATTAATTAATATCCTAGAAACAGCTGTAAGACCTTCTATCTATGAATGCTCTAATATCTATACAGCTTTGGTTTTTTATCTTATTACGCTAAAAATTCTTATATACACACGGAATATTACCGAATCTGGAACGTAACTATATTCTGTCTATAGCACTTATTCAGCATTACCTGTCACCTTTGGGTCTCAATGACACCATTATCTCTTATATATATATATATATATATATATATATATATACATACATATATTAATATTAAAATACATATGTATGTATAGGAATACGGAAATTAATACACACGTAACTCGATACATTCACACGAAAATATATATAAAAGCCTCACAAAGTAATCACAATTTGTTTGCTAATGTTTTTTCTCGAACACAAAATATTGCTTATGTGTATATTAGTGCATCATTGTAGATTTTGAATTACTTGACTTACGTCTATTGATTTAAGTAATAATTGTTTGGCGGTTTTGACCTTATGAGCAAAACAATAGAAGTGATTCAGAAGATTAACTATATCACATCTTTCTCGTGTTTGTGTATGAGTGTGAATGTGTGTATGAGTGTGTACGTTCATATATACGCATTTGAGAGTGTGTGTGACTGTGTGGATGTGTGAGTATATGTTTCTAAGTGTTTCGTTTCTTTTTTGTCTTTGCTTTTCCGGCCATTATGTTTAACAACAATGGATTAGTTGACATTCAGAGTTACAAATTTTCACAATAAAAATTTGTAATTTCCACTTAATAAAATTACGCGGTCAAAATTCCTGCTAAAATAGTAACTAAATATTGTTTAAATTAGATGAGATCTTAAACTATTTGGTAACGTAGGTACACCATGATGACATAAAATGGTTCTTAGGCTTGTAAATTTTTTATAATACATCCCTCTGCAGTTGTGAGTATTATCACGTTTTTTCATGGAGGGAGAGTGAATGAGAAGGAAAATGGGACTACAGTAGATGCCAAATACTTTATATATCATTCCAAAAAAAGAAGGAAAAAGTCCTTGATCTTACCATGCGTAGCACCAGGGTCAAACATGCGTTAAGGAATAAATAGGCAGACATTCATTAATGCTTAATCCTGATAGTATGGAAGAAATCTTTGGACATATTTTGGGTACAGTAAGTCTATTCGGGAGATTGTAGAATGCTATGTACTTGCTAAAATAAGGATAAATAAATGGAAAGTACTGTAGGACTATTAATGATCAAAAATGACATACTATAACGATGAAATCATTTAAAGAATAAATTAGAGTTGTCATCCCCAATAAATATTATGATTACGTTACTTACTGACACTTCGAGATATCTCTATAATTCTGATTCCATAATATATCCTACTATTTATTGTAAATTTTGGTACAAGGCTGTGTTTTTTGTGCCACTCTTATTTGCTTTGTATTTCTCCATCATGTTGAAACAGCGTTCGAGGTTGTTAAAGGAGTAACGTTTCAGTATAGAACTGATTGTGGGTTGATGCGAAGATGAATAAAGAAACTGAGATCAGAATCGGGAGGTTTTCTGTAAGCTTTATCACAGGCTTTATCGTGGAAGGTGAAAGTCAATGTATATCAATCGGTGGTCTTGACAACATTGCTTTATGGTGCTGAATATTGAACTCTGTACCGAAAGCATATCAACCACCTTGACGCTTTTCATATGCGATGATTGAGTACTATCTCCAACATAAAACCGATTCACCATATTCATAACAGTGAGGTACTAAGAAAATGCAACATATCAGATATTGAAGCCATCCTGATCAAAATACAGCTTAGATGGTCAGGTCATCTCTCACGTCTGAATGGTATCAGAAATCCGAATCAACTTCTCTTTTGCAAATTCCCAAAAGGGAAATCAGTTGGGCATCAGAGGAAATTAAAAAGCAATCTGAAACGATGTAACTTTCCCTTTTCTTCCCGGCAAAAAAGAGCATCAGAACGCAGGGCCTGGTTCAAAGATTTAAGCAAAGTCGACTCCAGCATCGGGACCAACTTCGTGCAAACATGAAGGCACGCTGGTAAAACACTGCTCCTCTAAATGGAAACCAAACCAGTCGTGGTTTGACACGAAGCAAAGTAGACCTTTCCGTTCACTCAAGAAAACACATAGTAAATGCTTCGTTCACAAGCTATCAATCACACTGAATCCTCAGCTTGTTCCATTTGCCAAAAAGTCTGCAAGACACCAGCAGGCCCCACGCGACACATTCGTGTCTATAGAGCATGATTAACAGTTTATTTTTCTGAGCACTCATTTGTCGTTTACAAAAAGAGAATCCATCATATGTTTAAAAAACTTATACTAAATACACAGACTAATAGAAAACAGACACAAAATGTCACCAACTCCTCAACAGTTATTGATCAAGGAGTCAAACGCAATTTTGCGCCTTTAATGATGATATTAATCCCTCCTGATGGCGACCGACAAGTAGCTGCCGAGAAATGGGACCAAAGAATAACAGAAATAGAAGGACAATAGACAACGAAACAAGCTGTAGTGGAGATTACAGAAATTACACCGGGATGCTTCAGTGGTCGGGGTGAAAAAGAAAGGAGGAAGTTAGAAAGAAAACAGGATGACTACTGTAGTAAGAAGGGGAAGGAAATTGGAAGCGGGCAGAGAGAGGCGCAGAGAGCAGGCAGGAGAGAGGCGAATGAGAAGAAGAGATAAATAGGAGAGAAAGGGGAAGAAACAGAGAGAGAAAAAGGATAAAGAAGAAAGAATCAAGAAGTGTGGTATAATGTATCTAAAAAGAGGCAAGGTACAGTCTCTAGCTGGAATAGAATTACTACATAGAGGACAGATTAAACAAACTGAAAAAGAAGGCTACAAATACCTTGGTATGCTAGAGCTCAACGAAATAATGGAGAGAAACATGAAAGAGCAACTGAAGAAAAGGAATATTTCCGAAGACTAAGATTAGTTTTGCGTTCAAAATTGACCGGATGGAATAACATCTAAGCAGTTAATACATGGGTGATCGAATCAATTCAGTATGGAGCTAGAATCAAAAGAAATAACTGATGAACATGGATACAAAGACAAGGAAGATGTTGACAGTGCATAGAGCCTTCCAGATTAAGAGTGACACCGATAGGCTGTACTTGCCCAGAAGAAAGGAGTGGGAGAGGCTTGATCAGTTGCAAGGACTGTATCGAAACAGAGGTAAACAGCTTAGTAGGGTTTTTTAAAAAAATAACGTGGAACCATTGTTAAAACATGCAAAGAAGCCCGGTATCATTAAAATTGATAATTGTATTAAGAAAGAAAAATATATAGATGAATAGAACACAAACAAGAAACAGCATGGAAATAGAAAAAAATGTACGGTTAGTTTGCAAGAGATACGATCGCCAACACAGATTTATATTTTATGTTCTGAGTTCATGTCCCACCAAGGTCGGCTCAACCTTTCACCCTTTCGTGGTCAATAACATAATCACCAGTAGAGCATTTGGATTGATGCACCAGACTTGCTGGTCGTGTGCAAAATTTGAAATCAAGATTATTATTTAGACCAGAGCACCTGAACTCCACATCTCTATGGTCACATACTAATAATTTTATTCACTACAAAAGATCTAAGCTGCACTCTTACATCTTCATCAATTTTGCTTATATTTTCTGTGAAAACAAACAATATTATCCTATTTTCTTTCAGTATAGGCATTCGCACGCTCTTTCTTTCCCTCATCTCTATCTCATTTACATACCCTTCTCTTCCTTGTCCTTCCTTTTTTTCTGTCTTCCCCACTCTCTCTCTCTTTGTATACTTACCCTGTCCCCCTAAATTAGTAGTTCGCTTACTGCTTTAACCACGTACATATTAAAATATTTCCATCATTATAATCATATTTTTGAAATGCTTCAACTAAGGATGGTTTACATAATGGATACATTTACTATCATACATTTCGCAAACTTGAAACGTAGGTTTTAAACGAATTTGATTTAACTTTATTATTGCAACTTAATATGCAGATATCACGGAAAGGTTTTAAAGTTTTTATTTTACAATAATTTTATGATTAAGTAACATTTTTCTTCAACATTTGTTATACCCTTTTATTCAGCTAAGTCTACAATCATTACTTATTTCCTGTGTTTGCAAGAGCTGTCGTAATGATACTAAATTACAGTCTAAAGCCAATCATTTCAGAATTTAGCCCCTATATACTTTCTACTCGCGAAATGGCCTTAAGTAATTTTCTGTGATCACAACCAAATTACAGTAAGTCGGTGTTTAAATGTGTAACATGTAGAATCGATATAATATTTGTTATCTAGCGTGACTAATTTATATATTTATATGTGTATTATATTACTTAATAGGCACCTACATTTAAGAGGAATATTTGAGGCTGTCTAGAGTTAAAATGTGTTCAGTTACTGACTGAGAACCGAAGGGATGCATTAGTCGAATTTTCATATTGGACACATTCTTTAATTCCTATGAATTAGTTTGTTTATATGACGAATATTAGCGTAGGTGTTTTTGTTATTGTAACATATAAAGCACTTTACAGAACTTTGTCAAGAATTTGAAATTTATCTATATAAGAAAAGATAGCGTTGGTGCTATTGTTAGTGTGGTTTCGATTATTGATTTTCAAATTTCTAGTTTCGCTCTTTATAAATTGCCCATTGTTCCGATGTCTACTGTTGCGATTGATACATTATTAACATTTTTCGTGTAGTAGTTGAAGTAGTAGTAGTAGTAGTAGTAGTAGTAGTAGTAGTGGTGGTGGTGGTGGTGGTGGTGTTGGTAGTAGTGGCAGCAGCAGCAGTAACAGCAGCAGCAGCAGCAGCAGTAGTAGTAGTAGTAGTAGTAGTAGTAGTAGTAGTAGTAGTAGTAGTAGTACTAGTGGTGGTGGTGATGGTGGTGCCATGATGGATGTCTACGAGTTTATTTATTCCTGGCACTATGAGGTATTCTGCTACTGGATGAGCGTTAAGATTTCTAACTGTATTTTAAAATTGTAACACTGGGGAGAGGTTTCATTGTCATTTTCGGTATAGCAGTTTTTTCCTGTGTATTTGTTAACTTTGACATTTTTTTCTTTTATTTTAGGATCTGCAGTGGCTCTAAGTTTAGCACTATGTATGGTGGCATTTTGTTTGCATTCTATACTGTTTATATTGGTTGAATGAATAATAACATATCAAAATATGTCTTACTATTGTTTGCTGCTGACTAGAATTACCGATTCTGCTGATGGCACCTGTGTTCATCGCAAAATATGTATATAATATCATCTCTAAACCATTGGAAATTTGTTCACTTGCCAATAATACAGAAATTGTAAGGAAAATATTTCTTAGCTAGATTTCACATTGCAGATCTAGAATGATTGGATAGTGGGTGCACGTAGTGTCCATTTTCCTATTGGTTTGCAGAAATTGAAAGCACAACCCACTAGTTAGGTCTAAATAACATCGAAAAACAAAACCATATCTTCATAGATCATAATTTTGAAAGAACTAAGTAAGCCTATTAACAAAAAGTAATTCCTTTCCTAAGAGAGAAATATTTGTAAATTCTTTGAGTAAATTGGTGTTTTTTAATACGGTTGAAAATATTTCATTTAACATACAAGATTAAATGATATGCGAGAAATATGTTTTGTGCTCCGCTGGACATGTATATTATATGGCAATTTGCTTTTTATTTTGTTAGTCTTGTTACATCGATTTACAGTACGTTTATCTAGAACTCTTTTATATGTGCCAGCATTATGACACATTTAAAGGAGCAAACCTTGGGTTTACTATATATTGTTGAATTTAAGGCAAACAATTATGCAAATCAAACTGATGGAAAAGGAAGAGGGGAATGAACACACACGCACACACACATACAATCATAGACTCATACACCCCCACACAATCGCACACGTGCACACACACACACACACACAAATGCATAGATATATTTGTGCTGTCATAAGAATTTATAAGAGTGAAATTATTCTGTATTGGAAGACTGCATCTCGAAGCCGTAAACAGCTATAAGTAATAGCACATAAATACTGAGGTAAAATCTTCTTGGTTTGGAAAAGTCGGAGGCCGACCGTAGGACTTACACCTACGTCTCCTGTATACGTAAATGGCGTTCTATCATAATATCAAAATAAACCTTCAAAGTTATCTATTAGAGAAACTTTATTTTTAACAGTGTCAATTTTATGCTGACGTTATAAGAATTTATAAAGTTTGGGAAAACTGGAAATAATCAATTTCGGGAACGGTGAGACTGAAAAGAAATGATAAAACAGTTTGAGTTTTTAAACCGAATATTATCCCACTATCATTTATAGCTTTATCTGTTTCGAGATACACTGTTCCAAATCATTATATATATGTGAGTGCACTTACGTGTGTGTGACTGAGAGAGAGAGAGAGAGAGAGAGACATAGACAGATTACCTACATAAACACACATACATTTCAAGAGAACCACATGCTTTCCAGTTCAGTCCCACTGTGTAGCAACTAGGGCAAGTGTTTTCTACTATAGCCTCGTGCCAGCCAAAGCCTTGAGTGGGTTTGGTAGACTGAAACTGAAAGAAGCAAGTCTTTGATTCCAGTAAAGCTATATGTGTAGTTGCGGGCGTTGCAGCCGCATATATTTTAGCTGGTTGATTTTTCGATTTATCCATTTTTTAAAAATATTTATTTTCCTGTAAATGCTATTCTTTTACATGGAAACCGTGTAGATCCATGGGATCAAAAAGACATGATTGTTCTGTGTAACTATTGTTTGCCCGAACCTCAAACTAGAGAGAAAGATATCGTGCTTCGGAGAGCACGATAATGTTAGTATATTTGCTAGACACTAAGTCCAATGTGCTCTTGGGAAATCTCATTAGCACGAGCACGCGTTGGGATAGGAAAAATTCATTTATGAATTCGAAAATTAATTCCACTGCTGCTTTCGCTGGGGATGAAATGCACACTCCTATCTTCAAAGTATGAGTAGATCAGTCAACACAAGGGAAATTAAAGTCACCCATTATTAAACCATCAAATCAGCAGTGTTCAGTGAAAGTCTCAAAATACTGTAGTGATACTTGGGGTGTCCTGTAGAGCCCAATTATTACCAAATCGTTAGTTTTGTTATACGCAGATACTGATACACAGAAGCCACTGGTGAATGAGACATTAGTAAATGAGTCGTGTAGGAAAATAACAACACCTCCCGTTCTTCTACCAGTGCAGTTTGTATGAATGGTATTACAATTCCTCTTCTTTACATCATCTTCCAAGAGTAAGTTGTTAAGGTGAGTTTCAGCAAGAAAAAAACAAAAGAATGTGATGAGGATGGTCGGAAACCCAGTCTTGAATGAACTGATCCATTCCTAATTTTTAATTGCAGGATGAACTGTAGCCTTGCGCATTCAGCAAAAATGTTGAGACTGGGGTAGCGTTCAAAATAGATTTATGGTTTATCGGCAGCAAGGAGGAGTCTATGCACTGGGGTAGTGATAGGGGTTGGTGCTGAGTGGTAGCTCAGATACTTTACTTAATCACTTTTTCTAGGTTCTGCAGGAATAAAAAAGAAGTTACCTGATCAGAGAGAATGTATTGTCTGGAATTGTGGTCGTATCTTTGGTTCGTTAGTGTTCCTACTGAATGTTCCCCAGTTTCCTGAGTTGGTGGAAAAATTCGAACCGGAGCTGTAGATTTTGTTTTTGTTTTTTGTAGAATCACATAGCGCTGGGAATATAGGTAGATTTTAGAGTTATGAACTGATTTCGATTTCGGTGTAGGTACTGTTGTAGCAGATATGCTATGGTTAGAGTTGCTTTATTAACTGAATATTTTATCCCAGGTACGGAAGTGAGGTTGCAGTCACGGCATGTGCATAGTGTTGCGTGTGAGGAATGGCAGCGTATTTTCGAGTTTTGTTGTAGATGTGTGGGAGTTTTAATAGGCAGTGGATTATAAATAGTCTCAGGTTTAAATTTGTTTCATTTTCATGATATTGGAGCAATGGGAGTTGGACAGGCAGAAAAAAAGATGAAGTTCAGGCTGGACACTGAAAGAAGAAATAGGAATAGATGTGGTTTAGTTTGGTAATACTGACATTGAGGCAGTAGTGGTGGGTGAGTGAGAACGAAAGTGTGGTTGAGATTGGTCCAAGGCGGAGGGAGAAAGGTGTGGTTGTGGTTGTGGTTGGTCACTGAGAGATATAGCAGTAGAAGAAAAGGGAGGAGAACAAGAACAAGAGCAAGAAGATCAAGTAGTAGTAGTAGTAGTAGTAGTAGATGATGATGGTAGTAATGTCAATCAGGTTGGCATTGAGCCTTTTGTGATACAGTGGTTTACAGGACTTTGTTGCTGCTGTCATCATTAATATTACTGTTATTGTTACGATAGTTGAAACTGTTGTTTTTGCTACTGATGTTGTTGTAGTTGTTGTTCTTTCTATTACTGATGCTCATCGCGGACTTTCGTTGATGGAAAGATTTGAGCGAATTTATCGATGTGGTTAATTTTGAAGCAAATTACTATATGAAGTAATAATTTGGTTCAGTTTGTTTTGGTTTTGTCTCTTTCGGCGATTATCGAAATACTAAACAACTCTCCTAGCAATGAGATATATAGCGGAGGCATGGATGTTTTCAGTTTGAGAAAGAATGCGTTAACGAGAATGTCGATTTTACTATCAGACCAGTTGCGATTATTGTAGACGTGCTGTATCGACATTGCGGCGTTTCTTTGCTTTTCTACTACTGTTGCTATTGATGTCGTCGTCGTCGTCGTTGTTGTTGTTGTTGTTGTTGTTAACTACTGATTCTTTATAAATTTGTCTTTATATTTGTGGGATTCTTAAACATGCCAAATTTGCTTAGTCAGTGCAAAAGAAAAAGAAGAAGAAGAAGAAGAAGAAGAAGAAGAAGAAGAAGAAGAAGAAGAAGAAGAAGAAGAAGAAGAAGAAGAAGAAGAAGAAGAAACGGAATTGAAAGAAGATGATAATGAAAATAATAATAATTAACGGTGCCTATAACAAAACCAGCCAAAAGAGAAAGAACTGCGGACGGATAAACATAAATACTATAAAATAGTTAACGTATGAGTCACACACACGCATTACTATGCAACATCCCGCCAAAAATATTCAAGAATAAACTCATACAGTAAAATGCCCTCGAAAATTAACAAAACCCACAAAATGTGCCATAGAATGCCGATACTCCACAGATGAACACAATTTTCGCTTCATAAGCAACACACAATATAGAAACTAATACAACAGAAGACTCAAATAAAACCTGATAACAAAACTTACTGATGCAATACAATATCCCCACCCCACAAACAATGCAACAAACACCACCTCACCAGCACAAAGGTGCAATAAATGATGCAATAGAAAGTTACTTGAAACATTCAGATGTCAAAAAATAATAGTAGTGATGACGTTGGAGACGAACTTTCTCTTACCACAGTTTATGAGAGTCAAGGGTCTTGGAAGAAACTCTGGTGTAACAGTGAAAAATGATGCTGGACCATTAAGAGAAGGCCTCTCGCTCGACAATGGTTCAGTAAAGGTGCAGGCCGGCCACAGCTGTTATCCTAATACAGCATCAGAAAATAATAAAGCAAGGAGTAGGAAGTGGACCAGCGAAGATAACAGGATAGAGATGTAATGCTACTTAGAAAGTGAACCCAAAAGAAAGGGCTATAGAAAACATAGAAAACGGATGTTAACACTGGTTAGAGAAGGGTATGCTTAAAGTGACTGAGTAGAGATTAGTTGATCTACATGGATGATCTGTAGCATTTTAGCAAGAATGAAAGAGAGAGAGAAAGATTACTTAATACAGACTGTAAGACTCTTCAGAAAAGATACAGGCATGGAATTAAGCGTACATAAGCGTACAGTATTAGTCATGACAAGGAGACATATAGTCAAGAGTGAAGGCACCTAATTACCAGATGGCAAGACATTAAAATCATTGAAAGGAGGAGATTTTAAGTAACAAGGAGTATTAGAAATTGGCTGAGTACTAACTACAGAGAAGAAAACGAAAGTTTAGAAGATGTACATCAAACGGGCGAGGAAGCTAATGAAGTCAAAGCTAAAAGGCTGTAAATACTTGGGCAGTAAGTATCATTACATAGATAGTCAGCAGCATTTGTAGAATGGACAAAAACTGAATTAGCAAAGCTAGATATGAGAACTACGAAGGAATTTAATATCAATGGAGAACTCTACACAAGGACAGCAGTAGGAGGATTATACCTACCTAGAAAGGAATGCGGAAGAGTGTTAATATCTGTATACGCCTGCATGGTTGTAGCTAGATTTGATATAGACTTCCATGTAGATAATAGCGAAGAATGTTTATTAAAAGCTGCTAGAGTCGCAGTAAGACATAAGGAAGCCAAAAACCCAAACGAATTTAAAAAACAGAAAAAAAAGAAATTATCTGACTGGCAGGAGAAGGCGTTGAATGGCATGTTCCCAAAGATAGTTTCAGCAAATAATTAGACATGCTTATAGTTGCAGAGAGGGAAGCTGAAGGTGACATAAAGTTTGTTAGTAGCTGCGTAAGATTAAGGATTAAGGACCAGTTGGATAAAGTCAAAAAGACAAAAACCGAGTAAATTTCCATTGTAGATTATGCAAATTGAAAGAAGAAAGCGTTACTCATATAGTAAGTGAATGTAGCACGCTGACATAGAACGAATACAAGAAAAGACATGAAAATCTAGGGAGAGCAATCCCCTGCGAGCTATGTAGAAAGATAGTATTTGAACACTCTGTTAAATGGTATGAACATGAACCTAATAAAGAACTAGAAAGTAAGAAATACAAGATGTTGTGGGATTTTTAAACATTCAGACTGACAGAGTAATAGAAGATAGAAATCCTGACTTTGTAGTAATAGATAAAGAGAATAGAAAATGCCGGATAATTGACTTTACAGTCCCAAGTGATGAGAAAATTAATATGAGAGGTATAGAAAAAATAGTAAAGTACCTCGACCTAGCTATTGAATTACAAACACTATGGAAAGCGCAGGTAAAATGTATCCCAGTAGTTATAGGTGCATTGGGAACTATCCTTAAAGATCTTAACAGATGAGTAGAGGAAATAAGCATGAAACCCATTGTAGCAGAACTCCAGAAAACAGTGTTATTAGGAACAACTAGGATACTCAGGATGATTCTTGGTATGTAAGGTTAATTGCTGTAGCACGATGTTATGTTTTTTTCTCTTCCAAGAGTCTAATTTGTAGAGTGTATATAAAAATAATAATAAATATAGATAACAATAGCAAATAAAATTATCAAATTTTAACCAAAATGTTTGCTTTGTAGAGTATTATGTGGGAGATGGTAAGGATATCCGTATATGTTATAACGTTGACATGTTTGTTGTTAAAAAATATATAAATTTGTATGCAATTCTTAATAGAAATATTGTGTACTTACAGTAAAGAATTCAGTCTCAAAACAAGAGATATACACACTCACAGCCGGGTCGAATGCATGCTGGCAAGCAACTTCAAGAAAGGTCTTTGGCACTGATCCTCTTGTTGAATTGTATTTTATATAAATAGAGCTAACTAAGAAAGTTGACTGAGATGTCGTTCACCCTTCCCTCGGTACCATACGAACTAAGTTATACATGCTGAAATATACCCTTCCATTTATATGTCGTAGTGGTGTCCCCTCCCATTAAACACTTGAATGTACGTTGTCTTAGTTAAGCGCACTATGTGGTAAAAGACTGTCGTGGAATCACAAAATATGTATGTGCCGTGGATTAATTTTTTTTTATGTTCTTGATTGTAAAATTCATGTATTCATCTGAAGAAAACGAGTTTTATAATGATATTATGTACTAATTGATCAATTAAAAAATTCGTTAGAAACGGTTGTAATGAACTAACACCTGTCCGTCAGTTGTTACTTACACACACACACATATATATTGTTTTATTTTTTTATTCTTTTACTTGTTTCTGTATCTTGACTACGGCCATGGTGGAGCACCGCCTTTAGTCGAGCAAATCGCCTCCAGGACTTATTCTTTGTAAGCGTTGTACTTATTCTATCGGCTTTTGTGCCGAAGCGCTAAGTTACAGGGGCGTAAACACACCAGCATCTGTTGTCAAGCGATATTAGGGGCACAAACACAGACACAGAAACATACACACACACACACATATATATTGTTTTATTTTTTTATTCTTTTACTTGTTTCTGTATCTTGACTACGGCCATGGTGGAGCACCGCCTTTAGTCGAGCAAATCGCCTCCAGGACTTATTCTTTGTAAGCGTTGTACTTATTCTATCGGCTTTTGTGCCGAAGCGCTAAGTTACAGGGGCGTAAACACACCAGCATCTGTTGTCAAGCGATATTAGGGGCACAAACACAGACACAGAAACATACACACACCACACACACACACACACACACACACATACATATATATATATATATATATATATATATAATATATATATATATATATATATATACATACATATATACGATGGGCTTGCTTCTTTCAGTTTCCGTCTACCAAATCCACTCACAAGGCTTTGGTAGGCCCGAGGCTATAGTAGAAGACACTTCCTCAAGATGCCACGCAGTGGGACTGAACCCGGACCCCTGTGGTACTTACCACACAGCCACTCCTACACCTATATATATATATATATATATATATATATATATATATATATATATATATAGAGAGAGAGAGAGAGAGAGAGAGAGAGAGAGAGAGGCCTTATTTTTCAACTTTCTAAAATTTTAGCTCACGCACAATTAACAAAAAATTTCATTCTACGCAAAATTTTACCTCATTTGAACAACTGCAAAGCGACCCTCATCGTCCATGAATTTTGAAGTTATCGCTCGGAAAGCCACTCTCATATAATTTTCTCTTAAATAAAAAACTTGTTCACACTTATTCTTGGTAATAGAAAGATAAGTGTCAATAAATATAATGGAGAAAGTGACTTACAAAGCTGGAGACAAAGCGCAGATATAGGGCAAACACCTATTTTTCGTGTCATCCAGTCGGCGGCCAGCCATGACCGAGTGAAGCATTCGTCTGTTGGAAGAATGCTGAGAAATAAAATACTAAGAAATATACGTTAGTGATAAATAGTGAATTAATATGACTTGTCTGCATTTGTAAATATAAGTTAATTTATTTGCAATAATTTCTAAGCACTAATTCATTTTGTTGCGACGCATTATGATATAGATCTTCCCCTGTTGTATTATCAGCCCTGACAAAGTTGTAATACCATGTTTATAACCTCTATGGTTTTATAATGTTATGTACTTTGTATACTTATTATCAATGCCTTAGAACAAAATTTAGAGAAGCGAGACACACATGAATACAGCTCAAATTTAACCTAAATGACTGTAAAGAATTAATATTGACTGGGATGGAAAGCTGCTTCCAACACTCACAGGCGTTGAAAAGGTCAATAGACTAGCAATAATAGTAACTTTTCAAGGCAATAAGCAATTGTTGGGGGTCCCTAAAATTCCAACACCTTCAGGAGGACAGCAAGCCGCGGCTGTTTACGAAGCAGTGGAGAAGTGGGGTGTAACCGACAAAATTCAGGCACTTTGCTGTGATACAACAGAAAGCAACACATATCAGTACATATCAGTAGAAAAGGTGTTCGATGGCGACCTGTTGTACTTCCTTTGCCGTCATCACATTTTCTACTTAGTTTTTAGGAGCTGCTTTGACTCACTGATGGGTGCAACTTCTAGTCCAGACATGGCGTTTTTCAAAAGATTTAGAGAAACTCGGACGACACTCAGCAAGACAGTTTACATAACTAGTTGAAAGGAAGTGCCTGATGATGTCCGCTCTGCCATTCTTCGATTCCTTGAAACCACCTTTCTACGCTGAAACAACAGCGAAATGATTACCGAGAATTATTGGAGTTAATGATGATCTTTCTTCCGATGAACGGAATATCGCTTCGTACAGCAGGAGCTATAAGTCATGCTAGGTGGATGTCAAAAGCAATTTACGCATTCAAGACATACCTGTTTCAAGATCAATTTCTGTTATCTCCTGGGGAGAACTCTTTAAGAAGAATATGTATTTTATTTGCTCACGTGTATATTCGGTCCTGTTTTTCTGTCATCTGAAGTAATTAAATCACCTTATCATGATTTCCTATTCATGTGTCAACTGATAAATCATCAGAATATTCATCCAGAAATCAGTAAGACCGCTGCGAAAAGATTTTCCATTCATGTCTGGTACTTAGCTCCCGAAACTGTGGCTCTACCCATGATTGATGACAATGTTCCAACAGAGGTGAAGGTAAATATTGATTAAATTATGCTGGAAGCAGCCAAAGGTGAAGAAGAGGAAGAAAAATCAACTGAAGAGGTACATTCTGCACCAAAATTACTTTTCTTCCATTACAAACATCGAGTTTTCGTCTTTTGTAACTCTTCACGAGATTTCTTTTCAGCACCGGTTTCATCGACAAAAAAAACCTTCGACATGAAAGGATGATCCTAGTTACAAAAGTGATCTTGAAAAACTTAAAAAGACAGTTGTTGCGAATGACATTACAGAAAGAGGTATCAAACTCATTCAGGATTACAATAACATTCTCACAGAAGATGAAACTGTGAAACAATTTGTTTTACGGATTGTAACCGAAAACCGAAAAACATACCCAACTATCACTAAATCCTCTCTTATGCAAATATAATGTCCAATATTCAGTGCTCAATTTTCACAGTATGTTTTTGGTTCTATAGAAATTATTGTTGTAATTAAAAATGCATTTCTCTTATAGAAGTTGTAGGCTTTATTAAGAAACCTAATATTTCTTTAGTTTTTCATTAAATTTCAGAAATGTTTCAAATCAGCTATTGGTAAATTTAATTCAGAATGTTTTCAAACATTTGTTGGGGTTGGCTGGATGGGTCCACATAAATTTCTCTAAGAAGAAAAAAGAAAATGGTGGAGGAACGGAACGGTATAGCGCTTTTCAAAAGAATTAATAGTTGCGTATATTGTTCCATCTTCAAGGCGTTTGAGGGTCGCCTAGTAGTTGTCTAATGAAGCTGAAATTTTGCACACCACGTTATTTTGTTTATTGGAACAGGATTAGCGGGTGGGAACAGCAAAATTGTAAGTTTCAAAACATTACCTATTGCTAAGGGCCACTCTGATATATATATATATATTATATATATATATATATATATATATATATATATATATATATATATCAAAATAAGCAATTGCTTATTTTAATTCTAATCACCAAATTTTGAAATTGTGTGGATAATACCGTACTAAATTCTGGTGTCTCAATTTAAGTTCCATATTTATCTGAATCTAAGTTTTCACACACACACGCACACACACACACACATATATATATATATATTATATATATATATATAATATATATATATATATATATATGTGTGTGTGTGTGTGTGCGTGTGTGTGTGTGTGGGGGGGCGTGTGTGTATGTCTATATGTGTGTGTATGTATCTATATGAAAGACTTTGCGTCCCTGTTTGCCCCACATCACCACTTGACAAGTGGTGTTGGTGTGTTTACACCCCCGTAAATTAGCGGTTTGGAAAAGAGACCGATAGATTAAATACTAAGCTTACAAAATAAGTTCTGGGGTTCATTTCTTCGACAAAAGCCCTTCAAAGCGTTTGTCCAACATGATCACAGTCAAATCACTGAAACAAATAGACTAATATATATATATATATATATATTATATATATATATATATATATATATATATATATATATATATATATATATAGATAGATAGATAGATAGATAGATAGATAGATAGATAGATAGATAGATAGATAGATAGATAGATAGATAGATAGATAGATAGATAGATAGATAGATAGATAGATAGATAGATAGATAGATAAATACATTTGAATATATAGGGAGAAATTGTGGATTTTTTTATTCGTCATATTGTGTATCATTAGATAGGACAAAATAATCAATGCTGCTATTAATATATTCGATTTAGATTTTATATATGTAAAATATATTTGCCCCTACTCTTAACTATGTTCATAGTTTTGGTCCAAATCTAGCTGTCAGATCCTGCTAGTGGAAGTTGATATGGACAGGTAAATATGGAGACATATCAATATGGTGATATATTAACTGGAATTATTTCACATGAATAATTTGTTAGGAAACCTGAATAAAGCCGAAGATATCTGTCTGTATTTCAATACACACATATATCTGGCACTATTTGTAACTAAATTGCACATTCAGTCATTTATCACTTTTGAGCAAATTGGAGAGCGCTGAACCTCCACAGGCATACACAATCATAAACACATGCACAAAAGTTTACATAGATATATATGTGTAATCGTAATTAAAATATTCAATACGAACTTTGGGTTCTATTTGTGCATTTCTGAGAATCTGATGTTTCATTGTCTTTACTCTGTATATTTAGCGTAATTTAGCGATGTAAATGAATATGAAGTGAGAAAAATAGATATGATATACGACTGAATTTGATATATAAATGGACGAATGTATTTTAATAGAGTAATACACACTAAGTATCTTTTCTGTTTAGCTGCACTTTTAAAATTTTGCGTCTCAGAATCTAATTCAATGGTTCCAGAATTTTTTCTTTTTCTTTTTTTTTTAAAGTTAAAATGTCATCCTTTTTCCCCAGTCATAAAACATGATTTGGAAGTTGTCATTTGCTGCTTAACTGCAATCGTAAAATGACAAACAATAATGTTAACATTACTATTATAGTAAGTGCTTTAAGTATCTAATACGCGAAAAATGAACCTAAAACGAGTAAGTAGCACATATTTTGTAGTTCTACACATTCAATATGCATTAAATGTGAAAAAAGAGTAAACAACACATTTTTTGTTGTTTATTTATTTTTTTATGGAAATATACACCTATATGTCTGTGAATTTCGATTGTCGAAAAATTACCCACAATTTTCAATATTTAAAAGCTATTAACTCTTTAATTATTGATTTATGGTGAAAATGAATTCCATATCAAGTATGAGCGTACAAATCTACACCATATTTGAAATCAGTTGGAACAATTGAAGAAATTGAATAGTGAATAGTGTCAGCCAAACAAAAAAGTTCCCACACTAAAAATCCCACATTTTCAATAAATGCTAGATTTCTGTACTTATGCGTATCTTTGATATTTAATCTATAAAATGTTCCAAAGTACATTAAAGTAAATGCAAAGTTTGTCGGCCTGAGTAAAGCACTTTTCTATATTTTTGGAACTGTATTAAAGACAAACATTTTAGAAAGTATCGGAAAGAAAGCTTAAATTTAACCAATATTTGTCTATCACGTTGTATATCTAATGATAACCCGTACTTTTTATTTGTTTATATGTCTCTTCTATGATTGCTATAACGCTCACAGTCTCTCTGAGCAACCGAGATATCGATCACTCCTCCAAACTGATGTACATGCCTCATTACAAAGTTAATATTTCCTCCATACAGAATTTCTACTTGTTCTTTATCTGTCCATATGATTTTTCTCTCAACACAACCTAATGAAAGTTAAAATTATTAGAAATAGAAGTGACATTTCTAGCCAAAGCAGTTCAGTAGAAAAAGCATACATCATAATACCTATTCAGACTAAACTAAATTGTTTACGTATATGTAGAAATACCTGTATGTAAGAAGTGGGTGCGGGCACATTCAAAGAGATATAAGAGATAAGCTGTATCTGTCGGATGCAGGTGACGCGGACAATGTCAGTGTGTAACGGAGGTTACTGCTTCGCCGTTATCATTAGTGATGTCCTTTGTTCATTGAAACAGAAGCATGTTCACTTGATCGTGAGTAATTGGTTACGTATGTTTCTCATATAGATATGATTACTAGTTAGATTTAGAAGTAGAAATGTTATAGGATGGAGACTGTTATGTGTTGTACATAAAGGAATCATTGGAGAGCTTCTGACAGCCTTTCATTACATATAAGTAATATGTTGTTGCCATGAATACTTTTATTTTTCAAAATGTTGATAAAGCACAAAATACTGTTTGTGCTTTCTATATGATGAATGCATAGTCGCAAACGTGGCTAAATGGTAAGGAGCTTCCTTTCTAACCAGGTAACTGGGTTCAGTCAGACACATCGAAACTTGGGCAAGTCTCTTTTACTCTAGCCTCAGGCTGACCAAAGCCTTGTAAGTTGATTTGGTAGACGGAAACTGAAAGAAGCCTATGTGGTATATATATATATATATATATATATATATTACTTATATATATATATAAGCAATAATATATTACAGAGCAAGGTATAAACAGTGGCTGCACGACATCGTGAAGCCTATTTGCCACTTAAATGTGGCTAATCCTTAAGGATGGATACTACTGTAGCTTGTAGCCCCAGGAATACACCTCTTC
>NC_042998.1:102092582-102110082 GCF_006345805.1 Octopus sinensis | reverse complement strand
AGCACCTAAAACTATCATGGTAGATTTTGAAAAGGACATAATTAATAGTTTATATTTGGCATTTCCTCATGCCAAGATAAACGGTCGTTGTTGTCACTTTAGCCAAAGGAACATTCAATTTCACGGATTTAAACAGCGATACCAAAAGGATAAAGAGTGTCCAATCTCTGTGAGAATGATTGCTGCTTTATCTTCTGTTCCTACTTATAATGTTGAAAACAATTTTGAAACCCTTTGTGAAATAACTTCCACCAGCAACATATCCCTTGCAAGTTTACTTTGAGGATACATACTTAGAGCGACCATGTGGAAGAGGAAGACGGCGAGAACAAGTTTTTCGAATGAATCTATGAAATGTGTACAACGGAACGTCGGATGAACTTACAAGAACAATGCTGTGGAAGGGTGGCATAGGAATGTTTTTATCAAATGCTGGTTGTTGCCACACAAGCATTTGGAAGTTTTAAAAATATATCAAAAGAGAACACGCATTACAAGTGCTTATGACTCAATCCTTGACGGGTTTTGCTAAACAGCCACCTAGAAAGAAATCGTTAGATGTTTCAGCCTGTGTTAATGCCGTAGTTAGCAATTATGAAAACATAAATGTGATACATTTCCTAGGAATCGCATATAATTTGCATTTTTAGACGAAGATTTAAAACCTCTTAATATATTGGAGAGGGGGTAATAAACCAAGGAGGTTAATTGTTCTAGGGGGAAGTTGGTGTCAGGAGGAATCGTAATTAGTGGGTGGGTGGGGGTAATTGTCCAAGGGGTTAATTGTCCTGATACGGGCAGTATTGGCATACATTCTTAATTTATCACCTGCCTCTGATTTGAAACACAATATTACTATAACTTTTATATATTCATTCACTCTTATCTCTTATACATTTGTATATTGTTAATAATGAAAATGTTGGCTGCATATGACTTCTTTATGTCTGACCTGCAAATGAAAAATAGTTTTGCAATACATGCCTTTCCTGTAATTAACTGTTCACAATGTACGACTAGATTCTGAAGTCAAACATGTAATTTTCTCAGCCACATTTCTCAAATATAACTCAAACTTTTACGCTATGTAATGTATTCTTGATAAAATCTTTATATTTATGCAAGATATTTTGAGATATACACTTTACAATAATGAATTAATTGTTTTCTTCTGTTTGTTAGGGAAGTAAATGATGCAACATTTTCATTTATCATATTCAGAATACAAATAACATATTTTTGGACAGAAAACGATAAAATATAAATAGTATAAATGCTTGAATATGGTAAACCCTAAAACAAATGCAAAAAAGATTAAAATGGGTAAATGTTGTTGTCAAAAACACAACAAATTAGTTTTTAAAAGGATATTTGTTCCGCAAGCACGAGATTCTCAACAGGTTTTTCGACGCTACTCCTTTTAAAGATATTCTGAGAATTATGCGCAAGCTATTTGCAAACTTTGAAATTTTCCTCATTTCTAAAAATTAACAATCCCAGATAAACAACCTCATGTTCTTCGATTGTTTTCTAAAGCCATAGTATAATATTTAATATACACACGAATTAATAATTTCTGACATAGACCAATGCAAGAAATTTGGAGGAGATTATATGTTGATTAAATCGATCCCATGCTAGACTAGTACTGTATTTATAAATTACAGATAGATGAAAGTGAAAGAAAGACGTCTACAGACTTGTACTTAGAAGACAAAACACAGCAACTGAATATCGACAGACTAGTTGTACACTAGCCGACGTGAAAAATGTGTCCAACCACCGAAACAATAATAAAGAAAATATATGCATTTACTGCAGACCTTCTCGCTAATCAATTCTCTCAGCTATAGAGTTGGAATTGAAGTGAATTTTCTACCATGCATCTTCATTTTACTTGAAAAATATGAATAATTATTTATTTTCTAAGTGGACCTCATGATACTATATGTAATCACTCAATATATTGTGCATTACCTGTTGCTCATTTCGTTTGTCTGTCTATAGCTGACAAAGTGAATATAAGATAGAAAGACTAACAATATTGATCAAATGAATATTCAGCAAAACAATTCGGTTTATAGTTAAAAGTTCTAAGAAAAATAGAGTGTCCCAAAAAGATATTTCTTAATTATTCAAAATAAACTTAAGGTAGCATAATGAAATTTGGCACATACATTTTAAGGTAAATTGTCAATCCACTGCAGAAATTACATTTCATAATGACCACTGTTTGTATTGATGTTAGACAGCAAACGAGTACTCACTCAGCTGCATGAGCATGTACCACCTCCTCATCCGACTTGACCCATGAAGAGAGAAGGGCTTTTTCCAGATCTGACATTTTTGAATAGGAATAAGAAGAAACATTATTCTCTGAGATGGATTAGAGAGCAAAGTCCATGGGATTGATATCCGACTTGAGGGAGGCCACATCATATTTTCCCTAAAGCTGCTTAAATACTCTTTGTACTACTTCTGTGTGAAATTGGATGTGTCCCGAAGCCCCGTCTTGAGAGAAGATGTAACAGTCATCAAAAGTTCCTGTGATCAAGGATAACACCTTCATATTCAACATTTCCACATGCACTTCACTGTTGACGTTGATGCCAGCATTGATTAAGATCAAACGAGACTAGGACTTATCGAATGCAACGGCAGACCATACCATGAATGAAGTTGGTTTCTGACGGCGTAAATTGCTCCTGCTACCGTCAGGCAAACTTATTCAATTACTTGCATATATCCTTTTATTCTGCCTTCTCGTCAACGCTTTGTTATCGGTGCGCTTCATCTCAACTAATATGGTTTTACTCCTTTGGAGCCGTTTCTTCTTGGAAGCTGCAGAAGGTAATACGCAATACGGTTTCAGCGTTTTGTCCACAGATTCTGCACTTATCACTTTCAGCTGTGTTGTCTATTCTGTATTTTATGTAGATTGTTCTTAGTGCTTGCTCTTGGACAGCAAATATTAGGGCCTCCGTTTCTGGTTTTAAATTAATTTTAATTATCCACAGCCATCTTTTTTCTCTGTCCGTCTTATCTTCAACATCCCTATGAAATTGACCATGCATTCTTTTCTTTACCCACGTACCTTCCATTTTCGTATAGTGCATTATCTTTGCAATCTTTCATTCTACACAAGCCTGACCTTCTAATAATAGCGGTTCTGTAGCATTTTTTACATACCAGCTATGTTGATTTCTTCTGCTCTAATGCTGCGTTTGCATCCAATAAGTCCTCTTTCCCCACATTTTTTTGGTACATACAGTCTGCCTGTGTCCCTTTTTGCGTGGAATGACCCATATATAGTTAGCAACTTCCTTTTATTCCTGTTTAAGCTGTTTAGTTCGTTTACTGTCCATGCGAGTACCTATGCTCTATATCTAAGGAGTGAAACCGCCCAGGTATTGATAGCTACGATCTTATTCCGTCCATTTAATTTCGACTTAGGAATGAGTCTTAGTCTGCGCAATTACTCTACTTTAAATTTTTCTCTCATTTCTTTCTCCATCAATTTATCCATTTCCAAAATCCCCAAGTACTTATAGCCTGTCTCTTCTATCTGCTTCATAACCTCCCCCTGCGGTATCGTTAGCCCGTCCATACATTTGATTTTGCCTTTCTTCAATACTAAAACATCGCACTTTCTCTGTCCGAACTACATTTCCATATCAGCACTGAAAGTATACATCGTATCAACACGAGGGAACTGACTTGGGCTTCATCTTTACCATAAAGTTTGAGGTCATCCATGAATAATAAATGGTTGACCTTTTGTTGGCGGCTTTTAAATGACTCCTTCAGAATCACAGTTAGCGGTTTCAAGCGCAGTACAAAGATCAGTGGCGACAGGCAGTCCCCTTGGAAGATGCCCACCTGATTTCTACTGCCCCGAAGCTTCTTCCGTATGCTGTCATTTCCGTCCTCCAACTCGCCATATTTTCCCAAGCAATCGCTTAACATTCGATGCAATACCAAATAGGTTCATACACACCATAATCCAAGAATGTGGGATCATATCGTACGCCTTACGATAGTCGATCCATGACATGGCTAAGTTACTTTTCCTCCTCTTGCAGACTCTAAATGCAATTTTTTCTATCAGGGGTTGATCCTTGGTACCTCTGCACTTACACTTGCAGCCCTTCTATTCATGTCGCAGGAATCCATTTTTTCCAGATGTTCGTACATTGACTCTACGAGTATTCCACTTAATAGCTTCCACATAAGTAGCAAACAGGATATCGGCTTGTAATTGTCTACCGTATTGCCTTTTTTGATTATTTTCAGGCACAGCACTGCCCTACCCAATGTCAAGCACTCTGGTGTTACTTGGTCGGTGTTACTTTGTCAAATCGTTTGATCCAGTAGCCTTGAACCCCATCTGGTCCCGGGGTCTTCCAGTTGTTTATTTTTTGCTTATTTCCTTCACTTCCCTAGCTGAAGTTACTAGTTTGACCTGTTTTGGATAGACTACAGTTTGTTTCAGTTCTGGCAACCATTCAGCATCCTTCTTGTGCTCATTGTCTTCGCTCCAGATGTCACTCCAAAACCTTTGACTTTCAATGGTATCAACTGTTCATCTGTATACACACTCTTCATTTATTTCTTGATAGAATCTCTTTGCTTCCTTTGCAACGAAGCGCTGTTTCGGTTCCTCTACTACTACTTTCAGACCCTTTCTTTCAATATTATACTTCCCTTTCAGCATCCTGTATTTTTGTTAGCTTTTAAGCTCCCCTTTCTCTTTTCGGTCGAGAGTATTTCTAACTCTGCCTGGATTCTTCTTTTCCACCATGGATCTTTTCTTTTGCCACTCCCATTATGTTTCATTTTCTTGACATCGGCACCCACGTTTTCTGCTACAATAATACTTGCTGCCTTGATCAAATTATTTGTTTCTGTGATGTTGTTTGTTCTGATATATTTCACAATTTCATTTACAGTTGTCGTTTCTTGGTTCAATTTCCATCGATCAACCTTTTTAAGGGTGCAATAAATGCCGCTATCGTTCTCCTGTAGACTTACCTTTATTCTGTCATAAATTGCCTTTTGTTCATCTGTCATGTCCTCATAAGTTTATTGTCTTCTTTTACATCATCTATATGTCTGTCATCAAGTGAACTACCACTGCTCCGTTCCTGTGCTATATGATTACTCTTATTTGTAAGAATTGTAGCTTCATTGTTATCTCTGCTGCTATTTTCCATGACCCGTCTTTTGATAGCTTCGTGCTCTACGTCTGTGAACTAAAATTTTTTTCATTGCTCTAGCTTGATCACATAATCTCTGTTCCGTGAGGTGAAACAATCCCTTTTCTTTCCAGTGATCATACATACATTGTCGGTAACCCCTAATTTGAGCACCATTTTCATCTAACGGGCTGCACAGGTAGTAACATTCAATGACAACAGCATTAATTTCCTTGCTCCATCTACAACATGTGCGGTGGTCCCTTTCTGTATATCGTCAAACTGGAACCAGAGCAGAATCACTGAGCCAACCGGGTGTACCACTGTCATCATTGTTGGCTTCAGTTTCATTCCCACCGTTATTTACAATGTTTTGTTTTTTCATTGTCACTTATATGAGGTTGCGATTATCAGCTTGCACAATTACCAGTGATTATATTGTGACGCCATTATTAGATGCATCATTATCAATCAGCCTATGAGGCTCCACCTGTTTCCTTTCATTGTTGTTATCATTATTATTATTATTATTCAGTAGTTTTAGTTTTATAGCGTGCTTTCACTTCACTACCGAGCGCAGCTCTGTGTGCCTTAGGTATGTGCTGTGATTTGTGATGCTCTGATGGTTATTGTATGGAAAGTGTTTTGCGTAGGATGTGTGCAGTGCCTAGTAGTGCAATTTTCTGTATGTTATATGTGTTTGAAAGTCCTGGTGTTTTTGTTATGTATTTGTCTGAATATCGTCAAACTGGAACCAGAGCAGAATCACTGAGCCAACAGGGTGTACCACTGTCATCATTGTTGGCTTCAGTTTCATTCCCACCGTTATTTACAATGTTTTGTTTTTTCATTGTCACTTATATGAGGTTGCGATTATCAGCTTGCACAATTACCAGTGATTATATTGTGACGCCATTATTAGATGCATCATTATCAATCAGCCTATGAGGCTCCACCTGTTTCCTTTCATTGTTGTTATCATTATTATTATTATTATTATCATTATTATTATTATTATTCAGTAGTTTTAGTTTTATAGCGTGCTTTCACCTCACTACCGAGCGCAGCTCTGTGTGCCTTAGGTATGTGCTGTGATTTGTGATGCTCTGATGGTTATTGTATGGAAAGTGTTTTGCGTAGGACGTGTGCAGTGCCTAGTAGTGCAATTTTCTGTATGTTATATGTGTTTGAAAGTCCTGGTGTTTTTGTTATGTATTTGTCTGAATATTTTTTTATCATGCCTAATGCACCTACTATGATAGGAATTGTTTCTGTTTTTAGATTCCACATTCTGCTTACCTCTATTTCCAGGTCTTTGTATTTTGAAAGTTTCTCCAGTTCTTTTAGAGACACGTTGTCATCTGCCGGTATTGATGCATCAATTAGAAAGCATTTTTTTCTTCATGATCTCTGACAACTATATCTCTTTTGTTAGCCTAAATTTTTCTATCTGTGTGTATCGGCATATCCCAGAGTATGGTTGCTTCTCGTTTTCTGTGACCTTTTCTGGTGTGTGCCTATACCATCTTTTTCTGTTATTATTCCATAATGTTGGCATAGATTCCAGTGTATGTAGGTTCCAACTCTGTCATGTCTGTGAATATATTCCTTCTTAGCCAGGACTGGGCAGCCAGAGATAATATGATTTATTGTTTCTTGTCCATCTCCACATATTCTGCAGTTACTTGTTATATTTCCTTTCATTACATGTTTTTGGTAATTTCTGATGGGGAGGCTTTGGCCTTGCGCTGCAAATAAAAATCCCTCTGTCTCTGCGTTGAGTCCTGAGCTTCTCAACAATTGCTGGGATTTTTCTTTGTCTATTTCTTTTGCGTTTAGTTTAGTCCAGTATTCACCATTTCTTGCCATCGTTTTATCATGGTTCGTTGCTGTTCTATTTTTAGTTTGGATTTCATTTGTTTTATAGCTTTTGATGTTTCTTCATCTTCTTCTTCTTCTTCTTTTTCTTCTTCTTCATCTTCTTCTTCTTCTTCTTTTTCTTTTTCTTCATCTTCTTCTTCTTCTTCTTCTTCTTCTTCTTCTTCTTCTTCTTCTTCTTCTTCTTCTTCTTCTTCTTCATTTTTATTAGGTGGTATGATTTCTTGTTTGTATTTGTCAGCTTCCTTAAATACTGAGAACATTTGTTTTGTTTTGCTCGTGTTTTGCCGCTATTTGTATCAGTTTTCCTTCCTTCTGAAGTAGATATTTTTGCAGTCCTATGGTGGTTATTTTATAGTAGTTTTCCAGCTGTATAAGGCCTCTACCACCTTCTATACGTTGTATATATAGTCTTTCTATGTCAGATTTTGGGTGATGCATCCTAGATCCTGTCATTATTTTTCTTGTTTTCCTATCTATTTTGGTCAGTTCATTTAGTGTCCAGTTAAGGATATTGTAGCTGTAACTTATAACTGGGACAGCTAAAGTGTTAATACCTATTATCTTGTTTTTAGCATTGACCTCTATTTTTAGTATTGATCTAACTCGTCTATAATAATGTTTTTTATTTTCTCTTTCATTTGTGTGTTTTGTGTCTTATCTAGTTCATGGATTCCTAAGTATTTGTAAGGTTGGCTTTGGCCTAGTTCTTTTATTTCATTGGTTTTATCTAGTGTGATGTTGCTACTCTTAACTAGTTTTCCTCTTTTCAGGGTTACTTTGGCGCATTTTTCTAATCCAAATTTCATCTCTATTTCTTTGGTAAATCCATGAACTGTCTTTAATAGTGTTTCCAGCTGTTTGTCATTTGCAGCGTATAGTTTTATGTCATCCATATATAAAAGGTGGCTGATCGTTTTGCCGTAACATTTATATCCGCATCCAGTTGTATTTAGCATATCAGATAGAGGTGACAGTGCCAAGCAGAAAAGGAGTGGAGAGAGCGTGTCTCCCTGGAATATTCCTCTCCTAATGGGGATGTCTTTGGTTTTCATGAGTCCCTCTTTTGTTTGGAGCTGTAGCACTGTTTGCCATTTATTATATTATTATTATTATTATTATTATTATTATTATTATTATTATTATTATTATTATTATTATTATTATTATTATCGTTATTATTAATATTATCATCATCATTATTATTATTATTATTATTATTATTATTATTATTATTATTATTATTATTATTATTATTAATATTGTTATTATTATTACCATCATCATTATTGAATTTAAATGAAACTATGTTTACTCTACCTTTGATGCACTAGGGTTGATATAATCTGTTTTCTTACTCCCCCAATATTATTGGCTTTGTGCCAAATTTTGAAACCATTATTAATATTAATGATTACATATACAAATATATAGACGAGAAGTTTCTTTTAGTTATCTATACGTAAAGTTTGTGAATTTATTTTCTTTGTGTGTACAAAGTTAAAATAAGTAAAATTATAATTTTTGTAGCAATTTAAAATTAGTTGATATTAAAACTATATTCTTATTAGTGAAACATTGACACATTTTGGTAACATTCTTCTTTCGTGATTCTAATCTCAGTACATTTTATGCAACATATATTATACATGTAAGTAATTGACATTTAAACAGTTCTAAATATTCCATTTAATTTCCTTTAATTTATTTTACTTTCACTTAATTTACTGTACTTGTTTTTATATTTCTAAATGTTAGCATTAATATTAATTTGTAAATACACAATGAGATACGAAAAAAGCTAAATTTTGAGTATTGTAAATTTATAACCTTACCTAATATTACTCATAATCATATAAACTTATTGTCAATATAATACGTGATCGTATATAATAGGATAGTATATCGAATACATTCTTTGGTTGATCACTCATTTGTGCATTCTGTTGACTCGTTATTTTATAACATTTTGAAATTTGTATTATCCATCATTTCATTTGGTGACAAATCACCAGAAAATTATGCATGTTACATATGAGGTTGAATGGTCAATATTTGGGGCTTTACAGGGAGTGGTCAATATTTAACCGTCCATGTAAGCCAAAATATTTTCATTTTTTATTTTATTTTCAATTTCGCAGAATTATGACTTCATTAATTTAAGTTTTGCTTTAGCTAAGAAAGAGAATTTGAGGAACTTTTTATCATTTCTTTCCTTTTTTTTCTTTCTAATCGTTCCACTTTTTGCATGTACTTTCTTCACATTTTTTTCGTGTTTTTTCATCTTTTAAAAAAACATGAGGTAGGTTTTTTAAATACATCAGACGATGCAACTGAGTCTCAAATATTGCTTGTTATATAATCTAGCCAATATATTATTTCCCTAAAACATGAAACTATTAGCAGCACATTTGTAAGCTGGGTATATTGAATAGTATACACCCCCACACACATATATTGTATATATATATATATATATATATATATATATAATATATATATATATATTTATATATATAATTTCAGCAAAACAATTAAGATTCAAATGAATTCAAATGAATTCAAATGAATATGGTACTTAACTTAGATGCGCCAGAATTCTATATGGTATTAACCGTAAAAATATATGGGGTGATTATAACCAAGAAAAAAGTAACAAGATTGGATCAGTAATTCGGTACAATTGTTTCATACTGAGAACATTTTTATTTAAAGCTGCAAATATTACAGCAAATATAATGTCAAGTATTCCTCAGCCAAATCACATATATGTTTTCCAACCATCCTAGAAAGTGTAAATATCCTTATGAAGTATTCAGAGTGAGTTCTATGAATTCGAAGTAAGGTAATAAGCAGACTTTATATGTTTTACAACAATGCACAGTTTTTTAAAATATTTTAAAAAAGATTATTAAATTCTCAGAGAAGGTAAATCCAACCATAAAGGTGTTGATATAAATTCCGGGAAACATGAGGAAAGGTGTTGTTAACACACTGGTTCAGTTCACATCTAACTGTTGCAAACGGAATTTAGTAGTAGTAAGGAATATAGCGACGTAGGTTTAGCCAAGTAAAGGACCTTGTGGGAGGAAAGAAGTGGGGGAGTAAGAGGGAATAAGGGTGCCACAGACAAAGATTAGTCTGTTTCTGTGGTGACAGAAAATCTAGGTCAATGTTGAAGGAATCTTGAATTTATAAAAGAACGGTAAGTTTGACCACCGGCTCTGAACTTGGAGCCTCTCAGAGATCAAAGGAAAGCATTATAGGGGTCAAAGGTTATCAGTAGAGGAAGATACAGTAAGAAAGTTAAGGATAAGACAAGAAAAGAGGATTATTTATTTTTATTGTTTCTATTTTAACTTTTGTTTATATATTGTAAGAAAGAATTTAGGTCAACATCTAGAGGTCAAATAAAATCAATAGCAGTTAGTAGGGGGATTTTACTTATTCAAAAATATAGTGGAAATTAAATGTATCCTTAAGAGAATAGTATTACATATTAAATTTAGAATAGAATTAAGAAAGTTTAGCAAATTTATATGATTTAAGTAACGTTAATTGAATTGACTATAAAGTCAATTAAAAGTTAGCATAGTACAAATACTATTTATTTTTTATATAAAAAGGTACAGTTAGAAAGAACAGCAGTGGGAGAACCTTTAAATTTCTATTTATTTCTATTTAAAATATTTTAGAGTTTTGATTTTTGAGTGAATACAAGAGACACATAATTCTATACGGTTATTTACTAGATTTTTATCTCTTCTACGAGGGGCGTTCAATAAGTAATGCCCCTGACCCACTTCCCATAGCAGTAGAGCGTTTTTGTAGAAGACCCCAGCTTGGTCCTCCAACCACGACGTGACTTCAGAAATCAAGGCTGCATCATCTGGGAAAAGCTTTCCTTTCAAAATCAACCTCATGGCTGGGAAGAGGTGAAAATCAGAGGGTGCAAGGTCAGGAGAGTAGGGGGGATGGGGGATGAGTTCATAGCCATACGCCTGTGCTTCTGATCTGGCGACACGCGAGTTGTGGATCGGAGCGTTGTCCTGCAGGAGGAGGATGCCTTTGCTGATCTTGCCCCGCCTCTTGATTTTGATAGCTTCTCTTAATTTCCTCAAAAGTGAAGCATAATAGACTCCTGTAATTGTGGCACCCTTTGTAAGCATGACCTTGCCAGCGGTGGGCTGCACCCTTGCCTTCTTTGGAGGAGGTGAGTCACGGTGCTTCCACTGCATTGAGTGGGCTTTGGTCTATGGATCATAGTGATGGACCCAGGTTTTATCCTGTGTGATCAGTCTTTTGAAAAATTTTGACTCATCTTCTTGGCACATCTCCAAATTCATCCTCGAGCAATCGACGCGTTCTTGCTTCTGGAAATGTGTGAGAAACCTGGGAATCCATCTGGCAGACACCTTTTGCATATGCAAATAGTCATGAATGATAGTTTCCACAGACCCGGTACTAATCTTGACCTCATGGGCTATTTGGCGAATAGTTATGCGTCGATCTTCCAAAATGGCAGCCTCAACTTGACAGACAGATGCCTCATCAATGGCAGAAGGGGGGCGACCATATCTGGGAGCTGTTTCCACAGAGTTCCGACCATGTTTGAATTCACGATGCCAGCTTTTTACAAGGTCATATGATGGGGCATCATCACCATAAGTTACTTTCATTTCATCAAAAGTCTCCCGTGGTGTGCGTCCTTTCAAATACAAAAACCGGATCACTGCTCGACACTCACCAGGCTCCATTTCCCACTTGACTCAGTTCAAACACCTGTAAATCGGAAACCACAATTAGTTCAGAGCTGTAATTTGCCACTTACTCTATAGAGATATAAATAATTGCACATGCAAAATTTCAGCTAGATTAAACAACGGCAAGTGGGCCAGAGGCATTACTTATTGAACGCCCCTCGTATGCTTTAGAATCTCATATGTCTCCATGGAACAAAGCTGACAACCCACCCTGTTATTTCTATAAGGCGCTACCTTACTAACTATTTCCCATTTGAGGTTATATTTAATATTATTAGTTTTGAGCTCCCAAATTTTACTGGAAAGTGTGGTGGAACCAGCTTTATGATCTAACTTAAAAAAGGAGAGATGATTGCTAACTCTTTGCTTAAAATTTATCGTACAGCCTAAATAAAAAAAATTACTATTCGAAGTTGTTATAGTACAGTTATAGATTACATTATGGACCCCACACCGACCAGATGCCGGACATTTTGACTTAATCCTACAATTTCAGCAATGGGGATAATTTTCAAATCTAGAATTGTTTAAGGATAGATCTGTCATATTGCTGTTATTCAAATTATTATGAGTATTATTTTCGTTATTATAGGTAATACTATTATCTGAAGTTGGGCTACTATTTGTCGGTCCGTTTACACTATCATTTAGATCTGCCATAGCGATATCACAATTACCCACGTTATTGGTATTGTTATTATTATTGCTTATATTTGTATCTGAATGCTTATTACTGTTATAGATATAATTATTATCTTCATTACTGATATTATTTCTATTTGTATTGCCCGTATTATTATCATTATTATTACTCCTATTAATATTAGTTATATCCTTGCTGTTGATACTGCTCTTATTTTGATAATTATTATTATTGTTATTATTTTTATTTATGATTCTATCATTATAATCGTTGTTGGTATTCCTGTTGATATCAGACTTATTACTCCTGGCTGACTTAATGTTTTTATTATTAATTCTAGCTATTATAGTGGACATATTTGGGAGGGTTGAAATCCTAACCGTTCTCTTAGAAATTATTCTATGATATCTATGAGAGGCTGGAAAATTTTTTCTAGTATTGAATAGAATCTGCCATATATATCCGATAAGATCGCCCAGTTGAAAGGAAAATTCAACCATATTATATTTTCTTTATTATATTTTCTTAAATTAGAGTTAGGGTTAGTTGAATTATTATTGATCCCACGAAAATTATTAATCATATTACTTTTATTTTTATGCTTTTTAGATTTATCCAGAATAGCCTTATCAAAGGTACTTATGCCCTGGTCAATATTTTTATCTTTATGATTAGGTTTGCACACTGGATTCTTTGTCACCATAAATCTATTATTATTTTTATTATGGGCATGATCTATATTCATGTTTATGTAGTTAATGTTCCCATCATTATTAGGAATATGCAAGCTATCCTTATCAAGAAAGGTAATCTCCTGGTTATATCCTGCTTTAGATAATGCTGTATTATAGTGTTTAGAGTGAAAGTTAAATATATCATTATTAGATGATAGTTTGGAAATTCTTAGGGAAATATTTCTAGCCAAAGATTTTATTATATTTGGGGGATGATTAGATAATTTATTTACGTATCTAGTGATTTCACCTTCCTTTGTAAATGGGTAATGCAGCTTAGAGTTAAGGTCTAATGTAATATCCAGGAAATTGACTATCTTAGTGCCAGGTTCATAAGTTATGCTAAGGTTAAAATCTTTAAAGAACTTGTTAATTTTCTTTCTAATCCATTCAATGCTAGATTTATTATTATTAGGAATAACAAACAGAGCATCATCCCTATATAGACCTCTTGTAATTCAGGGATTTCCCTTTTTATGCCCTTTAATAGATATGTCCCCACCAAATTAGTTATCTCAACCGAATCACTAGAACTCATGGGTATATCGAAATTATTAGGGGTATCTGCTCTGGTTCATAATTTACCTTCAAATTCTATAATAGTTTTTCTAGCTAATAGTACTATATCGATTTCATCTCTAGATATGAGGGAGCAATTCATGGTAAAAATGAGCGATTTATTTACCAAAATGGGGGAAATACTAGAATAATAATTATTAATATCAAACTGAATAAAAGAGATACTACTAGTGTTAGCTAGAGAGTTAAACCATTCTAATACTTCATAAGAATTTCGCCATATATATATATATAGATATATATATATATAGATATATATATATATATATATATATATATATATATATATATATATATATGTGTGTGTGTGTGGTGTGTGTGTGTGTATTTGTTATACATTATAATATGACCATCAGTATTAAATTCTGAAAATATTCTGCAATATTTTGGTAATATGATTTTTTAAATATTAATTTAATGTGTATCTTCAATGATAAAATACAATAATAGTATGAACTATAGTCTTAGCTTTCTTGTTTACAATAGAAGCTTAAATTAGAAAGGGATCGATATAAAATTTGCAATCCATGTACTAGAAGAAATTATCCAACAGACAAAATTATAAAAATAAATTCTATGAAAGGTATTACCTAAGGGCGCGAATTATCCCTGTGGTGCTTATAATCGGACAAGTTTTTTATCAAGCCTGCCGACATCACCCTTGCGACATGATGTCATGTAAATTGAAGTATCTGGTTGAAAATATCCTGAGAAAATCCGTGATTCACTATTTCCGAATTTATGGGAAAATGTATATAAAACTAAATCTACACAGTGTTTTGCAAAGTTGAATTTTTTTTACAGTGATTAAAAACAACATATTTAATTTTTACAACTTCAGTGTCGTGAAGAGTATAAGGACAACTATTCTTCAGTGCAGCAACACCTAGATGATGTTCATTAAAAAACTTATATAAATATTTTAAAAACCAAACATTATGGTTTCTAAAACATTCAAAGTATTATGACACAAGGAAATTTTGTTTGTATTAATGCCCCAAACACTGCACATCATCATTACACAAAAGAAGTTATAGCTTTGAGCTTTTAGCAAATTCTATATGTTAACCTCTGAGGGACCAAAACGACGTATATACGAGTGCAACATATTTATAACTGGCCAAAATGTTCCAAGCCGTTCATTAATAAGGATTGTAAATACCTTTCTACATTCCTTGGACTTGAGGTGCAGCCCACGAATGAAACCAAAGGCATCTTCTTTCTATAACTGAGCGATTCAATATATGTCATTTATATAATTACCGATTATATAATTATGTCTAACAGCTTAATATCGCTATGTATAACGGCTTTTTAATCTACTGTTAAGTGGCAGATGAAACCTGATGCATTGTTTTCACATATCCGTTGCTATAAGTTATAAAACAGTCCGATTGACTAAATCTTCATCTCAGCATCGACGCATATGTTTTAACTTTATATGTTCAATGGTGCATGATATATTCTCACATTATTTAAAAAAAACTTTATCATGCAAATAATGTTTTCTTCAGATCCGATTCTAAACGGGAATATCTTATCACATGACCCTTGTGATCCTTCGAAGGTATGTCACATACACGCAGCTGGTGTTATCACAGATAATGATCTGCTATTTATGAACTTTCTAATATTAGTGAAGTTTCAGTAGGTTTTCTGCTTGAACTTCTATAAATTGTGAATATTTCGGAACAAAAACAAAAAACAAAAACAAAAGAAAAGAAAAGAAGCCTCCTGACTGAAAGTTGTGTGCGCAAAGAGCTACGAGTAGGGTTAGGAGTAATATACAAGAATTGCAAAAATACAGGCAGTATATAAGCAGAGTATATCAGGTAGTACGATAACTGAAAGAAGAAAATGTTCTGAAAGTAATGAAGTAAACATTGTAAACAGAAAAGAATGTTTGTTACTGTGTGGGCCGTTCCAAGCAGCCAGTCGGTATTTACTTATCTGAAATAATTCTATGTAGTAATAGAAACATGCCACATATGTACACAAGCCCAGTCCCAGTCACACCCCAACTTTACACGATATGTATGAGTCGCTGAACATCACTAAATATCAAATTATTTTTCTGATTCTTAAAACGTAGTCAGATATTATGATGTATATTTCGCAATATCGTAAACTAGATTGATGTAATAGATTAAATGAATTTATTATATATTTGACGGCTTCACTTGAGTGAACTGCACCGATAAGTGTAGCTATTTTACTGTACAGCTGTTATACATCAGTGTCGCGTCTCCTACGTAAGTAATGCATGTAATGGATAGCTTTTATTTCGATTACAACATTGTAGAAAAATTTTAGGAGAAGTGACAGAACAGAACTGCGCTGTATGAAAATTAACTTTCCTGTATGTACAATGGACGACCATTTGTTATCATCTACAAGTGAAAAATAGTTTATACGATATGTCCTGGCAGAGAGAGACAGAATGAAAGAGAGGAAGAGAGAGCCCTTTTGTGCACACTGAAATAATTATTTTTGGCCCAACACTTTTCTTTTGCTGGTTCTTGATCCAACATTTTTCTTGCGTTATTCGTTGTTTAATTATTATTGTTTAAGTGCAGCTCAATCTTTTCTTAGTAAGTTCTCTTGGCAAATCGATTTACGCTGGGGCTACACCATGGTTATATACATCCACACCTTCATTGCTCAATATGGTGTATGTTATCATTTGGGAGATGGTTAATATGACTTGTGAGTTGATTGACTCAGTAGAGACCGTCTTAGTGTCAATGCCTCTATTTAGATTGAATATGTCATTAAGAACTGAAAGAAAACAGCGTTAAATATGTACATGATGCACTACTGTTTTCATCTCATTGGAAAAGAAATGTTAAAAGCGATTGCAATCAGAACGTAATTGCAGCAATTTCCTTTACGCCTCGTCTTGCGAAGTGAATTTTAGATTTCACCAATTCTGATTTCAAATGTTTCAGTATAAAGAGATTGTATTGTTGCTGGCCTCTATAAGACCCCAGAAAGATGCTAAGAAGTTTCGCACAATTCTTATCCATTTATTTAGTTTTAGACTCGTCTTTGAGCTTCTGTATCTTCTAACAATTATGATATGTCATATTAATAAGAAGAGGGATTATCTTTACATCACAAACGATTGTAACGAAGATCCTTGTATAAACTGTAATCTTCTGGTTGACAGAATTCACCGAATACAATGGAATTCTATAGTAAGATTTTACTATCCCCTTGTGGTGTTACAGCTCTAAATATCATCATCGTGACAACTTTCCATTCCAATTAATTGTTCCTTAAAGATACAAAGTATTATTTTCTTAGGGACACATAGGATAATTCTGTACGTAGCAGGTTTTTATATTTTCGCAGCAGAAAATTAAATTAATATTGATTTATCACTTTGCTACGAGGCGAAACATTTCGGGGAAGATGCATAGAAGATTAAATCCATCAAGCGTGTAACATCTGATTTTATTGTTACAAAAAGGTGAAAATCAAGGCAAAACCAGGCTTTATTTTAGCATAGAGTTGTTCCAAAATACAGAACCTAAATACACTGTTGCTATAATATAGGAGGTATTTTTTTATCCAAGTCAATACTGTAGATCAAACTGAAAATCCGCTAAGTTATTTAACTACTACTGTTGGATTAATCATACGCTTGTGCAACTAGAGCTGCGTATGATTGAATTATTCTTGCATTCTTTGATAATAGCATTCCAG
>NC_042998.1:102052582-102087582 GCF_006345805.1 Octopus sinensis | reverse complement strand
GCTGATACGTGCATGATATGTATGTGTGTGTGTGTATGTGTGTGTGTGTGTGTATGTGTGTGTGTGTGTGTGTGTGTGTGTGTGTGTATGTGTGTGTGTATAAATCTAAATAAACTTTCGTATGTTTCGGTCAATATTAGCTCAGGTCATGAGTAATTTAATAGCATCACTTGGTAATTTATGGTTAGACCATGTCTTTTCGTGACCAGAGCCTACTCACGTGTGGAGATCCTGTTGGTCAACACGCATCCAGGTTTGTTTGCTATTGGTTGCAGGAAATTTTCCTTTTACCATATGAAGTTTATAAGATCGCTTTCTTCATTTGATTCTGTCTTACGCTATATAAAAGACACCTATTTGTGTAGCAATGAGTTTATATGGTGGCAGTGCGATTTATATGAAGAACATATGTCACGGAGGTCTCAGCCGTTATGTTTCTCTAATTTGATGTTAACGTCATTTTGTTCGGTTTTTCAATCTCTATTGACGTTGAAGGGAAAATATTCTCATTATTATGAGTTGGACCAGAAATGAGGGTCTTTTGTAACAATTTCTTTATCGTTTTCCTTTTGCAATACTGCAGCACAGGAAATATTTCATATCTTGTTTAGAATAAAGAAACTGAAAAGGCAAAAAAATCTTTAAACTCTGGCCGGGCAAAAGAAAGAGAAGTACGATATGATCTGGCTATTTTGTCTGGATGGCTCGTACAAGCCCTATGAAAAAAATAGATGATGGTGGTACTATAGATGATGTTTGCACCCTAGAGAAGAGGATATAAGTACTCAGAACCTATTTTCTGAAGTGCTTCAGTTTGAAATTACCCTTATTAAGCAACAAATTTTATTTCACACCAATTGTCTTACACCATATACGTTCGTTTTGTGCCAAATATTGTCATCCTCTCCGTAGCCGACTGAACGTTTGTCATGTTAAGATATCTATGTATTGATAAAACACACACACACACACACACACATATATATATATATACAGGTGCACACACTCTTACGAATTGCACACATACATAGGCATATATATATATATATATATATGCGTGTGTGTGTATGTGTGTGTCTGTCTATATATATATATATATATATATATATATATATAGACATACACACACACGTTATATATATATAACGGAAGGAAAATAAAAAGGAAGAGGCATGAAGTTAAAACATAGGCACCCACATCGACGATATTGGAGTGTATAAAAGAAACACACATTCATATCAAAATAAGTATTTAGTAATAGGAATTCCGGATGACATCCATTAGAGTGAATGTACGGAAGAAAATGGCTATTTCTCTATGTATTCTTCTCCAAATAGATGGATAATAAAATATCAGAGTGTATCGACCATTTCATATGTGCACTAGATTAATTTGGGGTCGTGTAATGTATACACGTTTTCATCAATCTATTAAGAGTAAGAAAAGGAGGGAATAAATCAAACATACGTTAAAATGTATCTCTCCATTCATACAATCTATGTGTAAGTAGGTAGATAGATTAATAAAGTAAGAGATGGGTAGATAAACAGATAGATAGATATAAACAGATTGATAGATAGACAAACAGATAGATAGATATATAGATGGATAGATAGATAGATAGATAGATAGATAGATAGATAGATAGATAGATAGATAGATAGATAGATAGATAGATAGATAGATAGATAGATAGATAGATTTCGAGTCTTATAACAAATTCCTCAAAGACAACACGAGCAGTAGTTCGTTTCTTGTACATTCGTCCAAAATGTATTTTCAGTCCAGCTCTAAATATGTTTACCTCTGGACATACAGGACAGGTGTGCTGTGCAACAGACGTTGGTGCTCCATGCATATAGACATACCATGTTGATCTTCTGGTATAAAGTTTCATTTGAAAAATCCGGATAATAAAAGTACTCTGCAACCACAGGCTGTGGCGCCCGGTATAGGAATCTATACACAGATACACATACACACTCATACATATGTTTGTGTGTACTCGTCTAAGTATATAAATACACAAGTGTACGTGTATATAAACCTATACATATGTCTATGTGTGTGTATACGCGTAGTGTGTACGTATGTATGCATTTATCTGTGTTTGCATATGATACTTCTAATGCAACCGAATTACATCATGTAGGTTACTAAACAATTTCAAAGCTAAGCTGAAAGCCTCCTTAATATTTTATCATTTGTTATCTGTATATGTATATGTTTATAAAGTTATTACCAGTTAAAATATGTTTAAGACATATTCGAACCCATAAGAAAGTTTGTCGTATTTTTGTAATGGAGAAAAATCTTCGTTGTAGCCGAGTCAGTAGAAGTGCTGTGCTTCGTAGTATTCGACATTGACGAGGAGATAGCTACTCCGAAATCAAGAAAATTATGCATCCATTGATCTTGGAGGTGGGGTACATTTCGGACTGATTGGTGTTTTTACACCTATTTTTCTACAGCGAGAAGTTTTCTCCGTTTCAAATTACATCGAATGGCTATCTTATGGTTCGACTATGTTTTTGACATATTTGAAATGGTAACAAGCTTATATTTGTAAGCATCACCGCTTAACGCTTCAAATCAATTTTCCATTGAGGTCGGGCAGCCGATTAGAACAACCAGTCACAGTATTCTGACTGCAATATAAGGGAAATCTCTCTTATATTTCAATCAGATTAATGATCTGTCGTTGTCGGTTCGTAGCTCGTCCCTTTCTAGTGTCGATTCTGAAGAAACAAAAACTATTCAGAATTTCATAAATTCATTTATCTGGGTCGGGAACGCTTCACACTTACTTGTTATGTTTAAGCTTGTTTATCTACAGCGAGATTTTTTCTCCGTGACAGAATGCAGCAGTATTATTCTGCCTTGAGAAAACATCTCGTTTAGACGTATACTACCAACATGCACAACGCGTTTGAAACTATCGTTTCATACCATTACATATATTAAACAACAAAAGATAAATGTCAAATCCCTTTCAGATATATTTGAATATGCTTGCATTTATTACCATAAATCCTCTTGGAACGACTTAAGAAGAATGTATCATTGGCTCTCTTCATCATTTAGTTAAGCACCATGCAATGAAAGGGAAGAAATTATTGAAACCAGTGAATAGCCATTTTGTCCCGGTTTAGACAGTTTTTTTAAGTCTTTGTGTTTTAAAAACCGCAAATTATCACTTTGTTGTAATACTTTCAGGCAAAAGCATTTGTTAGGAGTCAGGCACAATGAGTAATGTTTACTGAATTTTTAAATTTGAGGAAAAGTATTTTTTTATTACCAATGTTCATTGTCGTACAAGAAGCAATTAAACTCCAGATGCATTAAAATCGCTCTAAGAAAATCTGAACACTATTTCCCTGAGCATATAACCACAAATTTAGCCGGAGCAAAATGCCCAAAAACAAGATAAGGTAAACTCCCCTCTTCAATTCTCTAGAATTATACTTCGAAAAGGACTCATACTGATCAATATCCATCCTTAGACAACAGAAAGATGAGAAATACAGTAAAATTTAAAATATCTTGGTCAAATTGAAAGTGGATCATGGAAAAACGGCAAATGATACGAAATTTAATGAAACTCGACTACATTAACATCATTACTACTGCTGCACCGCGAAATAACATATTCCCTATAGCTTGTTCGCAATCTTCTGGAGTGGCTCTTTTAATGATATATTTACGTACCCTAAAATCAAAGAGAAATTACTAAAATTAGTCAATACTCATGTTGCCCCGTTTTAGACAATTGTTTATTTCTTTTCTAATTTTTGATATTTGAAAATTATCAAATGGGACATCAGTGTGAGAAAAGTTGACTTGGAATCCAGCAGAGAAAATAATACTAATTGTTGAACACCAAATGTTATCCAGATATTTTATTAGCAACCTCAGTTGCAATGGGATCAAAGTTGAGGAAATAAATTCTCGAAAAAAGTACCTGTAATCTGACTGTTTCAAATTATCTCAACTTCAACAACTCTGTTAACCATCAGAGATGATGCAACATTACAAAATGATGATGAAATACTTGCAATGTAATGGTTTTAAATGGATTCAATAAAGAGATATCAGAAATTACTTATTTTTCCTCCACTTTTCCCCATTTTTCCCACGCTATTGAAAAGAACAAAATTCTTTCCGTGTAGCTCAGATAGCAAACACCAGCTAGCACTAAAATGGAAAATAACACGAACACACACACATGCACACACGCGCTTATAAATATATACGTGCATACATATATTATATGTATATAAATATATAGAGATCTGTATGTATACACCATATATGTGTGTGCGAATGTTTAAGTGTGTCTGTATATATGGTGATCGTGGAGCCAATGCGTTTCTCTATAAGATTATATATCAACATACACTACCGTCAGAAATTAATTAGCACCCTTGATTTGCTCTTCACTCAAGGTATGTGCTGTCACCTAGTGGCCATATCTCGAACTATTGCTTTGTTACGAGTTCACTGTTGCGCAGAACGATGACGTAACTTTGTTTGCAGAGCGGTTTGAGTGTCTACAGCCTTATGATGTTGACATAGCAGTGCAACAACAACTTGGAGTGCGGATGCAGACAAATCTTCCTTTGTTTAATAGATATAGGTAGCACCTCGCAAGGACCGAAATCACACCATACTAAGTTTTCTCATCGCGTAAGACGTTTTGAACAGCTCATAGGTTAATTGATTTAACCTATTTAATGTAGAAATTTGAGAAGTGCTAATTAATTTCTGACGCAAGTGTACAGGAATATCTTCAAAAAGTAGTCAGTGAATGTACTGAGACTGCTAATGTAAAAACAATATATAATGGAAAATGTATATTAATTTAGCGATTACACAAAACGGCAGTGATGCATGAGCAAAGAAACAACTCATATAAACAAGTACCGGCCACTTTTAAATACTTGGGGAAGACAAAATGGGATATCAACCGCCAACTCTACTGGAACTTTTGCTTATGCCATCACAGCAAATGCTGCAACTAGTTATAACACCTCGTCTACTATCGACACTGACATCATTACTACTGCTGCAGCACAAATAGGCTCTGCTGCTGCTGCTGCTGTTATTACCACTGCTGCTAACAGTCAGTCCTGCTACTCTGATACGACAACTCAGCAACAATCGGGAGTAAACAAAATTTCAGCATCATGTGATTTTTGTAAGAAAAACAATTGAACATGCAGAACCGATAACATGAATGATTAAATTAATTTAATTAATTTTAATTTCTTTTCTCTTGTGCTTCACCATTACTAAAAGTTTTTAAAATACATGATTTTCAGAGACTGAAACTAGTAGCATATTTTGATAAAATTGTAAATCCTCTTCTCAAAGGATTTCATTTGTTTTTAGATAACTTACACGTATGAAACCTCTTGACCATTTCAATGTTTGTGTTTGTGTACATGTGCGTATATTTACATATAGAGTGTCCACAAAAACTACTCCCAGCTGCATTGTTGTGGGTTTGCGGCCATCTTGGATTGCCTTGCGTTCACGTCAAAAATTGTAATTCACCTGAAAATAAAAGAAAATATTATTGTTAGCGAATCTGTGGATACCATATGCGAAAACTAATTTTTGTGTCAGTGTGTCACACTTCGACCGCCTCTATTGCTATTGATTGATACTCATACTGCTGCTCATGTTGGGGTGGAAGTAATAGTAGGCATACAGACGATAGTAGTTTTGACGGTTTTGATTGTTATGGGGTGATAGTAATGGTATGAGCCGTAGTTGTGACAGTGACGGTGGTGATGGTGGTGGTGGTGGAGGTGATCGTAGCTGAAGCAATCAGGGACAATGGTGAGAATAATCGATGTGAATGACAGGTGGAGGGAAAGGGCGGCGAAGTCAAAGGTATTGATGGTGATGGCGTAAGTGTATGATAACTGTGGTGGCGATGGTGGTGGTGGTGGTGGTACTGGGGATGATGATAGATTGAAAACAATCAACAGAAAGAGAGAGAGAGAGAGAGAGAGAGACAGACAGACAGACAGACAGAAAGAGAGAGACAAAGCAGTTAAACAGAAAAAAATATTGCACTGACCACTGAATGAAAAGAAGAAAACTGTTGTTTATCATGCAGCTTTGCATTAAGTTCCAAGTCGAGGAATTATACCATTGTTTTGATGAAAATTGTTCATTGCTTGAAAAATATTGATCAAGTTAAATTAAATTTAATGCGTGGACCAAGGCCCAATGAAGAACCCTCCACAGGTGTCTTTTAAACTAGTTTATCAAAATATTTTAATTACGTTCGATATCATAGTGTCATGAAATAAGGGAGTGTTTTTGTTGACACCCTGTATGCACATATATGAATACATATATATATATATATATATATATATATATATATATATATATATATATATATTATATGCAAGTGATTTATCTACTACTATAATCATTTCTTAAATATAGCAGCGAAACACGTGTCGTTTTTATACCTATTATATGCATTATATTATTCTTGTAATTTAAGTATTCATTTTGAATTGATAAAAGGTGTTTTTTTTCTAATATTTTATATATATTATATTGTGTGAAATTTGATTTCTAAATTGAATTCTTTTTCCTTGTAAGTTTGGATTTTATTCCCTCAAATAATAATTATTATCATATATATATATATATATAGATAGATATATGTGTGTGTGTGTGTTTGTGCAGGTGCGTGTGTATATGTATATATATATATTCTTTTCTTCCCTTACTTGCTTCAAGCACTTTCACTGTGGACATGCTGGAGCACTACCATTTAGTCGAAGAAATCGAGCCCTGGACTAATATACGTATAAAGAATATTTTGACCTAAACCAATCACTGATGATCTAAAACAATAGTTATGTTGCGTAAGTGCTATAATTATTCATCAGTTAGGTTCCAATTTCATAGCTGAGGCAGGAGTTAGAGATACGTAATTGGTTTCCGAGTCAGCAGGTATACATGGTTATTCAAAAAAAAGAGCAGATTTCAAATTTATTTTTAAAACAAACGGTAAGAGACACAAACACATTCTACATGTTTCTTGATAGGGGGAGGTTTAAAGTTTCTAGCTGAACATGATTAATTGAATTAAGCCTTAAATAAAATATTACAATTTTGTGTTAATATTTCATTTTGCTCATCTTATTTAAAGTTTAAATTTTCATTTGTGTAATCACTTACAAAAGGGGGACGCCACAAGAAAAGTCTTTTTGTGTGCTTGTTGCAATATAAGTGTCCGATGGTCGCTTCTTTCTTTTTTTTCGTATATATATATATTGCGAGCTGAGGAGAATCTCTACTATTTGCTAGGGGTAGGGTGTTCACGACTGAGGATGGGCACAAGTAGCCAGAAAACGTTCGGTCTCGTGATACCGTTGTCTGCTAGAGGATGGTAGGGGTTAGCTCCCCTGCTTGTAATATATACAGGGTGAAGATTGCACCGGTAACGAGCCGGCGGTAGATCTACGATTTACCCGGGGTTAAGACGCTATTAACGTCGAACCGCCATATTGATGTGGGAATAAATATTACTTATATATATATATATATATACATGTATATATATATAATTTAGGAGGCAAGCTTGGCTCAAGCTACAAGAAGTTCTTTCAATCAATGAATGTGTTTCTCTGAAAGTCTAGACTTCTGATAAAGTGGTGAAGGCCAAAGTTGTTAGAATCGATACATGTGGTATTCAGGCCAATCCTAAAAGTAATTGCAGTTCTCCATCAAGTAATAAAGAAAATACTGATGAAAACAGTCCTAATAAAGATACTGGGCAAAAGAAGTGGCTGCCTCCTAAATTAGTACTTTATAAATACAGCATACAGCTAAATGAAGAAGAAAAAATTATTAACTGTGTACCACCTGCTGATTTAACTCGTGTTGACCGGCCACCTCCGAAAGAACTTCGTTTGTTCATCAGAACACATGCATTATGTGCTGGTGTAACATATTCCAGTCCTTGGGTTGTTGATGATGTCATGATTATAAAAACATGGCATACAGAATAAACTTGCAGATGTTTTCTTATCTCCAATGAAGATACAAGATCATTCCTGAGATGAATCTTTTGTGGCCAATATTTTAATGAACTTGTTAATTTTTTTTATATTTTCCCATGATTTTCCCTTGTAAACTGTTTTAACATGTTATTATCATCAAATAATGTATATATATATATTGTAATATTTTGTGACAACCAGTACCTAACACAACCATGCTTTTACATGTTAATTTTGACAATCTTTTTCTAAAAAAGTGAAACCGGTAAAGTAAATTAACATCTTTTAAAATTGCATTTTCAAACTTTCTTTCATATATAATTCCACTCGCGCGGTGCCTTACACCTCTACTTTGTTATATATATATATATATATATATATATATATATATATATATATATATATATATATATAGAGAGAGAGAGAGAGAGAGATACATATACATATATATATATCTATATATATATATATACATACATATATACATATATATATATATATATATATATATATTATATATATATATATATATATATATATATATATATATATATATTCAACCATCCATACTCTTCAATGTTATTTAAACTTTGATTTCCAAATGTTTAATGTTACATGCAATTAACGGTTCTTACATAATTAGTAGCTTAATAGAATTAGAGGAACGCCACTCTATTCATAATTCAATGTAAGCATAGTTACAAAACGGAAATGGAAAAAAAAATCCCTATTTAATTGACATTCCTTTTATATAAAATTTGAAATAATTTTGCTTTTCTCAGGAAACATACATAATTATACCAACTTTTCTGTATTTATAATTAATTTCAACTGTATGTTCATAGTGACATTCAACATAAAATTATATACAGGTTATATAATTACGTACATATAAATATGAATATGTTCATGCATTTAGGTAAAAATAATAATGATTAGAAGAATTAATAATAATAATAACAATAATAATAATAATAATAATAATAATAATAATAATAATATTAATAATACTACTACTACTACTAATAATAATAATATTAAAATCAAAGACATCCCACAGTCAAAATAGACAATAAAACAACATCAATAATAGATAGCTTGAACTTGGCCGTCACAGAACTAAAAGCCACAGAAACAAATGGCAATAGCACTAAGCTAAATGACATAATATATGCAGCAGCCACGAAAGAATCTGGATACTCCCTCAAAGCCATCCAAACAGGAGTACCACTACCCAAACAAACCCTGTGGATAAATAATGTAAAAAATATAGAAAATACGGATTCTTAACGAAATTAGTAGACAATCCACACTACTAAGTAATAATGAGAAAGCAAAAATACTGTGCAAATAAAAGAATTTGAGAGGAACGAACATTTCCTAGCATTTTTTATTTTGTGGGTAGCTAAGGATAATTTCCTGTTTTAAGGGACAGTTTTGGAGGTTGATTGGGGTGGATGGAAGAAGGGCAATGTGGAATTAAAATGATTTTTTTGTTTCTGGGCTAGTTTGTCATGGTTCAGTGGCTTTTGCGACTGGTCTTAGAGGTCAGAATGATGTGTGTGTGTCTTTGCACGATTCTATGTATGTGTGTATATACATGTGTTTGCGTTTTTGTGTGGGGGTCATTTTCGATTGGTCCCAGAGTTCATTGTGGTGTGTGTAAATGGGTCTGTTTTATATTTGGGAGGATGGTGCGTGTATATGTGTGCACGTTTGTGTGTGCGTGTTTGTATGTGTGTGATAATTATTTATTAGGCTGTTTTGTGTGCGCATGTCTGTGCATATCTTTTTTCCCGTGTGTGTATGTGTACGTCTGTAGGTGCGTGTGTATGTTTGTGTTGGTGGAGGTGTTATGTATGTGAACGTCTGTACATGGATCTCTTCTTTTGTCACACCCATTATATTTCTTTTTCTTGACATCAACACCTACATTTTCCCTTACAACAATACTTGCTCCTTTGATCAAATTATTTGTTTCTGTGATGTTTCTTGTTCTGATGTATTTCACAGTATTATTCACATGTTTCGTTTGGTGGTTCAATTTCCACCGATCAACAATTTTAAGGTTGCAAATAATGTCGCTATCGTTCTCCTGTAGACTTGCCTATAAATTTGTCGTAGATTGCCTTTTGCCCGTCTGTCACGTCACCATTTATATGTCTCTCATCAAGCAAGGTATCACTGTTCCTTTCCTGTGGTGTATTAGAGATTTCACATTTGTTTTCTGCTATTATGCTACTTTTATCAGAAGGAACTGTATTTTAATCGTTTCCTCTGCTGCTGTTTTCCAATACCCGTCTTTTGATAGCCCCGAGCTCTACTTCTGTGAACCAACGATTTTTTATTGTTCTAGCTTGAACACATAATTTATGTCCCGTGAGTTGAAACAATCCTCTTTTCCGCCAATGATCATATATACGTTGTCGGTATCCCCTAAGATGAACACCATTTTCGTCTACGGGGTTGCTCAGGTAGTAACACTCCATGATCACAACGTTAATTAGTTAGTTCCATCTACGCGGTGTGTGCTGATCCCTGGCTGGATAATGACACCATCAACATCATCATCATCAACATAATCATGATCATGATGATGATCATCATCATCATCTTTATCATCATGATCATGATCATCATAATCATCATCTTCTTCATCATCATCATCATCATCATCATCAACAACAACAACAACATCATCATCATCATCATCATCATCATGATCATCATGATCATCATCATTATCATCATGATCATCATCACTGATATTTTTATTTTCATGTTTTACTACTATTTGTCATTGTTAACATTTCCTCTGAGCCGATATGAGTTTTGGTTAAATTATTGTTATTATCCTTATTACCATCATTATTAGTATGTAAAGGTAATTGTTGTTTAGTTTCCACTTTTGTCTTGTACTTAAAATGATCATAAATATATGAATGCTTAAGGGAATAGTAGGAGCAATGGGGAGAACTTGGCAAATAGATTAAATTCCAGAGGTCTATAAATCAATTCGGCAGATGGTGAAGATATCAACAGTGGGCATTTTTGTGTGATAAGGAGACAAAAGCGGCCTCACACCCTTGGAATCAGCAGAGGCTAAAATTGTTTACTACTACTAGCGATCAATGAAAGCGCTGACCTTGGCCTTGAAAATAGCCAATTCACCTTGTTCTATTTTTAATTACTGCTAGAAAAAAATAGTTATTGAATATATTCTTAAGTCCATCATTTCGTCAATCACAGCAGCTTCCAAACTCCACCACTAATTCAGCTCTCAGCTAAATTGCAAATAGTTAATAGTTGCAAAGAGGACATCTCCTCAGCTATACTTAGGTATAAATAGTTTGAGATTTGGTTCTGCAGAAAAAAAAGTTGAATCAAAATATGTCAGACCTGAAGTGGGGCAGTAAAGCATATATTCATCTTCAATTAACATAATTTTTTAAAATTTTAAATTAAAGGCTTAAATGATAGTAAAATGCATGAGAAATTCAGAATCGTTAGTCGCATTGAACAAGAACTAGTAGAAAAACAATTATAAGGTAAAATGTTACGAAATTTAATGACAGTAATTAAGGAAGTAAGAAATAATGCTTAAACAGTAAAAATAAAGAATATATTTCTAAAATGAACGCTATTATCCTATTGCAGCGTGCTGGCAGAAATGTCAGCGCGTCGGTCGAAAGCATTTGCAGTATTCCGTCTCTCTACATGTTTTGAGTTCAAATTGACGTTCAGATTATTTAATTAATTCTATTTTTTTCATCTAGACACTTTTAAACACAGAGGGGACAAACAAGGACAGACAAACGGATCTCAGTCGATTACATCGACCCCAATGCGTAAATGGTACTTAATTTATCGACCCGGAAAGAATGAAAGGCAAAGACGACCTCGGCAGAATTGGAACTCAGAACGTAACGGCAGACGAAATACCGCTAAGTATTTTGCCCGGCGTGCTAACGTTTCTGCCAGCTCGCCGCTTTAGTGCACGTATAGTAGTGGATGCAACTATAGCTTGTGGGTCATAGTACTGGTAGAACAATGATGATATTGAGAATATTCAATTTGTTTTATTTATATTAATAACATCAAGATTTTGTTTCAATTAATGTTGATCCCACTGCACATGTATAAGTAATAACATATTGAGCGATGTGAGGATTTACTGCTTTGAGAACTTTTAAACAGATTGTGGGTCATAGATGTGATTATTGCTGTGGCAACAACAATGATTTGTCACTGAGTATTCTTTCCATACAAAAGTAGCAAACGTATACATGAAACACTCAGAATATGAACGATTTTTAATTAAACCAAATAAACCACTACGAAATCGATCTAATCAAAACTTGGTACCGCATGCAATTTTAAATCTTCTAATATGTATGGGATATTGATATGATTTAGAGGAAACTTTAATACTCCCTTTAATGAAAATTTTAACATCCTGAATGTCAGGAGAAAATGCATTCATTTAACTTCTATGCCTCTATCCAATGATATAAAAATATCTCATTTTCAGGATATAGACTAGTTAGTCATTTTTATTACACAGATTATGAGAGGTATTTCAAATAATTTTAATGCAATGTGATTTGTGAAAAACTGTATTTAAACATTACTTAGTACGGTGCTGGCAGTACAAATGCTTAAGATTTTCAATGATATTTTTCATCGAGTAAACCATTAAAGGCAGTTATCTATAGAATCATTAACGCTCGAGCCCAAATGTTTAGCGATATTGCCTTCAGTTCTGTCCGTTCTGAGTTCAAATTCGAATTCGCCTTTTATCATTTTGCACTAAGCCAGTTGAGCAATGTCCTCGAATGCTATCAACGTCTCCCCTTTGAAATTAGTGGTCTTGTATATAAATTAGAAAGAATTAACTTTGCCATTGATTGGAACCAATTTGTTTGCCTAGATTGTGATGGAGCACGTGGTATGTGAGATGTTCAGAGCAGAGATGCTAGACAGTGTGTCGAGGTATTACAATATTCAGAAATGAGCTTCAGAATTTTTAACGCGTTGCTCGTTGTATAACTTCGATTTCTTAATATATTGACTAAGTAGAAGGACTTCTCTTTGTTGAGCAAATAATTAGACAGTGAATGCGAATACCTCGTTTTAAGTTATGATTCAGGATAGTTCTCAATAGAGTATTTGGAAGCGACTTTATAGATTAAGAAAACTGAAATTTTATTATTTGTGAATCAATATATTTTAATATCAATTAATTAAAACTTCAGAGGAAATAATTCGTATCTGACTTTAAATATAGATTTCATGAACTTGATTGATTATCACTGTTGGCCTACTTATGCAAAAACTTATTCTGTATTCTGTCTTAAATGAATTAAAGTTAAATGTGCAAAGCATAGGATTATATATATTAGGAGAAAGTGGAAATTGCAATTAAAAACATGACTTTGCGGAAATGATTTCTATAATGAAATTTTAAGTCCAATGAGCATTATCAAAATGTTAAGAAAATCATTTCGAAAGATATTTGTGACTAGGCGTACATTAGTGCATTAATTCGGGAACACAATGGCAGAAGGGAATCAATAAATAATTTAAATGTATATTTCCCCTCAACCATAGCCAACAAAATGCAGATTAGATATGTATTCAATTTGAAAATAGGCAATAAAGAGAGGTTGAATTGATTTGAAGTGGGTTGCTTAATTAATTGTTAATGCGCCATTGCTCTGAAAATTAAAATCATGAAAGTAATCCTTATAAATGTTTAATTTAGACATAAAGAAAGCAGGGTTTTTCATCCATTTTGTTAAAATGTTTTTCAAGTCAAGAATTTATAACGTGAAAACGGATTTGTGGTCCAGCAACAGTGAGGTTACAATATAAACATGGATAAGCTGTAATTTGGTTTTTATTTGTCTTTCCAATCTTACTATGTAACTCTACTTCATTAACAAAAATATTTGTTATTTCCGACAAGGTTTCAAGCACTAATACAAAATGTAGCGACTCTTTTACAAGATACGCTGTAGACCATGAAGCTGTCAAGAATAGTCAGTTTTCCATCAACAAGTGTAGATGTAATACCTGTGCGCAGATTTCCATAGAAAATCGTGATATTTTCATTGGTTTCGAGAGCTGTCGCATAAATTAGCAAAATTGTCAAATATCGTCGACAAGTAAAGGAAAGCGAAGCTTTATTAAGAGAGCAGCGATACTAAAATGACACTCCAAAATTCTACTAAATGTATTCTGATCGCAAATCAGACAACACTTTCTTTTCGTTTAACAACCCAGCAGAGTGTGTAGCCTGATGACACATCAGTAAGCTGATATTCCTCGACGAGATGTGTTTGAGACTATGCTGCAATATATATATTCTTTTATCACAAATTCTTTTCTTCGCTTAGGACACTTATATGAATTTTGATCCAGTGGGGTTCTAACACTCCAGCAACAAATCTTTTGCAAATATTTTATTACGTCTTTTATCTTTCTTGTTCCTGCTTGAATGAGTCACCGCTAACTGCAGGAAGGTAACCAGTGTCGATGTCATGGGCTACATTCAGCGCACCTTTTCCATTTCCTTCTCAAGAATTTGAGTGACCAATGTTTCCCTATAGGGGCTGCTCAACCACAAAAATCTCCACCAAAGTTAGTATCTCTCACGGTAAGGCACAACGACGACGTTAGGTTAAGACTTCCATCGACTTTGAGTAGATTTTCAACTGTACGCTCTCAACTGGTTAAGTCCTCACACGTTGCTACACTACTTTTTTCATTGCCCCAGGACTTACAGTAGATGTATTGAGAAATAACACATATGATTATCTTAAAGAAACATTTGCACATAATTGGATTATTGTGATAAACGCTTTTACCAAGTGACAGGTAAAATCGAATCGAAATAACCAGCAATCAGGATAAACGGCAGAAATACTGTGACAAAAGCTAGGTCTTATTCATTTCCAGTGTCTTAAATGAGCACCCTGACACCAAGCAAGGGTATTATTCATTTCCCGACGTTGTACTCACCACCTCAGTAATATGTATATTTCTTTACCTGCTGCAATATAGATTAGAAAATGTGATTCTACTACCAATCCGTAAATTAATCAGATGTCAAGTAATAATATTTGACAAAGTTCCAGATGTACGACGGACTGGTGGCAAAAATTATTAGTGGATGACAATGTATACATATAGGACCAGCCACACACAGGTATGTCTAAACAATTCAAACTGTAACTTTAATCGGTCAGTTTTATTTATTTCTGCATTTAAATGTTTCAAAGTATACGTGGTGAAAATATTGAGTCTATAGAGGTGACGACTGTTCATATAAATAAATGAAGAGCAAATTGATAGGCTTTAAAAACAATTCATCTGCATATATCTAAATATATTAAAAAGTTTACATTAGTACTTGTGTCGGTATTGGCAGAGATTAAGATATTACATTAAACGTTGGCTGATAGTAAAATGTTAAATTGATAAATTGGTCTCGTACAACACTATAGACTTTCTTAGTCATAACTATCGCACATCAATCGTCATATATTGATAATTTGGTCTCATGAAAAATAAAGAAGCAATTTCTAAATGTGTACATTAATGTTTTAAAATTAGTTAAGGCGTCGAGTGGGCTGAATGTTATTGCGGCATTTCGTCCTTCTTTACGATCAGAATTCAAATTCCACCGCAGTCGACTTTGGCTTTCATCCATTCCTGGTCGATAAGGTAAGTGCCTGGTTGAAAACTGGGATTAGTGTAATCGACTTATCCCATCTCTAAAATCGATGATCTTAGGCCAAAATTTGAAACCAATAGTTTAAAATTGGTTCAGAGGTAGTATGAAATTTTCATCGAGAAGTAATTGCAAATCAGATACTAGAGCTCTCAAAAAGTCAGCCTTAGGACATCAGATTAACACACCCGAAATTTTGAACCCAAATGCAATTCTGACAATATCACTTCATTTTGGGAAAACTCCTATAAGTAGGTATATCTTTATAATAAAGTAAGCTGGCAAGTGATAGTTTTTTTTTTTATCTTTCTATTTTTAGAGTTGGTTAAAAGAAAATAACTTTAACGTAATGCAAACTGCATGAATGTTCTCGAAGGCTTTTCAGTTTAAAAATAATACTGATTTGTTCAAGCAAAACTGTTGACAACAAGATGAATGTAGTGCAAAGTTTCAAATAACGTGGTCAGTAGTTGAATACGCAAACACATACTTTGGTGGCAGCAAGTAATATAACGTAAACTTTTCAGGGTTTTTTTTCCCCCACGTTTCTATTCTATTTATTATGTTCTAGGAATGGGCTCATTTAGAAATACCATAAATCAATATAAGTACCTGTAACGAAAGTTTCTTTACTTGTATGCAGAGTATATTGTAATTTCATAAATGGAATGTCTAAGCTATTTTTCGACAGTTATATGACAGTATGTGAATTGCCGTGGATGTTCTTTGAATATTTATAGCTCTACTTCCTAACCTGCTTCGTTGCTCCATAGACCATCTCTAAGAAACTTCACTTTTCTAAATTTTACTTGTTTCTCTCCACACACACACATACACACACACACACACACACACACACACACACAGATATATATATATATATATATATATATATATATATATATATATATATTATATATATATATATAATCCTCTGTCCGTTTCTTTTTTCCTGCTATCTATTTCTCTACTTTCTTTAACCGTTCCTTTTCCGTTTATCATCCAAATTACTGTCATACTTTCATTTCAACTTTTGGCCATATGCATAAACCTGAGACTCTCTTGATGGTTTCTGTGACTGCTCCGGCTAATATTTGTAAGAGGGACAAAATTGTACTTGTCTCAGTATTGCACTATAGACCAATACTGTGATTCGTAACTAAGTTTTCATTACTGGTTGCGAAAGCTAGCTTTTGCAACTTCTCTTAGCTTGTAGTAGTATATAATTTAATTAACATTGGCTATCATTATATATGTGTTTTAGTGACTATTTGGTAGTAGTTTTAATTTATTTTTCAGAGAAGTAGTACATATAGAATGCAAGATATGTGCCCCAAAGTGTTGTGAAAAGTAAAGATTTATATCATATATATATTAAATTTTCAGTAGGTCTTTAATCTACAGGAATGAGTGTGTGGGCGACATAGCTGAATATATTTGTTTCTGGGGAAAAAGAAAAACAATCTACATCGATAATATATAATTAGATCTTTTTATTTTCTATGCTTTAAATGTTTCAGTCATTAGACTGCATTCATGCTGGGGCACTCCTTAAATTTTTAGTCGAATGAATTTATTTATTTTATAAGCCTAGTACTTAATCTGTTGTCTCTTGCCGAACTGCTATGTTAATGGGACACAAACACACTAACTCCGGGTGGCAAGCTTTAGTGGGGAAGGGAACAAACACAGGCACAAAAACGCACACACATATACATACATATACCCCCCACACACATACACACTTATATATACCTTTCAGAGGCGCATCAATATGAATTCTCTTCATCGTTTTGGAAAGACCCTTTCAGCGCTCAATCGGATAAGTTCAAATATACGAAGTGTATACTTGGTATAGAGCAAATGGCTAAGGTCAGTTGGGTGTGAATTTGGGGTATTTCCAGAGAAGCACTCGACCCGAATACTGGGCTATCAGCACTGTTGAGATCCAGACCAAAGCTGGAATAATTCAGGTGTAGATAACCCAAATTTCATGGCGATTATACCATCATATGATTTGGTGAAGAGTAAGTAGTTGTCTTCTTTTCATTGGATTATTTACACTTCTCTAAACCATATGAAGGTATAATCGTCGTGAAACTTGGATTTAATCCGACGGTTTTCAGCATAAATCTAAATACAACCTAAATAACCACAGATCACATATCATATGGGCATGCATATGCGTGCGTATGCGGATGAATTTACTACCACTTAATACTACAAATACGTTCTTAAATTTTCTTTCACAGAACAAAACCTCTTTGAATGAACAGCACGAGGAATCTACGTCTCCATACTTTCCATTTATGATGACAAAATATGAACTGCTATTGGAATTTACATACCACGGACAGGAAGCATTTTTACCACTTTTACACACCACTTTTCTTGGATAATGGAACTGCAACTATAACATCTTATACATTTTTATTTTCTATTTTTACATTCATTCTCCTATCTCCCTATATACTCCTTATTTTCTTCCTTTTTATAAAACAACTGCTCATATTGAACTCTAATATTTCGCTCTATTTAACCATCTCACATCGCCTCTGATGAAGGGATATCCCTAATATCCCAGAAACAGATGTAAGACTCTACTTTCTCTTTTCAGGACATTTATAAAATGTAACTTCTACACAGCTTTGGCTTTCATGTTCCTTTTATTTAACGTATATATATGTATATGTTATATATATATATATATATATATATATATATATATATATATATATATATATATATATGTGTGTGTGTGTGTGTGTGTGTGTGTGTGTGTGTGTGTAGGTGTGTGTGTGCGTATGTACATAAACATATACATGTATACGAAGGGCTGTTTTTAGTTTCCGTCTACCATATCCTTTCACAAGGCTTTGGCTGGCCCTAGGCCTTAGTAGAAGACACTTGCGCAAGGTGTTATGCAGCGTGACTGACCTTAAGTCCATGTATTTGGGAAGGAACGTTATATCAGTCGGCTAGACCTGCGCCTATAAAGACGAAACAACAGAGAGGTTTAAGAAAAAGTTAAAATAAGGCGTAATCCAAAAATATACTAAATAACAATATAATAACAAATCATTCCATATTACACAATTTGGGGGCTAAAATTATCTGGGGTAAAAGAAGAAAAGATTTTTAGATGTATAAAACCTATGAACACCTACGCAAATGAAGGAATGTAAAATGATATTAACATCAAGTCCCATTATTCAACCAGCACTACGACGATAGTTAATCATATCATTTTAGCATTACCTGTTGTTATCGGCTAAGAGTATATTAATCAGATAAGGCCAATTTGGCATGCATTTCTAATGTATAATTCTGACACAATGATGTGAAAACATAGGAGCGATCTTATGATAATGAACCAAACATAACATACAGAATTGATTTGGCATATAATCAGCTGGTATATGGTTGCTCAAATTGTGCAAGGCAAAGCAACTGGATTCGATTATCAAGGATTACGACGGAAATGCCTGTATCCTGATTGACATCGAAATTGCAACGCCACCCAAAATGGAACTTGGAGAAACAATCAAAGAACAAATATATGACGACTGAAATCAAATAGAAGCGAGGCACAACGTGTAAGTCAAGAAGTAAAACCTATCTACACAGGTTTACAATGTTACAGACACTCCGTAACGTTAAAGATAAGCACGTTGCTTCTATTCTTTGATTCTTTTACTAGTTACAGCTCAAGAGCTGAGGCCATGTTAGGACACCGCTCTTAGTTTCTATTTAAATTTGATCATTTCAATCCGCCTGTGATATGTGATATTTGGTGAATGAATGAGTTTCATTTTGCTACCTTCTACCTTCATTTGCGTTCCCAGTCGCGAGTTATGTTGAAACGGAACTCTTGACAGAAGATCCAGCTTTGTTTTAAAGACACCTACGTTCCCCTCCCCAATATAGGCCTCTCAGGGTCTTTGGAAGGATATTGAAGAGCTCTAGGCTCTTGAAATCGATGCTATATGTTGATGACGATATTGAGATCTTTGGCACTAAACAGTGTAGCCCCTTTCTGGTGTTTGTGTAACTTTCAATGCCAAACTTTGAAACAAGTCCTTCAAGAATTTTACCGCTGTATATCACTTCCCAAATCTTTTACATGGCGATGTCAGTTTTGATTAAGAAAATTGACATAGTGAACTCTAAACACAATTACGTCCTATAGAATAGAGACAATCCAAAGTACAATACATGTTCTCTGGTGTCAACACGAAACACTACAGCAGAAGATATTCTCTAAGCAATCGACACCCAATAAAATAACAGAATACGTATTCTAGTCTGCATGATGTATATTCACACAGTATACTCAAACCAGTCACGTCTGGCTCTAAGCAGACACCGCGAACAAATTTACGTAATGTAAAGTAAAACTAGAAACCACGTGTGAAAAGCATTAATAAAAAAAGTATTGTTGAGATGTGTAAATATATTTCACCTTCCAAAAAAAAAAAACATCATGCACACTAGAATAAGATCATGCACCGGTTTGTGCAGTAGCAATTTGCATGAACCTATTGACTTCACAAAGATAAAATAACAGATTAATTAAAAATATTTTATCTCGGATTTATTTATGAGATTAATGTCAAAAGTTTATCGGAATTCAAAGTAACTTCGTTTTATAACTATTATTATTATTAAAATTATTGTTGGATGAATGAATAAATGTCACCTCCTTGAGAAAAACATCGAATTATTATTTCGATTGACTTATAACAGATTGAAAATAAATATTATTATAATTAATTAGATTTCATTAATTGCTCTGTTTTATTTTTCAAATTACAAAATGTATTTCTACTTAAATTCACTTAGTTATACGTTTCTTAGATTATGTATATATGTGTGTTTGTAAGTGCAGTTAAGTCATTGATATGTGTGTTTGTGTTTATGTCCACCAGTGCGTGTATGCATGTATATATATATATATATATATATATATATATATATATATATATATATATCGAAGACTACATGTAGTCTTCGAATTAGCTCTCTCCTTTCTAGTTTTGGAAAGCTTTATTTCTCAAGAATGATATTTAGGTACTGTGTCACATATCCCTGTGCCTCGATATTTACATATATAAAATTGAACTTTTAATCTGGACAGAGTAGCAGTAGATTTTTCAATAGTTCAGCGTAGGTATATATATATATATATATATATATATATATATATATATATATATATATGGTAAGACAACAAAAGAAAGGAGAGAAACTTCGATATTATGAAAATAGAGGAATTTATCTGTAAATATAATATGTGACAATTATTCGGTAGCCATGATAAAACTCCGAGTTTCGGATGCCGAGGTGGACATCTACGCCACTATCTCTTCAGTTATCCGGCCATCGGAAAATGCTATGAAACATGACCGTTATTATGACAAAAGCGCTGTTTGAATGACCGTAAATAAGGGGGTAAAAACGTTCACAGTATTCGCATAAGCGCGTCTATTCATACCTACAATGCACGCCCGCACACCCACGGGCGTGCGCCTGAAAGTATACATTCATCACACCTCACTTGAAAACGTAAACATCCTGACTCTCACCATTCACCAAATGTATACGTATATACATAGAAACCCCCAACACACACACGCGCACCATAAAGATTCATACACACGTCTATATAAATGGATTTCCACCTCGGCATCCGAAACTCGGAGTTTTATCATGGCTACCGAATAATTGTAATATATATATATGTATGTATATATATATATATATAATATATATATATATATATATATATATATATATATATATATATATATATGTTGCCGGGCGTGTATTGGCAGCTTGTATACACGTTTATGTGTATAAGTTATTTTATTTATTAATATTCTTTCTCTAATGAGAGATACAAACAAAAGCTACAACATTAAAGATTGCGGCGGAACAGCATCCATAAGTTTTACATACTGATGTTAGAGTAAGTCTTGCATATCTTTATTTGTGTGTGTGAGGTTTGAATCACCCAATCTCTTCCCTGGGTTGGAAATCATAGCTTCTCCAGGCGGTGGTATAGGCATTTGATAACATTTGATATACCTATATTCAGCATTTCTTCACTTTCACTCACAACTATTTCACTTTGATAACATTTGATATACCTATATTCAACATTTCTTCACTTTCACTCACAACTATTTCACTTTCGTTCAAATTGCTTTCTTCGCTTCAGGATAAAGTGTTTCCATTTTTTTAATTAATCGTTCTTTTCTATACTGTGTAACAATTGTACATTCTAATTGTAAAACAAATACGTGAATACTTTTTAGAAGAATTTGTCTCATGCTTCTAAGGCATTGTATGGGGCACTGCATATTGTTGTGTATACAAGGCTATATATTTGAAATTTTAAAAATTACAATAACTTATATGGGGGTGATTTTTAACGCATACCAGATAAGTCACAGCTCACTGATAACCATTAAATATTAAATGACTGAATTACTGAAGCATTCAATGACCAGTTTATTCATTGGCTGATTGTTTGTTTGTTCATAGACGGCTGTTCACAGGAAAACTCCGCACTTAAAAGACTATTTCTTGGGAATATTTTAGAAGTAACTTTTTTTACTTTGTTCATAACACGACTGATTGATTGATTTCTAATAATTGATATCTGGCTGCACTAGCTAATAATTAATTGTGCATTTCCCATTGTAATCAACGATTATTCAAACAAACAATTACATATATCTTTATATACTATAGTTAAAAAATTAAGTTCATTGATTATAAAAATATATAAAAATATATTAGTTTCCGCTAGGTCCAAGTAGGAAATCACGAATCTTATATATTCTTTTTTAATATATTTCAAACCAAACATTTGTATGTAACACGATGAGAATACCGTCTGTCAAATGTAGAAATTGTTCTGACATAGTTATCAGTAGAGCCATCATGTCTCATATTAAGGAAAACGTCACATCTGAAAACAAAAACACCAATATTATTACAATATAGACGTCTGAAAAGGCTCTCATGTACATTTTACAATGGTTTCTCATTGTTCGCTGACAGAGAATGACATATACATTCGAAAGAATATTTTATTAACTGGTGCAAAAATTGGTCTGTATTGCTAAAAAATATTTTCATGATATATAGTTTGCTGTCAGTCTGGCAGTACTTTTGGGTTTGAGGTCAGTCATATTATGAGAAAATAATATTTGTTGCATCTCAAAAGAAGTATATCGTTCATATATATATATTTCTTATTAAATTATATGCATCTAGGTTTGTGTTAGAATAGGTATAGTGTGTGTGCGTGCACTTGAGCGCGTGTTCTAAGAGTGTGCATGTGCTTTGACTATATGTTTTTACGTTTGTTTATATCTATAGTGCGAAAACGATTGGTAACTTCACAGATTTTGAGATCAATGTATATCAGAAATAATGGTAAATAGTCTAAATACTTATATACTTCTAAAGATATATAATTGTGTGTGTATGTGTGTGTGTGTGCGTACTTATATGTTTAATTATGTATACGTAGGTGTGTATGTATATGTATATGTTTGTGTGTGGGCTTGTATGTGTGTGTATACATATATATTTATGATAGATAGACAGATAGATAGATAGATAGATAGATAGATGGCTAGAAAGATGGATGCATGTTTATATGTATGTGTGTGCGCGTGCTCACTCCATTTACAGAGTGAAAGCTTTCGTTCCAACTGGTTGTAAGGTATGTTTAGCAGTGTTCCTATGCACTTCGATTTCACTTACATATTTCCCTACAACATTTAAGAAGATATTGGTATCCTTCATAACACCACTCTTTATTGTCAGTTTTTGGCATAATTTTCAGTGTAGATTTCTGGGCAGGATATCTTACTTTTTTCGGGGAAAGAGTCCAGCCCAGATGAATTTTTGCGTCCAGTGTATTGAAACTTCAACTCCATGAATGAAGGAGAAAATAAAAAGAGAGAACTATATATAATTGAAAGAATCATTTCGAAATGAAAGAGTGATATGAAAATAAGGGTTAATAAAGCATAGTGAACGGTTTATTCTCGGAAAAAACACCTATGAAAGAAAACTATTTCAGGCTGAGGTTAGGAACAAGTCTTTCACAAAATATTTACAGCATTTTTAAAGTCATTTTCACTTTAAAATATTTCTAATATATGCCAAAGCAATTTTTTGTAATAGAATTCACTTGAAAATATATTTTTTAAAACAGCAAAATAATGTCTGTTTAAAGAGAGTTAAAATATAAATACTTATTGTAAAAACAACTTTCATTTTTGAAATCACATTCACTTTAAAATATTTCTAAATTATTAAAATATTGTGTTTAACAAAAATGTAATGTTGTGAGGCGATCATGTTATTCTCAACTCACGGAAAAAAGAGAAATATTATTCCAATATGTTTCTATGCTACATGGGAATTCCTCAAGGAAGAACTAACTGCCTCTTCCCTATCTGCAAAGACCATTGAATAACAAATACACTCTATCACACTCACTCTAGCGGTAGTTAAAATGGATATGCCTATTTCGTAAACTCCATTTGTCGGTGTTGAGAATGAATAAACAACAAACGCAGACACCCGTGAACGCACGCACACGCACATACTGTATAAAAAATTACTTAACGTGAAACTACTTGTAGCCTTAAAATACAAATAAAGATATTCTATCCGCCAATGTAGTGTAGAGCTCTCATTTTGATCCATCGACATTTATGTCTATATACATAGATTATTATTTTAAAATCTCTGAACGAGAAGATTCAGGAACATAATGCGGCAGGACGAATGGTACTGTTATATAGCCCCATGAAGCATTCCCGGCTGCTTATCGACACATTAACCGCCTCCTTATGTTTACGAACATGGGAGCTCAGTATCCCCACTCAGCTCAAAACAGTATCTGTGTACCAATAGTTTCTGAGTTATTTCTGTTATTCAGCAAAGAGTAACTGCTTGGCTAGAAATGGCAACACTAGACTCTCTCTCTCTCTCTTTACTCTTTTTTCTTTTACTCTTTTACGTGTTTCAATCATTTGACTGTGGGCATGCTGGCTCACCGCCTTTAGTCGAGCAAATCGACCCCAGGACTTAATTTTTTGTGAGCCCACTACTTATTCTATCGGTCTCTTTTGCCGACCTGCTACGTTACGGCAACGTAAACACACCAGCATCAGATGTCAAGCGATGTTGGGGGGACCAACACAGGCACACAAACACACACATACACACATATATATATACATATATATATATATATATATATATATATATATATATATATATATATATATATTAGTGAATGGAATAAATGGAGTTGAACGAAGATTGTACAGAATACCTTTTATTACATTCTACACATGTTTCGAAGGCCACACATTTCCAAATTCTGTTTAAATAAGGGTACCATATTGCGGCTTTCTCTTCAGGAAAAAAACAGGAATTCCGTTGACAGGACAAAACAAAACAGAGGCACAGCAATTCGAGCGAAGATGCTCCTTAGGAGCCCATGGCTGAACTGTTTATCAATGTACGTTGAAATCGGGGATTTGGTGCGTTGAAAATATCTACAGGTCAGGCGGCGGTCAGATCTAGTCGGTAGAAGCAAGGGGTGTGGGGATGCTCTGTGTGACCAACACTAATGTTCTGAAAAATTTAAGAATACTGGGTGTATTTTTGGGGGCGAGCCAAAAGCCTCCTATAAGCATGTATGTGTGTGATGGCCTATGTTTGCGTGGTCGTGTGCTGGCGAGGGGGGCTACAAAATGACCACTGCTGAAAAAACCAGTCAAGCGGCTGAAAGAATTTTTTGTGTTCGTGTGTTCGACTCGGCCTGCTTGTCAAAATTTAACATCGTCAAAGAATCCTAATGGCATATATAGTTCCACGCCTAATGGGAGTAATTTCCCCTTGCAAGGGTTATTCATAGATTTCTTAAAAAGCTTTTTCAAAAATTATTTCCAAAGATTATTTTCATTTTAGTAGGGTAACTAGGTGTTAATTGTCTTAGGTATCATTTATATGTAAGATATGTATGACGCCTCCAATGGGGACATCGAAAAGCCGACTGTAAAAGACCATTTACCAACCGGTCTCTGGCGAACAATATGTGGAAAAGCTCAGAGATACAAAGATTGCACCGCCTTCTGCCCCTATCAAATGGGAGGGCCACCGACAAAATCGGCCATTCCAGCCTAAAAGCTGAATTCGCGTTCTTCAAACGCCATATAAGCTTGCTAAGTCCCGTAGCTTGGTATTTATTCACGTCGCGAAAAGTCGCGAAATGGTTCGAAATTCTCAAGGCCAATTTTGACGATGAGGCCCCGACATACGAGTAGACATCTGAATCCGTGTAAATCTTGCATTGGTAAATGGCATTTCTGATCTTGGAGTTACTCGACAAGAACCTTATTCTATTGGGATTAGCTTCTGATATTAAAACTGCGTTACTGTTACTATATTGATTGTGAGAACTGCGGCCGCTTACTACTTTATATTCCTCATTATTAATTAACGGACCAACCCCTGTGTCTTCCCTATCACTGAGAGCGCTGTAATTGCTAGTATCCGTGGACCTGCTATTCCCGGAAAGGATGCTAAAATTGCTATTAGGACTCTCTACATTAATGACCCGAACAGCGCTCACCTGACTATTACCATTACTAACACTAATGATATCTCCATTACTTCTATCGCTAAACCTATTATTTAATCCCTGGCTGGTACTGAGGTTATCAGTCACTGTACTGGCGCTTTTATCATTATTACTGTTATTATTCCTACTGCGCGTTAAACTGGCATCAGACGGAGCTGCGTCCCCGGATTTTTGCTACCCAGGTATCGGTTAAACCTTTTGAATAATCTGTTACAAGAAGATTCATCTTTCTATTTCAACAAATATATATATATATATATATATATACGACGGGCTTCTTTCAGTTTCCGTCTACCAAATCCACTCACAAGGATTTGGCCGACCCGAGGCTATAGTAGAAGAGAAAACTCGAACCCATGTGGTTGGTAAGCAAGCTACCTACCACTCAGCCACTCCTACGCCAAAAATATGATGAACAATCTGAATCGATTTTCGGACCTTATTGGTTTCTTATCAGATGCGTTTACTACATTCCGACAGACTTGTTTGAAATGTATAATTTTCAATTTGACACACAGTCACGGATAAGGGCGCAGATAGTGCATCGATTATCAGCTGGAGACGATGTCTCCTGAGGATAAATATGAGTAACATTCGTCCTAATCAGGACTGCCACATTATGTTGGAAAAATAATTTTTACTCTAGAGTACTGTTAATGAATGTTTCTCGTTTAGAGATTTGGAAATAATTTTTTTTGTATATATGAGATCAGTGACTGTTTCGCTTTGAAAAGTATATATTTCGGAGAGGAGAGGAGACAGACACAGAAGGTCCCTAATTCTTCAGCAGTTATCGACCAAATGGTAATAATCGACTTCGCACCATTAATGATAAGACTGAGAAATTTCGATTATGGTGGTGTCCACGAAAGACGCGGAGAATGAGGACATAGAAAAAACACAGAGTGAACAGAGGAAAATTAAGAGAAGAGAATACAATATAGTATAATATATTATATTTTGCATTTCATTGAATAAGGTATAAAGGCATAATACCTTATTTTAGTGTGTATACATATATATGTTGTTGTATTGCGGGATGGTCATATTTTACTTCTTTGTTTTTTTGCCAAATAAAAACATGCACCATATGTTTGTTCTTCACTCGTTTAGTACTGTTCTTATTCTAACTCGTGACCATCTGTGTCTCTTCGTCGACAATTTCCGTCTTCGTGTGTGCTCTTGCTCCACTCATTTCATTCTAGTCTCCTATGATGTGTATCTTTATGTGCGCATGCGTTTGCGTCCGTGTTTGTGTGTATGTGTGTATGTGTGTGCAGGCTTGTTTGTGTGTCATTGTCCTTACTAGCAGTATGACATTCTCCATTAGACCCACCTCCCACCATTTTTTCTGCTACTGTGGCAGGAATTAAAAGTTTGGTACAATTCGGTATCTCGTTGTGTTTGTGTTTGGCAAGAAATATGCAAAAAAAAAATCAGGAGAATAAGACCATCCCGAAATACAACAATATCTGTTTAACGATTTCACATCAGGAATCTTGCAACACAAATTCATATATGCGTGCGCGCGCCTGTGGCTGTGAGTGTGTGTAGTTATATAGAATGACATGATGATAGACAGAATAACAGACAGGCAGATGGATAAATTGCATGAACTGATGCATACATCATGTATGTTCGCTAACTTTATTCCCTGCATTTTTACAAAGCAACAACATTGAATTACAATTTAACTTCCACGGAATATACGAGTGTGTAAGTGCACGGGCATGATTTCTGATATACTCGAATATATAAGAACTAGTAAAGAACAGGCAAGTATCTATATGTTCATGGATATGAAAATTATTTCAGGGCGTGTGCATTACTATATATTATTCAGCTTTTATTGATGTGATAGGTGAAATAAAGAATCTGAAAGAAGTGAAATATGTTCCACAGAGGAAATAATCTGTTTTGTATTCGCTCGAAGTTATTATATTCATATTTTCTATAGTTTTAGATTTCTTTGTTTTCAAATATTGAAACCTCTTGAAATATTACTTTTCTCTAACGAAACGAGCAAGAGATTACACAGAGCATATTCCTATCTCTGTGGAATCGGGTAAAATTCTTATAAACACATAATTTTGTATAACATCGCAGGTCAAATAGGAGTATACGCATGGCCTGTATACGAGTGGCAATATCTATGCACATTCATTTTTGGTGCATTGCTATTTTTTCAAGGCAAGGCAATTTATATACAATTGAACTACACATAATGCATTCACTCTGTATCCATCCACTTAACTCTAAATATCAGACTTCGTACGCAAGTGTGTTATTAGATGCATGTATGTATTCACACGGTGACATTTAAATCTGAATACACACACACACACACACACACACACATATATATATATATATATATATATATATATATATATATATATATATATATATATTATATATATATTACCTATATATATGTATATCTATTTATTTCTGGGTGTATGTGTATATGAATATATATGTGTGGGAGTGTGTATGTGGTGGGGTGTATACATCAGGTGAGGGATTCTTGAGAAAGTATAATAACCCATCATCTATCCTAATTCCTGTAACTATCGAAAACACACTTTATGAATAAGAAAATTTGCAGTTGTTGCAGCAATTGCATTTAGTCTGGTAGGTATTCCAATATTTACCGTTGATATTCATTCCTAATTCATATATGTGTATTTGTGTATTTAAGCATGAATAACATATGCATAAATGCGGATTTATCGTTGGGAACTAGCTTTCAATTCATTGTAAATATAGATAGCATTTTATATTAAGACACGTATGTTGGTATTATTTCACCACGTAAAATTTATTCGAACGTGTGAACACATGTATCTCTGTATGTGTGATCACAAGTATTGTGTAAAGTGTATTTTCGTTCTTATTTCTATATCTGTCAATGAATATCAAAAGCTATACGAAAGTAAATATAACATGTGAAGATATTATATTGAAAACACGGCCCTGTTAGTGTTCATCCATTCTTTTTAGTGATTTTCATATTTCGCTATTTAATCTGCAACAATAAAATGTTGAATAAACAGCGATTGTGGCGCTTATTTGGAGCGTTTTTGTATCAAGCACCAAGGATCACCAGAATAATGCTGCAATTGATAAATTCATCAAACTCGGGTTTAGAATTTGTTTGAATATTTAGTACAAGTTAATTTTATATTTTATTATATGGGATCTGTATTACTACTGATGTTTGAGTTGTATTTTGTTATTTATTAATCTAGTTTCCTGTAATATGTTCAGATCTATCTTTAGAAGTGTTCCTGGCCTAAAATTACCGATGGTCTCCACTTCGTTCCAATCGTACCTTAGCGTCATTATTCTTCGATTTATATAATAGGTTCCAGGCTCACAGTCAGTTATGGTAGATATCTAATTAGTTAATATCTAAGAAATGTTGTTTCTTGGGAGCATCTAAACGCGGCCGTTTTCCATTTACATACACTCTAAAAATCTCATCTTATGTACTTTTGCACACAGATATACATGTGATTCCGAACTTTGCCCTTAGCAGACACGTTGTCCTTTACACTCAGGAATCATTTGTGACAAGTTTAGCCACGTTCTGTCGAAAAGAATATTGCGTCTCTTTACAAACGAATAGTATCTCTTCATGTAGTCAATCAAAGTCAGAAAGGTGATACTGTGGTTTAACTGCTATTCGCGCTCATCAAGAAGTCTTCCTGCCTTCTTATATACTTGCACATATTTCTGCTCGGCAACACAACTTAAGTGTTTCAATTTTAGTTGCATAATGCAATTTTCATATTGACAATTCAATGACATATAGATAGGAATTAACCACTATGATATCGATAGGTGGATTAATTTTCACTGTTGCCCTTCAAATTCAGAACAAAGTTTATACTGAGGCGTATTGTTTCCGAGATACTATATAAACTAAGACATTTTTATTCTTTGCCAAGAAAAGGTAACACCTAATAAGGGTGTTGCTGGAGTTGTGGAGCAATGTGTTTCTCAGTAGACAATTCCGAACACTTTTGCAAGCTCTGTTATCCCTTGACTTAAAGGGCTTCATTTTAAAGTAAAGCCAGTGTTCATTCTACCCGCAGATAAATTTCGCAGAAGAACCACACCTGTTAGGGTGACCGTTCTTTTCACCAATCTTCTTGTTTCTGTTGCTGTTGTTGAGGTTTACTTTCTATTCTTGTTGTTGCTGTCATTATTGCTCTTGAATTGTTCATTCCCTTGTTTCTTGTTAGTACTGCAGATGTCTTACCTATTTTTTGCCATTCTCAACCTTTGTGTTGTTTATTTTTTCACTACCAGTATTTTAAACTTTTCAATCTACTATTGCATAATGTTTCTTCTTTTTGGTGTTGTTTTTAGTGCTATCCTTAGTTTTGTTTCTGTTGTTGTATTTTTTTATTTCATGGCGTGGTTGGTTTCACCGGTGGGACTTCATTCCAGTTCCATGGATATTCTGTGACTCTTAGTTGGTTTTGTCGATGATAACATGGTTATATTTTCCACATCCCATTGTATTTTCATTCCGCTTGTATTATTGCTACAATGTTGTAGTTACAGTTGTTGTTTCTGATGTTTTTGGTGGCGATAGGATTATGGATGGTCGTGACCATGTTGCTATCATTATTAATCATGTTTCGGTTTACCACTTCACTGACATGTTGCATCACAGCAATACCAGTGTCGATGCAGTTGACACCTAAATATTAGATATTACATTTCTTGGAGAAAAATTCGAAAACGTAATTTTTTGCTATGGTTAGCAACATTTTCAACGTAGATGGCATCTATGGCGTTACTATTACCAAAACCTACAGGGTTTCTTTTCACAGCTCTTGCTTTTTTGTTTCTTAATAGTATTGAGATGCTTCTGATCATTTACTTGAACTTGCAACATCATGTTTCGAAGCAGGTGTTTAGCCTAAAGTGTGTAGACCTTCCGACTTATTGAATCCATTTTGTTATTGGAGCCAAACGGCCAGCATCAAATAGACACAGAACGAACGTGGTAATTGAAAACATTACAAAAGTTAAGAAGAAGTGAATTCTAAAAGCGACTAGCTTTTTTTATTCAAGAAGAAAATGATTCGGAATAAATATGTATCGTACCTTCCTTTACTTTCTTTAGTGTATTTATAATTTGGATATAGTTTAAATGAACTTTTCTCTGACGATATTTAAAGATAGTGTAATCACTAACTGAAAAATGTGGTGTACGTGAATAAAAATATACAAAAACTTACTTAATATAACTAATTTAAATAAAGGATTAAAGTGCAAAATGACTGCGAAAAGAATAGCTTGAATTAAGATTGATTATGTTTGGAGTTGAGATCTGCTTGCTTGAAAATTAGAGGCAGTTAAGTTTAAGTAATGTCTTTGGCAATGTGGAACTCTAGGGAATGGTAACCATACAAAAGTTTTTACGAATTTCTTACAATAATATCCGATCAAGTTAATTTTATTTTGCAATACCGCTCTAATTTTACACCATGTTGGAATCTAGTACACATATCGACTTCTGGTTTTGATAAAATTATTATTAGAAACGTTTGGACGTTGCTGATTCGATACTGAACTTATTTGACATCAGATGCTTTCGCACCAAGTGATTTTGTTACCGTGAAAATTAAATTTTTATTCTGCTTAACAACTTCTAACGAAAGCCACCGTACTACTCGACTACTAAATTTCATTTAGCTTTCTGCCACTTTTTAACATTTTATGAAGGCTGGTAAAATATTGACAAAGCGTAGAAAAAAAAATGTCACGCAATACATTTTCATTAGTCTTTGTGAAATTTAGCAGAAACGACAGTGAATTTAGATTTGGTGCTATGAGCTGAAAAATTGATTGAAAGTAAAGCTGCCTAGAGAAGCTAGAAAATTTATCAAAATGTTAAGCAACAAATTGCCTATGAGTTTAGGTAAACAATAAGATACTAGAAGGAAATTAAATAAGGGAATAATAAAAGTTCTTGCGCTCCTAACTATTGGTGTAAACGAATGTTTGTCATATATTTCAAGCTAGTGTAGCTTCTATTCCCGGTAGAAGTTATACTGGCTTGAAATATATCGTATTCTTTAAAGAAAGAAATACGAGAAATAAGTTCATTAGACAACGGTTCTCCCACACATTTACAGCAATTAGGTTTGGCAGAGCGATAGAAAATATCTACATAGACAACCATCCCGAAGATTAAGATCCAGATAAGGCTTGATCACCTATCACACAATAAATAAATATATGTGTGTGTATGTATGTATGGATATGTATATGTACATATATATATATCCATTAATAGGTATACAAGAAGAATTTTTATTGTGTGATAGGTGGTCAGGCCAATTGATTGGATCTTAATCTTTGCCAGGGTTGGCTGGCACCAATAGTTTAGGAAAGCATGATTGCGGTTTTCAGACTGTGTATTCAATAGTGCTTTTTGATTCCTTTCTACGTATTATTCATATTATTTGGGTAACAGAATCTAAAGTAACTCAATCTATACCATATGAACTTTTGAACAACAAACAATGCATCCCCTACATGGGAACGCCAAATGTTGAACTAAAGAGAATCCAATTCGACACCCACTTCAATTGTTTATGGTTTCCAAACAAGGTGCACGCATTGCCACGAATGAATTATTATTTTGTGTACAATAAAAGAATGTCATGCATTTAGAAAAAACATATATAAATGGTTGTGGTTGGGTTGCAGGGAAAGCAACCAAAAAAAATAATAATTATTGACCTGAATATTTGGATGCTCTACATTTCGATTTGTCCCGAGATTTTCAGACTTTATGCAAGTAGATTAAAGCAACTATGCTGATCGACAGACAGTCGAGGAAATGAAAATGTGACCAAATATTCCTTGACGAAATATGAAACCTTTAACAAAAAAAATTTAAAGAGGGATGACAGCATGCAGAAACTTAATAGAATATTCCCGACATTTCCTCTATGTGTTGTAAAAGGCGGCTAAAAGACATTGAGCTTATTTTGCTGTTGGATTCGCTTTCAAATCATCACTATCAACGACTATCCAAACGGACTCATCATATTCTCTCCTCCGGGGAAGTACTTCGACGGACTAAAAGATAAGCCGCTTGAGGCAGTTGGGGCAAATCGGTCAGGAACAAATTCTATAGAAGAGGATGGGCAGAGGGTTGTCGCCTGAATTGTGCAGGGGTATCATCCACAGAACTAGAGAATCTCATCTCGATCTTAGGAGGGCTGTTTGTGAGGAGCCCAGGGATGTTCCCACTTTGAGGTCTTATTCTCATCTGGGCTTGACGTCTTTCAAAGTCTGCCGTTTGTGAGTTGCTGTAGAGGCCCTGTGGGAGGTACGTCGGCGAAAGAGGAGTAACATCGCAACCAGTGTTTACAAATACTACTTGCCTGTGTGCCCTAATGGCTTCGGTAGCAATTTCAGTGGCGGACTCCCTGGTTACAACGGTATCAGGTGTAACTCTGTCAATGTATTATGCGACCGAGGGTTTGAAATCTCAGGGCTTCATTTCCTTGGTTGCAGTGTATTCCCCGACTGCTGTGAGTGACAGGGCGGTGAGTGCGCTCTCATAGAAGATTTTAGCGCATTTACCTGGGCTGGCTGAACGGTATGTTAGAGCCTTTTCGGTAATTTGAGGTCTAGTACGATGAACGAAGATGGTGTAATACTCCAAAGCTTTAGCAAAAGCCACTTCGTATAGCTTTTGGTAAAGGAACTTGGATAAAGGCGCCTGCAATGCGAAGGACAAAAGGAACTCGTATTACTGTCTTCTACTACCAACGTCCTCAGCTGTATCGCTGGACTTGTTTTTGCGGCAAAGAAAATTGAGCCTACAGAACTTCAATATATTTTGGAGTGCTTTCTTCATAGGAACCTTGCACATGCTTATTCTGGCTGCGTTGAGATTATGATTAAGGTCTAGAAGGTTGGTTGGACCCCGTCACAGACTGGATGTCAGCATACTCAAAGACAACAGTTATAGCAAGATTTATTCGTGGCAACTTTGGTCTGTGCTACCTGGATCTGGTCCCACAAATGCACCTGTGAGAATGTGGGTTACAGTGATACTCTGCTTTCCACTAATAGGGACGCATTTTTCCAAACAAGGCCCGAAAACACTTCCTTTCCAAGGACACCCTCGCATTGGTTGATTGCAGTCACAAAGAGAGATGGGTGTGAGTGGGATGGGTGTTGAATTGCTTCGGGGGTTATGATATGTGATTTTTAGAGCGCTAAGTTTTGACAAGGAAAAGCAAGTTCGCGGAGTCTGTGAGAAAGTCGAGGGTCAGTTTCAGTCTTTATTCAAGTACTGCCTACAGAGGAATCGCTATCCTTACAAGAGCAAAGCCTCCCTCCAGGTGTTTTTGAATCGAGACTCTGATGGAGCACTCTTGATGGAGGAGTCCAATGTTGTTGGACGCTGGACATCGCGTTTTGAAGAGTATTGTAAGATAGACCCTCTAAGTAATATTCTTAATACTATGATATCTTCAGCAATGTTCACCCACCTGCAAATTTT
>NC_042998.1:101992582-102047582 GCF_006345805.1 Octopus sinensis | reverse complement strand
CGCGCAAATGATGTATCACTCACGTCGGCGCAGGAGAGAATTGAGTCTCAATGCTTTAAGGCGTTCCCATTAATTGAGATCAGTCATGCTCTTAATTCTTTAATAAATGATCTTTGGGGTGGTGCAATTTTCGAGATGTTTTGTTTTGTATGGAGAGACCACAAGAGGCAGCAATATTCGAAGTGTGGCCTTACTAAGGAGGAGAAATTGGAATGATGACATCTAGTGCTCTGGACCGGAAGGTTCTTAGGATCCAGGAGCTCACTCTACGAGCTATATCGACCTTATTGTTGATGTGAGCACTCCAAATGAGATTGTTATCAACAATTACACCTAGCTCTATGATATTATTAGATGTTGTGAGAAGTTCCCCTGAAGGAAGAGAGTATGGTTGTTTTAGCATAGTTTTTTTCCAAAATACATCAGCTCAAATTTTGTTTTTGTCTGCCCAGTAGCTCACAGCATGTAGATCAGACTGGAGTTGAGTTCGGTTTTCTTCAGTGATAATTTTCCGGAGCTTAGAATCATCAGCAAATTTTTCTTACTTTACTGTGTTTTATGACGCTGGAAAGGTCGTTTATATAGATTACAAAGTGTTTGTTTATATAGATTATATAGATTATATATAAACTAAAGGTCGTTTATATAAATTATAAAGTGCCCTAAGGGACACCACTAGTGACTGAGCTTGAGTGGATTCCACCAATCACAATATGTTCTGTTCTGTTCTCCAGGAAATACTCAATGCAAAAGTTTTCCACGGACTCCAACATTTGACAACTTTGACAGTAGGATATTATGGGCAACTCTGTCGCATGCTTTACTGAAGGCAAGATATATGACATCAGGGTTTGAACCTGTTCCCAAGGCTTTAAGGATATCATCGATGTGGTGTTAGAGCTCTGTTAGACAGTCCCTGCTGCAGCAAAAGCAATGCTCGCTTGAATTCAGGAGTTTGTGCCTCACCAGGAAGCGAGCTATCGTTGATATTACAACCTTTTCAAACACATTAATGATGTGGGTGTGGTGAATGAGATTGGACGACAGTTAACTGCGAGGGAAAACCGGGAAGACAGACTTGGACAAGAACTGTTTCGGTATATAACTTGAGTCTAAATAATTTCTCCAGAGGTCGGTCAGAGTGACTGCAAGTTGGTATCTACATTCCTTCAGAAGACAAGTAGGGAATCTATCAAGACCTGCAACAGAATAGAATTTGATCTCATTTATTGCTGCTATGATTTCTGAAGCAGCAAATGTTGTGTCCGAGATTACATGTTGCGAATCGACTTCGTTCACATCTCTTACGTCAATATCAGTGGGATCCCTAAAGACAGAGCAGTATTCTTTCTGCAGTACTTCTGCCATTTCTTTAGCATCGTGTTGGAGAATGCTGTTATCATCGATCAATGGGCCAATGGGTAAGACAGCAGTCCTAGGCTTATTTGCATATGAATAGAACACTTGTGGGTTCCTTTTTTCCTGAATACTGTTCAACTTTAGATATGTTCATGCTGGTCTGTAGATGAAGTTTTTCCAACTTCAGCCTCTTCATTGTTGTTGGATGTGGATGTTGTATGTGCGGATATTCTAATTCGTTGGTTTTTTTATTAAGTCTTTTGGTGCGCCTGATGAGTGTTTTTTTTTCTCTCTAGGGAGCCTGTTTCTGTTTTGTGTTAGTGGATTTAGTAGGAGCGAGTTTTGAGCATGTATAGATGGAAATGTCCTAAATATGCTGCCATGTGGTTTCATTGTCAGTGGAACTGAGAGTGAAGGACCAATTGGTGTAGTGCATTTGCCTAACTTCAGAGTATTTGTGGGCCATTTTATATAAGGAAGGTTAAACTCACCCATTTCTAGTATGTTTCCGATGTTGTAATTTTGAAGGAAGGACTTAATTTTGCTGAGGTATTCTTCAAAGCACTCTAGAGGTGCTTGGGGAGGCCTGAAAAGACCAGCAATGATTATGTTGTTGGTCTTGTTGAATAGTGATATGGATTCACAATAGCCGTTGGAAAATATGTGCTTGGCATCAACTGAAAAGGAGTCATGGAGAAAGATGGCTTTCCCCACTTTTATTTCGGTCTGTGCGATCTGCACGGATGATGCTGTATATATAGTTTAGCATTCAGTGACGGTAAGATAAAGAAAAATGTATTCCATCTGGCGAGAGATAAATATTATTCAATAAACACAATATGCGTTTTTTTTTATTTCAGCTACTAAAAGTTTCATGCACTGAAAACATCTAAGACACCATTTTTTAAACACACATCTGTTGCCTTCACGCAAGACATGTTAGAAATGCTGTCCGAGATGTCCGCAACGCACATGTGCGTGTGCGCGCGCGCGCATATGTAATGTGATTAAGGTGGTCATCTAGCAGATTCGATAACAGGCTAGCTGAAAGGCTTAGTGGCATTTCGTCCGCCTTCACTGTGGTCAATGTAATCAACTATCTCCCTCCCCCTAATTTTGGGGTGTTTGCCTATAGTAGAACAGATTATCATTATTATTATAATAATAATAATTATTATTATTATTATTATTATTATTATTATTATTATTAGTAGTAGTAGTAGTAGTAGTAGTAGTTAGTAGTAGTAGTAGTAGTAGTAGTAGTAGCGGAGAGCTGGCAGAATCGTTAAAGCGCCAAGCAAAACATTTACCCGCATTTTGTCCGTCTTCACGTTCTGAGTTCAAATTCCATCGAGGTCAACTTTACCTTTTCATTCTTTTGGGCAACCTAGTAATCGATGTAATCGACTATCCCCCTCCCCCAGTTTTCAGGCTTTGTGTCTATAGTAGAAAATATTATCGTTGTTAGTAATGGTAGTAGCAGAACGCCACGCAAAATATTTAGCCGCATTTCGTCCGTCTTCACGTTCTGAGTTTAAATTCCGCCGAGGTCGACATTGCGTTTCTTCTTTTCGGAGTTGATGAAATAAATACCAGTCGGGCATTGAAATATTTACGTTTCATATCGGTGTCTCGTGTGGAGAGGCATTTAGGTCAATCCATCAAGAGGATCTATTTCTGAATCGCCGTCCAATTTGCTTTATGAAAGTTCAGACTGAAGAGATTTCGGGTACTTCTTATATCTGAATATCTGCAGGTCATTTCGGGATTAAATTATAGTTAAATTTACATTCAAGTAGATATCTATATCGTATGTGATACAGAGATCCAATATAGTATTTGACATGGCAGGCTGGCAGGCAATTTGCTCCATGAATAACGCATTTGAAAGGTTGAACAGAGATTCCAGCTTTGCTTGTTGGCAGTGAGGCATTCGAGACACACGGGTCATTCCACACAGGGAAATTGAAGTCACCCACAAGGAATATAGTGATGTGGTGTTCCAGTTTGGTGAGAACTTATTTTCTTACGAGATAGTTCTCAAACTTCCCTATGTGATTTGGGGCATATGATGAGTAATACGTGGTACATACATCAATAACAAGTTGTCTTACATGTACACATTGAGTATCACATACTGAATTTGACTGTGCAGGGGCTGAAGCGTGAGATTCTGACAGATGTATTATACAACTCTACCGTAGTTTCTTTCTCTTCTTCTCCGTTCGTAATACAACACACTTCAGTATGTGTAATTCTGCATCCACTATATCAGGTCTAAGTGTTATGCCAAGACCTCGATTGCATGCAGTGAAGTCTCACGGAGAAGGAGAATTTGTTTGTTGCGGAGGTACAACAGACATACGATATTGGTGCCACGCCTGTGTTACTGTTAGTGGTACCGATCCTGTATCTGTCGATCGTGGTCAGTTGCTGCTCAATTTTTTATGCCATAGGCAAAATACGATGTTAATTGACCTGCTACTCATTACGTATCTAGGTGGAACTGATCGTCTAGAGTAGCATGCAATATCGCCTTCAAGGAGCAGATAGTGTGTAATTTCTTCTTTGCTGCCTCACCTTTCTTTCAGGTTCAGGCATTTTTGTTAGGTCTTCCGATGTGAAAAGCTACAGTTTGTACTATCATCTTTATGGCAGTAGTTTCCTTGAAGATAATATCTGCATATGTTGCTAATATATATGCATGTGTGTGTGTGCGTGTGTTTGTGTATGTGTCTGTGTGTGTGTCTGTGTGGTGTGTGTGTATGTGTATGTGTGTGTGTGTGTTTTGTGTGTATGTGTGAGCGCAAAGATGTAAGTTGGAAGATACGCTCATATTTTATAAATAAGTGCAGATGTATATATATATATATATATATATATATATTATATATATATATATATATATCATATATGTATATATTTATATATATATATATATATGTGTGTGTGTGTGTATGTATGTATGTATGTATGTATATATATATATATATACTCTTTACTCTTTACTCTTTTACTTGTTTCAGTCATTTGACTGCGGCCATGCTGGAGCACCGCCTTTAGTCGAGCAAATCGACCCCGGGACTTATTCTTTGTAAGCCCAGTACTTATTCTATCGGTCTCTTTTGCCGAACCGCTAAGTGACGGGGACGTAAACACACCAGCATCGGTTGTCAAACAATGCTAGGGGGACAAACACAGACACACAAACATATACACACACACACACACACACACATATATATATATATACATATACATATATACGACAGGCTTCTTTCAGTTTCCGTCTACCAAATCCAATCACAAGGCATTGGTCGGCCCGGGGCTATAGCAGAAGACACTTGCCCACGATGCCACGCAGTGGGACTATATATATATATATATATATATATAATTGGTCATACTATAAGTAATGCGGTTTTTTATGCTTCTTTTATTTTAAAAATAAAGATAAAAAACGTTCTTTAACGTAATATATGGTCTCTGGGATATATAAAATTCCCGGAAACAGCTTTAAGACCTTCCCTATATAAATGTTCTGAAATCTTTCACACCCTTGGATTTTTATCTCATTCCGGTAATTATATATATGTGTGTGTGTATGTGTGTGTGCGCATGTTTCTTTGTGTGTGTTTGTGTGTGTGTTGTGTTTATGATCTGTCTTTGTGATTTTGTTCCTCATGTACAACAATGAAGTATGTAAATATATTTTGCCATGATTATCAGTATCTACGTCTCAATTTATATATGCCCCAACCCGATTAGCCTCTTGTACATTTCCATATATATATATATATATATATACATACACACACACACACTCATACACACATACGTATATATATATATATTATATATATATATATATATATATATATATATATATATATATTATATATATATATATATATATGTATGTATATATATATATATATATATGGTTATATGTGTGTCAACATAGATTTTGAATGTATATAAGCGTAGGTTGTTAACTAAAAAATATTGCTTTTGTAATATAGTGAGAGCTATTCCTACACATGTTTACTGACAGGGAATATTTTACGTTGTCATTACTTTTTCTTTTCACTCTGGAATCATAAGTATTACTCGTGAAAAAATTGAGAACTTCCTTGTTAAAACTGATTATCCACAGGGATCAAAGTGTTTTTTACTCGATATATTCTCCTAATTTATTGCAAACATAGTTTCATATTCCTTCCTACCAAAATATCTCATAATTTAGAACTTATTTGGTTTAATTTAATTTTTTTTTTATTTGAATTCTCTGACAAATATATATTATTGCTCAAAGTTTTTAAGTGACTTATTATCGTCTGTAAATTTTACATGTTGTTTCACGCTGCAAATTAGCTGCCTAAATTTCTTTTGTTCCCTATTGTTCATATTCTCTCGGAAAGCTGTCTGATTTAGCTTTCTTGGTTAGTAATGAGTTAAAATTTTCTTTCGTTTTTTTGTGCTCTGATGTTCGCGTATTTTGTTTCCGTTATACAATTTTTTCATTGTTCAATTTTTTTCTCATTTTAGATATGTAAATATACTTGTTTATATATATATATATATATATATATATATAGTTGTATTTCGGAATGGTCATTTTGCCAGTTTAGCCAATAAAAACTCACGCACTATATATTTGTGTGTCTCTCCTTACTAACCGTCAGCCATTTTGTATTTCTATTGTATGTGATTTCATTTGCGCATGCGTATATCTCTATGTGAGTCTATGTTTAGTTAGTGTGTATGTGTGTGGGGGGAATTACTGTAATATTTATATCTTTTAAATTAAAAAAAAATGTTTTATTATTATTATTATTGTTATTACTAGTATTGTTGCTATACATACATACATACAAGCATAAGTAATAATAATAATAATAAATGGATGTAAACATGAACAAAATAAAATTTTAAAATAATTTTTAAAAAATAAATAAAATAGATAAAATAAAAAAGAAGAATAAATAAAAACAAAAACAAAAGCAAATTACACGAACGTATATAAACAGAAGATATAAATATTACAGTAATTCCCCCCACATACATACACACTAACTAAACATAGACTCACATAGAGATATACGCATGCGCAAATGAAGACAGATACAAGAGAAATACAAAATGGCTGACGGTTAGTAAGGAGAGACACACAAATAAGAAAGAAGAAAACAAAGGACCACTGATGCGGTCACAGGAGTGTGACGAAAGAACACTGGCCGAAATAAGATTAAGATTAACGTAGTAAATAAATAACACTGAAGCAAAGTAACAGCAAATATATAGTGCGTGTGTTTTTATTGGCTAATTCCGAAATACAACAATGTCCGTTTCAACACACGACTTTATATAAAAAATCTTGCACTACAAATATATATATATAATATATATATACATATTTATATATATATATATATATATATATATATATATATATATATACATATGCGTATGTAGATAGAGGTATGTATGTACGTCTACATTATATATGTATATAAATACATATATATATATATATATATATATATATATATATAATATATATATATATATAATATATATATATATATTATATATATATATATATATATATTATATATATATACATTGGCAGAACATATGCAAGTGTACGTGTGGTGTTTAAAATTGAAGAAGTTTCTAAGAAGTTGACAGGAAACATGCGTTACATGCCCTCTCAACCGCTAGGGATATATCCGTTCAACAAGAAATTAGAGAGATATTGGTGCAGATGTATTGTATTTACAAAAAATTGATAAAAATTAACTGCGCACGAATAACCTGCAATAACATGTCTTTCGTGTGGTCTGTAGTATTGTCGGCTAACAATGACGCATGTGTGCTTCAAGGCGATCTTAGGCATGTACTGGTGCAGAAAGCGAGTAAATTGGTCTGCTAGTGCACATCAGGATGTCGATTGCTTTATCCATAGAAGCAAAACCCTCTTGAGAGCGTTCTGAACAAAAGTAAGAGAAGCAGATAATTGACGATAGTGAACGTAAATTGTAACAGTGGCAGGAACAAGATTTAATCTTAATTTGTGAACAGCACATACGAAAGAATACATCCGGCGCTGGTGGTGGTGGTGTTGGTGCTGCTGCTGCTGCTGCTTATTATGATGATGATGAGGAGGATGATGATGTTGATGATGACGATGATGATTTTATAGCTAACCTGTCAGCGTTCAGAGGATGGCAGGTTGACACAACCACGTAAATGTCACTATCAATAACATCAGTGGTGAAGTGGAGAAACGAGAAATGGAATGTTTACCAGCAGTCTGTCATACAGATATGATATACCATCTCCACACATTGCAAGAATGAATCTTTAGACACTTATATTTCTAATACCGCATAGCAACAGAAAAATACTTAGACGTATAGAAAGGAAACTTGGTGAAATAAAATTACAGCTTCAGTTTATATAAATTCTTGAATAAAGAGAGAGAAAATTTCGGAATGGTATATAAAATGCGCTGAATAAACATGCATTTAGAAATGACAAATCCACGGAAGTCTTGAAAAGAGCAAGTACAAGCAAACTTTTTATGGAAAAGAATATTGAAAATGTAACAAAACACTAACTATCGCTAGGATTCGCAATGAATCTCATTTGGTATACAAGAATGTTTATATTAATCTCAATATTGAGTTAAGTGGCATGAATATTAGATCTATATCGCGCGCCAATACACACACACACATAAGTGTGTGTGTGAATGTGTGTGTGTATACACGTATGTATATAAATATGTTTATAGGTAGATAGATACGTAAGTATTGAGGCCCTCGGATATGTAACAAACTGCCTAAATACCAACCAGTATGAGAATATATACATAAAACATACGAATCAGCACATACACACATACGTAACTACATACATACATACATACATACATACATACATACATACATACATACATACATACATACATACATACATACATGCATACATACTTTATACATACATGATGAGTAATAACTCGTGTTCGGGTATTACCATCGCCTAATCGAAATTTCTATACATACGAAGGATACTACCAGTCATTTTTTGATAGGTCTTAATGTTTGTCTTCAAGCTATGTCTGTAACTGATGATTTTTTATAATGGGGACGGATTTGCACAAATCCAATCCCACTCTATGAACATGAACAACATAAACTCGAAAAGAAGAAGTATTGTCAGTGTCACAGGGTTTCTTTCAGAGTTTCCCTCTTCGAGAGAGATGTTATGACAACTAAAGTCGGGCCTCCCAGAGAGTCACAAACGCCCCTGGAGACTAACCTAGGCATTTTCATGTCCCTGCACATACATACAGGCATCCACATGTACACAGATTGTTGGATGGCCGCTGACTTCTCATGAGGTCTTCCGTCCTTTGACAGGTCTTATTTTTCGTTCTAACAATCACCATCCTACTTCTTTACTACCCACAAGGGGCTAAACAAAGAGAGAACAAACAAGGACAGACAAACGGATGATTAAGTCGATTACATCAACCCCAGTGTGAAACTGGTACTTATTTAATCGACCCCGAAAGGATGAAAGGCTAAGTCGACCTCGGCGGAATCTGAACTCAGAACGTAGCGACAGCGTTTCTGCCAGCTCACCGCCTTATTTTCAATCACCATCCTCACCAAGCAAGCTTGATGGGGTTGCCAGTTTAGTCATCGACGACCCAACCATACAACTGGTTGTACTGCGTTACATATTACCAGTAGCGCCTAAGAGTGCCCTGACATCCATCCATCCATACATACATACATACAAACATAAGAATAGATAACCTTGAGAGCATAAATAAGAACCTACAGTATGGTAGAAACCATAGATACTCATAATAAAAAAGAGTACTGGTGGAATGTCCCAGTGAAAACCTCAATGAAATATAGACACAAAAACACCTGACATAGTAATTTGGGATGAAGAAGAGAAATAGTTGTGGAAATCAGCTGACCAGCGGATATTAACATAAGGCGAAAACGAAAATACCTACAGTGAACTATTGAGGAATCTACAGTTACTTTATCCAGATTACAAGTTCGGATTTACACATGTCATTATTGGAGTACTGGGATATGTAACACACTACCTTAGTACCAATCGTGAGAAATTAGTTTTCTCAAAACCAAAGAAAAAGGAGAGAGAAAACTGTTTCGAAGACTACAAAACCAGTCCATCACTGGAAGTGTAAAACTCTGTAAAAGTTTATAATGTAAGTATATATGCACATACCTAGATACGTAACTATATGCATGAGAATATATAAAAACAAAATATACAAATCTGAACATACACATGCAAATATATCTTGTTGATGTTGTTAAAATTCCAATAAAAGTGCCTTGGATATAATGAAACTCCTGTTCTATTGGAAAGAAATCTTGATATAACACTGAATAATGATATACATACATTTTATATTCTTAATTCTGCGCATGCACATTGGTCGTTTTTTATTTTGTCGACTACACAGTTTAGTAGAGTAATTGGGCACCGTCTGTGAGAAAAACAACACCATGATGTAATTCACTCTACCAGAAATTTGGAAATGACATTCTGTGCTGTTCGGTATTCGCATCGGAAGCACCAATACGAACATTTCGGAGTGTTTGGGTGTCAATCTGAGGATGGTGCAGTGGATTCTGAAAGGGTTGGATGAGGCTAATGGTAATTACGAACGTACGGCAGTTCGGGAAACTCACTCTGATCGTTCTGATAAGAAAAGAACTCCTGAATTGGTTGGTGAGGTCCAGGACATGATTGATAATGATTCAAGTAAATCACGTCCAGCATCAGGGCCATGGAAGTGTCTGAGTGTCTTATGAAGCAGGTCGTGCATGGAGACATTCGGTATTTCTGATAGAAGTTGACAAAGGGCCAATTGTTATCACAAGCCACCAAAGAGTACAAGAAATACCGCGCTACGAAGTTTTTGAACAAACTCGATCATCACCGGACATGCTTTGGTTTTTCTCAGACAAGAAAAATATCTACCAGGATCAGATGGTGAACACAGAAAAACCATTGTCTTGCTTTGTTTCCAAAGCATGTCCCGAAAGTGATAAAAATCAAACATCCAGTCAACATCATGGTGTTTGGAGTGATCACTAATGATGGCAAAATTATGCCTCTATTCATCTTCCCACACGACCTCAAACTCAACACGAAGGTTACATCAAGTGCCAGGAGTAGGCAGTGCTGCTACTTTGAGTCAAGAGGGTGGCTGCCGGAAGGTCCTATGCCTGGCAACAGGACTCTGCACAATTTCAAACAAACAGGAGAACCTAGTCATGGCTACCAGACAATATCTGCGACCACAACACCCTTAACATCTGGCTACCTAACTTCCCAGACTGCAACTCCCTTGATTATTGTGCTGGTGAGACCAACACAATTCCTCGTAACACCACAGATGAACTGACGGCATAGTTTTTGGAAGCATACATCAACTTAAAGAAAGAGACCGTCCAGAAGAGTTGCATGATATTCCCAAGTTGTCTGGAGGCCATGGTTGCAGCCAATGGCGATATTATAAATATTCAGTAATACCTCGCTTTTAATTCGTTTCATGGCCGTGCTCATTTTATTTACTCGTTTATTTTATTTACTCGTTCCCAAAACAAGTTTTCCCCATTGCATTTAATTAAAATATAACTAATCCGTTCAAGCACCCCCTAAACGGAAAAGGTACAGTTACAAGGAAAATGACAATTTAAAAAAATAATAAAAAAAGAATACAAAAGAAATATCTAAGCTGGTTTTATTAATTCAATCACCTAAAATATGGGATGATTTGCGCACGAGGAGGAAGACGATGGAAAGTTGAGGACTATTACTATTTAGCAGGAGAATCTCCTTTCAGGAAGACTTCAGGAACAATGATGTTTGGCGCTTTCTCTCTCCGCTTAATTTAGGCTTTTTGGACACTTTTCACACTTGCAGGTTGTTTCATTACAAACGTTAAATGAAGTCTGTCTTTCAAAATGTTATGAAAATGCGCCAGAACAATGTCATTAAATAAAGCAGCTGTACAACCTGTAGATACTCTTTCAGGATGACTTATTTCTACAAATTCCGAAATGTACTGCCATTTTGCTAACACACCCTTTATGTAGACATAGCCTTCTCCGTTACGCGGTCATCCTCCAGGGAACCAATCTCTTACATCGCATCCGAATACTGCTGCCCCTGAAGCTGCAGGAATTCATCTGTCGTCAGCATATCTGAGTGTTCCTCAATGAGATCGACAGTGTCCACATCATCAACCTCGAGTCCCATGGACTTGCCAAGAGACACTATCTCCTCGACTATAGGTGAAGCAGATTCAAACCTCTCGAAGTCGCTTTCGGATACGCAATTAGACTAGAGTTTGATCCATGCAGAATTCAGCATTCTCCTCGTTACAACCTGCCAGGCGATATTGATGATTTACATACAGTAAAAAATTTTGTAGTTCTCCTTCCAAAATTCATGAGGAAGATCACTGGTGGTCCGAAGACAAAGTCGAACCACTCGGTGAAGAATTGCCTGGTGTTCCAGGCTATAAGTTTGCCATCCATATGAGCTGTAGCTTCTCCTTCAGGATTTTGTGCGATTTGAACACTCGTCGATTTTCGAAGTGGTAGACAAGGAGCGGCTTAATGTTCAAGTCTCCACTTGCATTCCATTCGTACAAAGGGCAAGAGTTAGCCCATATTTCATAGGATTATGGCCTGGCATTTTCTTCTCCTGTGCAGTTATGAAGGTTCTTCTGAGCATTTGTTTTTTCAAATAAATCCAGTTTCATCACAGTTGAATATCTGTCGTGCGATGTGCCCCTCGGCTGCGATTAGAGGACGGAATTCAGGAACGAAATCCTCAGTTTCCTTCGTGTCAGAACACCCTGCTTCTCCATATCTGACGACACTTTGAACATCAGTTCACATCATGAAATTATCAAACCAGATGCGACTGGACTTAAATATGTCCGCTGATGTCTCCTCCGTCGATGTTCCAGGTTCCTGCTTACAGTGCTCGTGCTTTTCCGCAGATGATGTGGTGCTTCTCCTTTATCCACTGGAGAGTCAATTTTTCCATCTCATCGTGGACTGATGTGCGTTGTTGGAGACAACCTTTGGCTGTTATAACAGCCTTGATCTCGTTATTTTTCTACAGGATGGTGCTGAGCGTCGATGCCTCGGCCATATTGACGTACTCTGTCCACTACACACACTCCTCTCTCATATTTATCAATGATTTTCTTCTTCCATTCTATCGTATTTAGCTTTTTCTTCTCGGTACTGTCCTTTGCACTAAACTTCTTAGGACCTATGGCTAACTCAACTAATTACTATAAAACAATAACAAAAGCACACAAAATGTTAAAATAAAACACTTGGAAAAACGCAACAGGGATGCTGCCACAACGAAATAAACACGTTAAGTGAGCAAGCGGAGTGTACGCTTCTTAGGGAAAGCATGTGCGAACACAGCGATAAATAGCGGTCGCTTGTATGTAACTCGCTCGTACTGCGGATTTTGACTCGTACTTCAGACAAAAATTCGCTCGAGCATCGGCTCGTACAGCAACTGGCTCGTACTATAATGCACTCGTACTGCGAGGTTCTACTGTACTATTTAGTATTTCAAAATATTTTTAGGTAATTTTGGTAAATATACCTGTTAAAATGAGATGTCAGTGCTATTTTCACTTTATTTACTGCACCCCGTATGTGTCTACTATCCACCTACCTACCAACCTACCTTCCTGCCTGCCCGCCTACCTACCTACCTACCTACCTACCTACCTACCTACATACATACATACATACATACATACATACATACATACATACATACATACATGCATGCATGCATGCATGCATGCACGTAAACACAATTGATTTCCGTGCTGTTTCTGTCAAATAAATTAAATTCTTTCCTACTCTAGGCACAAAGCCCGAAATTTTGGAGGAGGAGGCACTCGATCAGATCGACCTCAGTACGCAACTGGTACTTAATTTATTGACCCCGAAAGGATGAAAGGCAAAGACGACCTCGGTGGAGTTTGAACTCAGAACGTAAAGACAGACGCAATACCTATTTCTTTACTATCCATAAGGGGCTAAACGCAGAGAGGACAAACAAAGACAGGCAAACGGATTAAGTCTATTATATTGACCCCAGTGCGTAACTGGTACTTATTTAATCGACCCCGACAGGATGAAAGGTAAAGTCGACCTCGGCAGAATTTGAACTCAGAACGTAAAGGCAGGCGCAATACCGCTAAGCATTTCGCCTGGCGAGCTAACGTTTCTGCCAGCTCGCCGCGTCGTTAAACAAATTAAATTAACGTTCAAGAGTTGGTTCAAGCTGAAGCCACAGTAGAATGGTAGAAGGCAATTTACGACGTGTTGGACACCGTGTAATGAACTCAGACCTATTTAGTTATAGAAAGAAATCTGCAGCCGCACATGCACCTCTATATAGAACACTGTTATTTCTTTCTTTCTTTCTTTATATATTTATTTATTTATTTACTTATTACGCATTGATTCTTAACATACAGAATATAAGACTTGATTTACATTTCATTACCTTCTGATTTTTTCCTTGTTCTTTTGAATGCAGTTGTATCAAAGGGTGTGCTCTGGTAAATAGAGAAGTATAGTTTGTGGAATTGTATAGTTTTATAGTACAGTATGATTATCTTTCCCCTATAGACAGAAATATTCTAAAGATCTAAGCGCACCTTAAAAATGAAGTAAAAAATAGCGTTGCTTGGGTTTTGTCCAATTAGAACGCATTCTGTATATTTTTTGAAGACCATTTGGTTTATTTCTTTTTCACTTTACGCCCAAAGCTCATACTACCATAAAAAGTATTGTGTCTTCTCTGTACCAGATATCTCTTGCCTTTCACTATATTGATTTCTTTTGATAAGATACAACCATTCAGAAGATACCACTACTTTTATGTGTAGTAGAAGGGGTATTCAGCAAGTCCGTCTTCCACTATTTGCTTTATTATACTCTGGATCATAATTTATTGGCCACCTCCCTCAAACACAAAAGAAAGGAGTTTAATGCAGAGCATAGAAACAAACCTACGACTGCCAGCTTGATTCATTATTATTTCTTCTTACTGATTGCCTATTACATTATTGTTCAGTGTATTTCTCTATGATTCGTTTTCTCGTCCTTTTCCTCCTCTTTAATCTTCTATATTATAATCAATTCAACTAGTCGTAAGCAAAATTCATATTACGTTTAACATGGCTGAAGAAATATATCTCAAGGGAGTGTTGGGGTTATTAACCATACTAAGTTTAAAAACTCCAAACAAATGAAAGATTTTTGATGATTAATAGGAAAATATTCTACTACATGGCTTAAAATTTAATACAAAACGGAACGCTGATATCAGCTGAAAGTAGTTTTGGGACAATATAGTGAAGACAGTTAGGAGTGGAACTAAGCCAGCCGCTAAAAGCGGTGCGAATTTTTATTAGTTCTCCTGTAAGAATAATTACTGACAGAAAGATAGAAATAGAGGAAATATAATACTTAGTATGAATATTAACAATACGGTTGAGGTAAAGTAACTCAGAGGTACATTCTGTTTATTTATTACAAATAGGGCCGAGATTTTCTCATGATTTCAAATGTTAGCAAAAGGCCACCAATTTCGGGTACATATTTTATCGACCCTGAAATCTTGAAAGGATCAAAGACAAAATCGCCGTCGGCAGCATTTGAACATAAAGACGAACGAAATAACAAGAGATTTTCACATGTAATACCCACTGATAACCGTCGATGAACAAAGCTTAACCAGCTTGAACAGAATGCTAAATGCCTGTTCACATTTCAAATGAAGAAGCAAAGGGAATTATTTAAATAAGAACAAATGGTCGAAAATATTTGGACAATAGATAGAAGGGAGATGGGGTGGAGTTAGACTTTAAAACCGATTATTGATAGCAATGGACATGATTCTGCGTTACGTACATTCCTCGAAAATAATCTTCCTTCACTCATCCTAGTCTTGATATCTTCCTTACTTGTTAAGACATTTCACGCACCCCAGCAGGAATTTTTTTCTTCTGATTCTCTGTTGATGGTTGTTTTTCAGGTCACACTTTTACAAATGAAACTTCTATTTTTCATGATAAATATACTTGACAATTCTTTCTTATAGCCGAATGTAAATGTAAAGTGAACTTATAAGGCATTACGTAATTTTCGATCTGATTTATCCCCACAGTTAGGTATCAATAGTCTAGGGATGATGTTTGTCATGTGGCATTTGTAACAATTATGCTAATATTACCTATTTACTTCATACACTTCTAAAAGTAAATATTTGTTGGAGCTCTTACTCAGAGCCATTTTCTACCCTACATTCTCCATTTTCTTCTTTCATTATGTCTCGCTTCTCTTCATCTCTTTTTTGTATTAACATACAAATGATGGACTGCTAAAAATGATATATTACTTATCATAATCAATTGTTAATGAAAATATGTCATTACATTTCATGAATACTAATCGGAGTCAAGGGAGAGGAGACAACTCCCAAAATCTCAATGGACGTAATGTTGAATGCCGGTATGCTTGAGTACGACCTCGGTCAGCTGTGATGAAGATGCCAGATATTTTTCTGTCTTATTCAGCATTGTTTCCAAATGATTACAATGATAGTTCACTCATAGGTGTCTTTGACGTTAAGCGTTAATCTCTCCACCTGGACTCAGATCCTTTTGTATATGATGGATAAAGAGTTGACAATGCCTGCTTGCAACTACATAGGCAAGACAAATTATGGTACGATGGGTACTGATGTCAATTAATAAACACTTAAGAGGTACGAGCATCATTAGAGAAATGGATATATATATATATATATATATATATATATATATGCGTATGTGTATATATATATATATAATATATATATATATATATATATATATATATATATATATATATACAGCCACCAAGTCGCAGAACTTTATACACGTTCTGTGAATTATGTTTTCCATTCGACGACTACACTGAACAGCTCCGGACATTTACATTTGTAAATGTTAACAGCGAAATCTAGATATGTAGTTTATCGCCAAATTTTGTATGTTTTCATTTGTCTTGCTCGTTATAGGACCTGGCGTTTGCTAAAATTTCTTGAGAACATATTCTTCGTGGTAAGTGGATTTATTGTCTTCTTCTTACATATTAGGAATCCATCTTGGTGGTTATTCTCGTATATATATATAAAACAGGAGAATGGTGGTAAATGTTTTTTATTATTTTTCATTCCCTTGGAAATTACCCCTAGTAGTGGTTTTGATTATTACCACTCCTTGTAGCGTGTTAGATGTTATGTTATAGCCATCTCTTATGTGTTTACATGTGCACTGTATATGAATGATACAAAGTCTATTTACTAGTTATCTACATGCTAGGTCACTGGTAGTAGAAATTTCAAAATGTTTTCCTACCCTGATATATATATATATATATATATATATATTATATATATATATATATATATATATATATATATATATATATATATATAAAAGTATTAATTTATAAAAATATGGTAAAGTAAAAAAATTCACTTTACCACACACCGAACTTTACCGAATTTTTTTACTTTACCATATTTTTATAAATTAATACTTCAAATACACCGTAAATGGTCTTTACATACCGAATACTGCTTGGTCGAATTTATTAACAATTAATTAATTCTACCCCCTTTTTTGATGACTATATATATATATATATATAGATAGATAGATAGATAGATAGATAGATATAAACATATAAATATATTTACATACATGCATGTGTGTGTGTGCATGTGTGGTGTGTGTGTTGTGGTGTGTGTATATGTGTGTAGGTTGTGTGTGTGTGTTTGTGTGTGTGGGTACGATTCTCTTAGTCACCATCTTTATTTACGAAACAGTGATGTTATATGGAATTTCACATGTTGATAAGAGCAGCGTAATCACAAATGTAGTCGCGCCGGAATATGCAGTTCTCAAAATTTCGCCACGTTTATTATCAGATGAAAGCTTGCAATGTTTCTTTCGTTGAATCGATACGTCTATGCTTCTTCAAACGTAACAGAACGGATAACTTACAGGAACGGGGAAATCCTAATGTTTTATAAATGTAAAATATCAAAAAGTACCACATTATAGGCGAATATACTGTATATATTCGCAGTGAGGAATGTGACATGGAGGAAAAGAAAAGAGAAAATGAAAGTTAAAACAGATCGTTGAACATAATTCAGATGAATGGTAATTTCCTATACGATGAATTCTAAAGATGAGATCATATCTAGATTTTTATGTTTAATATATATTAAAACAAAATATAAACTGCATTGCAAATCTGATGAGACTTATTCATTTTCAGTTTATAAAAATTTCGGTAACATTGCATATTCACTGATTAATAGCATTAACGAAATCGTTATTATTATTATTATTATTGAGTGAGAGAGCAGTGCATGCCATCAAAGTGACACTGGGGTAAAATATACGAAGCCCAATATACCCATCATGACTACCCGTCTGATAAGAGTACACCAGGCACATGCATCACAACTATATGTGCGCGACATGGTGATCTCATATCAAGATAAACAGCACATGACCTTGCAGGTGGGGCCCAGTTAGAATTTTCTTCAGGTTGAGTAGCCCATCCCGCTCAAAAGGTCCCTGAATAAGGGTTGTTTAAGGATGTTGAACGAACCACCCATGTTTCCAAAGGTGAATTGTCCAAACCCCAAAGAATCCCTCTCAACACATGGCTATGATGCTCCCCCACTACTTCTGCTCGTGATCAGAGATGCACATATCGTCAGCCACTAAGGGACATGCTCAACTGGTTAAGGTCAAACAACTGACAAGCAAATCTGTGGTATTGAGCAGAATATTTGCTGTAGCCCATCTTTTATACCAAGACAAAACAATGTACATGATAATACTTCCAATCAGTTAAGATCAGAAGCCATTATTATTATTATTATTATTATTGAGTGAGAGAGCAGTTCATGCCATCAAAGTGACACTGGGGTAAAATATACGAAGCCCAATATACCCATCATGACTACCCGTCTGATAAAGGTACACCAGGCACATGCATCACAACCATATGTGCGCGATATGGTGATCTCATATCAAGATAAACAGCACATGACCTTGCAGGTGGGGCCCAGTTAGAATTTTCTTCAGGTTGAGTAGCCCATCCCGCTCAAGCGGTCCCTGAATAAGGGTTGTTTAAGGATGTTGAAAGAACCACCCATGTTTCCAGAGGTGAATAATTCAAACCCCAAAGAATCCCTCTCAACACATGGCTATGATGCTCCCCCACTACTTCTGCTCGTGATCAGAGATGCACATATCGTCAGCCACTAAGGGACATGCTCAACTGGTTAAGGTCAAACAACTGACAAGCAAATCTATGGTATTGAGCAGAATATTTGCTGTAGCCCATCTTTTATACCAAGACAAAACAATGTACATGATAACACTTCCAATCAGTTAAGATCAGAAGCCATGAGAGCCATTGCCTGGTACTGCATCAGGGCATGGTACTGCATCAGGGCTAATATTATTATTATTATTCAGTAGTTTTATTTTTATAGCGTGCTTTCACTTCACTACCGAGCGCAGCTCTGTGTGCCTTGGGTATGTGCTGTGATTTGTTGTGATGCTCTGATGGTTATTGTATGGAAAGTGTTCTGCGTAGGATGTGTGCAGTGCCTAGTAGTGCAATTTTCTGTATGTTATATGTGTTTGTAAGTCCTGGTGTTTTTGTTATGTATTTGTCTGAATATTTTTTTATCATGCCTAGTGCACCTACTATGATAGGAATTGTTTCTGTTTTCAGGTTCCACATTCTAGTTATCTCTATTTCCAGGTCTTTGCATTTTGAGAGTTTCTCCATTTCTTTTAGAGACACGTTGTCATCTGCCGGTATTGATACATCAATTAGAAAGCATTTTTTTCTTCATGATCTCTGACAACTATATCTGGTCTGTTGGCCTTAACTTCTCTATCTGTGTGTATCGGCATATCCCAGAGTATGGTTGCTTTCTCGTTTTCTCTGACCTTTTCTGGTGTGTGCCTATACCATCTTTTTTCTTTTGTTATTCCATAATGTTGGCATAGCTTCCAATGTATGTAGGTTCCACCTCTGTCATGTCTGTGAATATTTTCCTTCTTAGCCAGGACTGGGCAGCTAGAGATAATATGATTTATAGTTTCTTGTCCATCTCCACATATTCTGCAGTTACTTGTAATAATTCTTTTCATTACATATTTTTGGTAATTTCTGGTGGGGAGGCTTTGGTCTTGTGCTGCAAATAAAATCCCTCTGTTTCTGCTTTGAGTCCTGAGCATCTCAAACATTGCTGGGATTTTTCTTTGTCTATTTCTTTTGCGTTTAGTTTAGTGCAGTATTTACCATGAAGGGACTTTTCTTGCCATCGTTTTATCATGGCTCGTTGCTGTTCTAGTTTTAGTTTGGATTTCATTTGTTTTATAGCTTTTGTTGTTTATTCATCATCTTCTTCTTCTTCTTTGTGTTTATTAGGTGGTATGATTTCTTGTTTGTATTTGTCAGCTTCCTTAAATACTGAGAACAGTTTTTTGTTTTGCTCGTGTTTTGCTGCTATCTGGATCAGTTTTCCTTCCTTCTGAAGTAGGTATTTTTGCAGTCCTATGGTGGTTATTTTATAGTAGTTTTCCAGCTGTATAAGGCCTCTACCACCTTCTATACTTTGTATATATAGTCTTTCTATGTCAGATTTTGGGTGATGCATCCTAGATCCTGTCAGTATTTTTCTTGTTTTCCTATCTATTTTGGACAGTTCATTTCGTGTCCAGTTAAGGATATTGTAGCTGTAACTTATAACTGGGACAGCTAAAGTGTTGATACCTATTATCTTGTTTTTAGCATTAAGCTCTGTTTTTAGTATTGATCTAACTCGTCTATAATATTCTTTTTTTATTTTCTCTTTCATTTGTGTGTGTTGTGTCTTATCTAGTTCATGGATTCCTAAGTATTTGTAAGTTTGGCTTTGGTCTAATTCTTTTATTTCATTGGTTTTATCTAGTGTGATGTTGTTACTCTTAACTAGTTTTCCTCTTTTCATGGTTACTTGGCGCATTTTTCTAATCCAAATTTCATATCTATTTCTTTGGTAAATCCATGAACTGTCTTTAATAGTGTTTCCAGCTGTTTGTCATTTGCAGCGTATAGTTTTAGGTCATCCATATATAAAAGGTGGCTGATCGTTTTGCCGTAACATTTATATCCGCATCCAGTTCTATTTAGCATATCAGATAGAGGTGACAGTGCCAAGCAGAAAAGGAGTGGAGAGAGCGTGTCTCCCTGGAATATTCCTCTTCTAATGGGGATGTCTTTGGTTTTCATGAGTCCCTCTTTTGTTTGGAGGTGTAGGACTGTTTGCCATTTATTCATAGAGTGCTCTATGAATTTTATGATTGTTGGTGCTACTTTGTTAATGGCTAGTGTTTCTAGGATCCATGTGTGCGGGATGCTATCAAATGCCTTTTTGTAGTCAATCCAGGCCATACTGAGGCCTTTCTTCTTTCTGTGGCTGTCTTCAGTTACGGCTTTATTAATCATTAGTTGATCTTTACAGCCATATGAGCCCTTGCGGCATCCTTTCTGCTCTTCTGGGAACAGTTTGTTTTCGTCCAGGTGCTTGTTCAGCCTTTGCGATATCACTGCAGTAAATGCCTTGAACATAGTAGGGCGGCAGGTTATTGGTCTGTAGTTTTCTGGTTTTGTTGTTTCATTTGATTTAGGAATTAAGATGGTTTTCCCCTTCGTAAGCCATTCAGGCATTGTCTCTGGCTCTGCTAGTATGCTGTTAAAGTTTTCAGCCAGTTTTTTGTGCATTCCTGTTAGATATTTCAACCAGAAGTTGGGGATCTTGTCATGCCCAGGTGCCTTCCAGTTGCTTAGTTTTTGCAGTGCCTGGGTGACCTCTTCAGTTGTTATGGGGGTCCAAAGTTGTTCAGATGCCGAGTTTGTTATTTTGATACTCCTTTCTTTTGGCTGTTCGTTCGCCGACCATATTTCTCTCCAAAATTCTTCCAATTCTTCTGCCGTTGGTGCTGCAGTGACTTCTATTTTATTTTTGCCCAGTTCTTGGTAGAACTTTTTGGGGTCGGAGTTGAACTTTTTGTTCTGTTCATTATTATTATTATTATTATTATTATTATTATTATTATATTATTATTATTATTATTATTATCATTATTATTATTATTATTATTATTATATTATTATTATTACTAATATTATTATTATTATTATTATTATATTATTATTAATATTATTATTATTATTATTATTATTATATTATTATTATTATTTATTATTATTATTATTATTATTATCATTATTATTATATTATCATTATTATTATTATTATTATTATTACTAATATTATTATTATTATTATTATTATTATTATTATTATTATTATTATTATTATTATTATTATTATATTATTATTATTATTATTATTATTATTATTATTATCATCAACATCATCATTATCATCATCATCATCATCACCCTAGGTAGACAAGAACTTGGGTGAGGTGAGGAGCAGGGTAGCCAATCTTACTCAGAAATGGGCAGTGATGAACCTGTCCTGAAGGTGGCGAATGCGTACATCGCTTAAGTTATCTACTACCACCTGACCGTCGTTCCTTGCCTTGCTTCGTGGCTGATCAAGCTGCAGCGCTTCCTCTTCCGCTTTCTGTAGAAGGGACGTGTTCCGCGGTTCATCAGCTGTTAACAACTGCTGAGTAGAGGGCTGGGCATAACGTGGCTAATGATGCGTAGACACGCGCTGTGACCGCGACATCTTCCGTACTCTCGTAACTATGAGCAGCTGTGATAAGGGCGGGGAAACTGTGGGCATTGGGGAAACTTTGAGCGTCGGGCAGGGAAATTTTGGGCGTCAGAGGGAATCAATTAACTAGTTTTTTCCAGAGGACTTTCGAGCCGTTCCAATGTATAACTTCCAGAAATCCCTGGCCATGCAGTGCTACCGGGGAGCTCCGTAGGTTTGAGACAAGTTCTACAAACACGAAAGTTCTGTCAGACGGACGTCTCTGAGGCGTGCGCTGGGCGACGAAACCGTCATGCCTGCACTCGTCCACTCTCCGTGCAATACTGGCTTGTGGATATTTGTAGCGTATAGGACGTATACAGTTATCAACGGAGTCCATCATGAAGATCTCTCCGCTACTTTCCTTGGCCGAAAAGAAATGAGTTTTCTTCTGCCTAGCTAAGGCGAAGGAGGTAATGTGGTGGACAAGATTGAAAGAATTGAGGGCAGATGCTTTCTTCTTCAGCCAAGTCTTAAACGCTGCTTCCAAGATCTACTGAAAAGGACAGTGAGAGTATGGAGGGAAGTTCTCCCCGCACCCAGTAAATTTGCTGAAAGGTGGGTGCATGTTGCGAGCATGTCCCGTGTGAATGGACCTACTATCGTTTGTAAACAGGAGTTGAGAAAGAGAGAGGCTCCTGCTGAGGTGCATCTATCGGTCGGAATAACCAGAATGTGTAAGATTCCTTGCTTGTCTCTATGAGCAACTTTCCCGTTTCGGGAAATTATTATTGTCTTATTGTTTAATTAATTGCTATTGTTTCTTAGTGTATACACAGAATTATCCATCGCTCACATAACCCTATTTGTTTTATGATCAGCCATTATGGCCAATAAAAAAACTTCTATTATTATTATTATTATTTTTTTTTTCTTCTTTCAAATTTGCTTCCATTTCTTGCCGAGTGTCTTCCCGACTCCTAGGGCAAAGAAACTCATAGTATACATTGGTAGGCCATTAAATCAAACTCAGTAGTTCGTTCAATTTTTTTTTTTTTTAAGTTAAATTAAAATACATGAGCAGCAGCAGTTCTCACATCGACAATGCTCTTCTCAATTATTATTATTATTATTATTATTATTATTATTATTATTATTATTATTATTATTATTATTATTATTATTATTATTATTATTATTATTATTATTATTATTATTATTATTCAGTAGTTTTATTTTTATAGTGCGCTTTCACTTCACTACCGGGCGCGGCTCTGTGTGCCTTTGGTATGTGCTGTGATTTGTTGTGATGCTCTGATGTATGGAAAGTGTTCTGCGTAGGATGTGTGCAGTGCCTAGTAGTGCAATTTTCTGTATGTTATATGTGTTTGTAAGTCCTGGTGTTTTTGTTATGTATTTGTCTGAATATTTTTTTTATCATGCCTAATGCACCTACTATGATAGGAATTGTTTCTGTTTTTAGAATTCACATTATGGTTACCTCTATTTCTAGGTCTTTGTATTTTGAAAGTCTCTCCATTTATTTGAGAGACACGTTGTCATCAGCCGGTATTGATACATCAATTAGAAAGCATTTTTTCTTCATGATCTCTGACAACTATATCTGGTCTGTTGGCCTTAACTTCTCTATCTGTGTGTATCGGCATCTACCAGGGTATGGTTGCTTTCTCGTTTTCTGTGACCTTTTCTGGTGTGTGCCTATACCATCTTTTTCTGTTGTTATTCCATAATGTTGGCATAGCCTCCAGTGTATGTAGGTTCCAACTCTGTCATGTCTGTGAATATATTCCTTCTTAGCCAGGACTGGGCAGGCAGAGATAATATGATTTATTGTTTCTTGTCCATCTCCACATATTCTGCAGTTACTTGTAATAATTCTTTTCATTACATGTTTTTGGTAATTTCTGGTGGGGAGGCTTTGGTCTTGTGTTGCAATTAAAAATCCCTCTGTCTCTGCTTTGAGTCCTGAGCTTCTCAACCATCGCTCTGGATATTTCTTTGTCTATTTCTTTTGCGTTTAGTTCAGTCCAGTATTTACCATGAGGGGGCTTTTCTTGTCATCGTTTTATCATGTTTCTTTGCTGTTCTATTTTTAGTTTGGATTTCATTTGTTTTATAGTTTTTGTTGTTTCTTTATCTTCTTCTTCTTCTTCTTCTTCTTCTTCTTCTTCTTCTTCTTCTTCTTCTTCTTCTTCTTCTTCTTCTTCTTCTTCTTCTTCTTCTTCTTCTTCATATTTATTAGGTGGCATGATTTCTTGTTTGTATTTGTCAATTTTCTTAAATACTGAGAACAGTTTTTTGTTTTTCTCGTGTTTTGCCGCTATTTGTATCAGTTTTCCTTCCTTCTGAAGTAGATATTTTGGCAGTCCTATGGTGGTTATTTTATAGTAGTTTTACAGCTGTATAAGGCCTCTACCACCTTCTATACGTTGTATATATAGTCTTTCTATGTCAGATTTTGGGTGATGCATCCTAGATCCTGTCATTTTTCTTGTTTTCCTATCTATTTTGGTCAGTTCATTTCGTGTCCAGTTAAGGATATTGTAGCTGTAACTTATAACTGGGACAGCTAAAGTGTTGATACCTATTATCTTGTTTTTAGCATTGAGCTCTGTGTTTAGTATTGATCTAACTCGTCTATAATATTTTTTTAAATTTTCTCTTTCATTTGTGAGTGTTGTGTCTTATCTAGTTCATGGTTTCCTAAGTATTTGTAAGTTTGGCTTTGGTCTAATTCTTTTATTTCATTGGTTTTATCTAGTGTGATGTTGTTACTCTTAACTAGTTTTCCTCTTTTCATGGTTACTTTGGCGCATTTTTCTAATCCAAATTTCATATCTATTTCTTTGGTAAATCCATGAACTGTCTTTAATAGTGTTTCCAGCTGTTTGTCATTTGCAGCGTATAGTTTTAGGTCATCCATATATAAAAGGTGGCTGATCGGTTTGCCGTAACATTTATATCCGCATCCAGTTCTATTTAGCATATCAGATAGAGGTGACAGTGCCAAGCAGAAAAGGAGTGGAGAGAGCGTGTCTCCCTGGAATATTCCTCTTCTAATGGGGATGTCTTTGGTTTTCATGAGTCCCTCTTTTGTTTGGAGCTGTAGGTCTGTTTGCCATTTATTCATATAGTGCTCTATGAATTTTATGATTGTTGGTGCTACTTTGTTAATGGCTAGTGTTTCTAGGATCCATGTGTGCGGGATGCTATCAAACGCTATTTTGTAGTCAATCCAGGCCATACTGAGGCCTTTCTACTTTCTGTGGCTGGAGCCTTTGCGGCATCCTTTCTGCTCTTCTGGGAACAGTTTGTTTTCGTCCAGGTGCTTGTTCAGCCTTTGTGATATCACTGCAGTAAATGCCTTGAACATAGTAGGGAGGCAGGTTATTGGTCTATAGTTTTCTGGTTTTTCTGTTTCATTGGATTTGGGAATTAAGATGGTTTTCCCCTTCTTGAGCCATTTAGGCATTGTCTCTGGCTCTGCTAGTACGTTGTTAAAGTTTTCAGCCAGCTTTTTGTGCATTCCTGTTAGATATTTCAACCAGAAGTTGGGTATCTTGTCATGCCCAGGTGCCTTCCAGTTGCTTAGTCTTTGCAGTGCCTGGGTGACCTCTTCAGTTGTTATGGGGGTCCAAAGTTGTTCAGATGCCGTGTTTGGTATTTTGATACTCCTTTTTTTTTGGTGGTTCGTTCGCCGACCATATTTCTCTCCAGAATTCTTCCAATTATTCTGCCGTTGGTGCTGCAGTGACTTCTATTTTATTTTTGCCCAGTTCTTGGTAGAACTTTTTGGAGTTGGAGTTGAACTTTTTGTTTTGTTCAAAGAAGCGTTGGCGTTTCTCGTACCGGCGGATCCTTTGTGCTTTGGCAATATATCTTGCTTCAGCTTTTCTTTTATTTCAGGCAAATCTTTCTCTGTGATATTATATTTGCGGAGTATTTTTGTTCTCTTTTTGTTGCTCAGTAGCGTTGATTGTTTGCTGATTTCATTAAGAATCGACAGATCTTTTCTAATTTTTTTTATTTTGTTTTGGATGTTATTTATCCACAGGGTTTGTTTGAGTGGTGGTACTCCTGTTTGGGCGGGTTTGGGTGAGTATCCAGCTTCTTTTGTGGCTGCAGTGGCTGCTGCGTATATTAGGTCATTCAGCTCAGTGATATCACTTTTTTTTTTTATTCAGTGGCTATCGGTTCAGTGACGGCTAGGTTTATGCTGTTTATAATAGGTGTTGTTATTTCGTTTATTTTGATTCTTGGGAGGTATGGTCGGTGGTCCATTTTGAGCTCTGTGGTTTTCAGTTCTTTGATTATTTTATTTTTTATATTATCATAATCATTAGGCTCCCCTTCGTTGTTTACATCGTGTTTGTTGGGAATGTTGCTCTTGTCTTCGTGTTTTACAGTTTCAGTGTTTATATTATTGGGCATTGTTGTGTGGCTTCTATCTACATTTTCCTAGTGTATGTTTTCTTTTAGGTATTCTATTTCTATTTCTGATATTTTCTTTGTGTTGAGAATGTATCTTCGTACGTTAGCTAATTTATTAGGGTTCATTGCTGTATCCAAGTCTATATCTCTATTATTTTCCTTCTATATTTTATATGTATGTGTTGTTGTATTTTCATTTTTTGGGTAGAGTACTGCTGTGAAGTATGCGTGTAAGTTAGAAATGTATTCCTCACGTGTCCATTTACGTCTTTTGGGTTTTATTTGCGGGACATGAGGTACAACGTCCGGCCCATTATTTTGACGGTCGTCATTTTCGTAGGGTACTGGTCCGTTTATTTCTGTTGTCACATTATTTCGCACGTGTAGTTTTTCGTACATTTTTTGTTGTAAGTTTAATGTACGTACCGCTCGATTGTTATTCTTGGGTTGAATAGTATCGGTGGCATTTAATTTCTTCGTAGTTCCTTTGTACATGGTGTTTGGGGTCGGGGATGATCGTAATGATCCACGCATGTTTACATGTGTTGCGTTAGAGGTGGAGATGATATCGAGTCAAAATACATCATTTCGTTTCGAAAATAGTAATAAATTTCAATTAGTATTACTTACTCGGATACAGTCCAATTCTTTGTTAGTAAAACTTTGGCTCCATAGGATGTCCTTGTTTTCAATGTTTGTGGATAGATTTCGGAGCTCTGAATTTTCCTTCTTACATCTTAAACGTCCCCCGGTGTTCTTTCTGAATTTTCCTTCTTACATCTTAAACGTCCCCCGGTGTTCTTCTGAATTTTCCTTCTTACATCTTAAACGTCCCCCGGTGTTCTTTCTGAATTTTCCTTCTTACATCTTAAACGTCCCCCGGTGTTCTTCTTCTTCTTATTATTATTATTATTATTATATTATTATTATTATTATTATTATATTATCATTATTATTATTATTATTATTATTATTATTATCATTATTATTATTATTATTATTATTATCATTATTATTATTATTATTTAAAGATGTACATGTACTCTACCTTTACCAAAAAAACAGATGTTGTAGTAATTCAATCTTAAAATACTTATTTATATAAGTTTCAACGGAAAAATTTATTTCTGAAATAATTAATATCAAAAAGGAACGTTTCGACTCGTTCACACTGAACTCATCAAACTGATTTTAAGTTTAATTTGACATCTCTATTATGCCTAATCCTATTGTTAGACGTTTGCTGTACACATGTTCTAATTATATAATTATACTCTGCAATATTATTATTGTATTGTCGGTTATTATTTGCTGATATTTATCTTCAAGTTTTAAGCTATCTCAAAAATATTATTTTAGATAACACTTATTCATTGTCATTTCTAAATTTAATTTGTATTTAAAATAATCATGATTTATAGCAGTTAACAGAGCAGATATGTCAATATATTACTTAAGTTGAAATCAGTCAAATATTAAAACTATGAATAATTACATTGAGTTTATGGTTCATAATAAGTAATATTATCATGTAAATACGTACAAAAAAAAGAAGTACAAACTCGATGTTCTTGTACAGCAATCACAGAACATATCATTAAGTTAAGCCGAAATAGATTTATATAGCTAAATCTGAATCTCAAAGCTATTATTATTTTTGCTAAGATCTCCAACTAATGAAATGCAAATTGCTATAGTGCAAAAGTAGTTGAATGAGAAGCATTGCAACACATTTTCGCTGGCCAAAACCTATGCTGGCTTAATGCACTTAATATTAGAATATGAGAGAGTTATGCAATTCTACAATTCTACAATGGATAACTTTTTTGTTAACTGGACCAAATTTCGATTATCACAGCAAGTATTTAATGAGAAAAAATTACGTTAAGATGATGCTAGCGAGGAACACATATTTTCTTTTTCTTCTGCTATAGGCACAATGTGTGAAATTTTAGGTGATTATGTTAGTCGATTACAGCAAAATCAGCGCTGGATTTGTACTAATTTTATCGGCCTCGAATGGATGAGAAGGAAACTTAACCTCAGTGTCATTTTAACTCAGAACGTTAAGAGCCACGAGAAAGGCCGCTAAGCATTTTCTCTGGAGCGATGACGATTCTGCCAGCCCAATATTTTACGAGAAATACCTTACTAAAACTAGGCACGCACTACTGACTTTATTTTCATTAGAGTATGCTAATCAGAAGGGAAAACTTAACGGAAATGCCGGAACACTAGATCTAATGTTTTGGAGTATTTTATTAAGCCAATCGGTGCTAAAGTTCATTTTCCATGAAAAATGGCTTTCCTTTCAGCACTCTGAGTTCATATTAATATATATATATATAATATATATATATATATATATATATATATATATATATATATATATACTATTAGTTTTTTATAGCATTTATAGCAGCATCAAGTTACTTGAGTATTTCTATCGCCACCCTTGTACAAAAATTAAGAAATTAGTTTTTGTACAGTTGGTGGTAGGCACTATAATATGTGAAACCCATAACACCAATGTATTTTCATTTGATCCCATTGGTAATGAGATGAAATCTCGACAGGATAATCTTTACTTTTGCGCTCGTACACATTTGCCTCACTATAGTAAAGTAGTAACTGAATATGCTGTGTTCCGTGGAGTAAGACAGTAACCAACGAGATAAGAATTCAACGACTTCAAATTCTGGGAATACGCCAATTCTTTCATATTTCTAACGCAGATGGGAAGGTTTATCTATTCAATGTTACCAAACTTATAGTCCTATTATCTAAGAAATATATAGTACCGGTGTCTAAGAAATAGAAATCAATATTAAAATCATCGTTAGGTCAGCGAACTGGCAGCATCATTAGCACTCCGCGTCAAATGCTTGGGAGCAGTTCTCCGTATTTTTGTTTTGAGTTCGAATTCGCGCGAAGTCGACTTTCCCTTTCATATCTTTTTCCTTTTTGGAGTCGAAAGAGTAAGTACTAGACAAACAGCTGGATCAACGTAATCAAACTTGTCACCCCACGCATATAGTTGGCTTCATGACAAAAATACGAAGCCAATATTAACATTCACTTTAACGTGTATCGTTGGCTAAAATATCAGGGAAATGATACGAAAGTGCGGTATACTCTCGATTTCAAATAGGATTATGTTGATATTTCATATTCTGGGTTATTTACACAAATTCAGTGTGATCTAAATAAAATGTTGAAGATCACCATACAAGTTATAAAGAAATCAATACTACATTCTTTCAATGAAAATATTGAAAATGAGGTAAAGGAATGTTATATAAGGCTAATATTTATACGAAAGAAAGTACATACGTTAGATAATTTTGTTATTATTGTCGTATCTGGCTTCAGGCCATTTCGTGGCCTTCACAATAATGTGGATATATCGCCTAAATATACCTACTTAACATTTTAAATATACCTACTTAACATTTTAACAGGAAAACGTTGCTCTACTTAGGATAATAAAATTGACTGGCTTCAAATATGAGCTAATACAAACAGACCACTTTTCTAATAGTTTGTAACATTAAGATTGAAACAAATTGGAATTTTGTCACTTTATTTTCATAAAGCAATTGCAACCTGGTTTTGACAAAACAATGCATCTAAACATAAGTAAGCATTGATAAAAATACCCCAATCCGTTAAATATCCAACTGAAGTTGTTTTACTTCTACTGATTTGTAAAGACTTCATGAAATTCCAATGTTCTATTCCTCTTTCCCTGAAACTATAACTCGTGTGCGCCCAAGGAAAATGTATTTATAAATTAACATCAGTGTATACTAATATATACAATATGTCAGCTGTAACTGATGATTAAGCAGTAATCTTCAAGATTTTCTAGTCCATAATTCTGTATAGTTTCCTTTGATTGACGCTTGAAAAATACATGGACAGTCCATATGTACTTTGTTGTCCATGCTAATATGGCTGTGTTTGCTTTACTTTTGCCTCAGCAAGGAAATTATTGTATGCATTCTACATATTTTCAGATAATTGCAGGAATGTTTATTGCTTCAACCAGAAGAACTTTCTCCCTTCAGAGATATTTGAATGTAAATAAGTGCTTATTGTTAAATGTGAGAATATTCATGAGTCTGAAAACGATTTTGGTTAATTTCCAATTGTCTCCGATAAGTTTATGCAATTCGCACATATTAGGCAAATTTATTTGTACGTACAAAGAATATTTATTCAGAAGCATAGAAGTCGTTTCATGCGTGAATATATTTCACTGAAAGATTGCTCTCCTCTGTACCTGCATGTACAATAATGGTTATATTCATAAAAATAATATACATGGGAATTAAACATATTAACCTGCAAATGTGTGGTGTAAATATGGATAACCTCCCCCCACACACACACATATACATGTATATACACGTATATTTATAAATATGCATACACGCTAAATATCTATGTATATAATACAACACTGTTTGGTTAGAAGCTTGTTTGCCAACCACATTGTCCCGGGTTCAGTCCCACTGCGTAGCAACTTGTGCAAGTGTTTTACTATAGCCTGGGGCCGACCAAATCCTTGTGAGTGGATTTGGTAGACGGAAACTGAAAGAAGCAAATCGTATATATATTTATATGCGTGTGTGTATGTGCATGTATTTATGTATGTATTTGTGTATCTGTGTTTGTCCTCCCACCATCGCTTGACAACCAATGTTGGTGTACTTACGTCCCTGTAACTTAGCAGTCCAGCAAAACAGTTCGATAGAATAAGTATTAAGCTTACAAAGAATAAGTTCTGGAGGCGATTTGTTCGACTAAAGGCAGTGCTACAGCATAGTTAAATGACTAAAAGAAATAAATTAATATGTGTGTATGTGCGTGTGTATATTAACATAAGATGATGTACATGTATATGGATATACATATATATATATACATATATACATATATATACATACATATATATATATATACATATATATATATATATATATATATATATATATATATATATATATATATATATATATATATATATATATATATATATATATATATATATATATATAGATATATATATATATATATATATATATATATATATATATATCGGGTCGGCACGAAAGTAATTTCAGTTTTTTAGTGTGAAATAAGAGTTCTTTTTTTTTCATACAATGAATGAACTTTAATCAATTATATATTTTCCATTTTATTCGATTACATTTTGTCATCTTTTGTGCAACTTCATGATTACGCATTCTTAGGACTTCTGTCCCTTAGCCAAAAACTGAAGCAAGTGCGATTTCAGGTGATCATCATTATTAAAAGTAGTTACATTCAAAGAAACTAGCAAACTTCGAAATAAATGTTTATCTGGTCGCGCAAGGTCAGGGCAATATGGTGGAAGTGTATTTCATCATTAAGAACATACTAACATCATGTCCTTAATGAAGAAATTAACCTCACTGTCTATATATCTACCCTCTTTGTAATGTTGGCAAATGAAATAAGTACAAGAATGTGCATTGTCCGTTTAATTGAAACATTCTATATGTGGCTGAAGATTGCTCAACATTTTAAAACTGATGTAATACTTACATAGTTTAATAAAATGAAGTAGCATGAAACAATTGTACTACCCTACCTTGGATATCCTTGTTGCTTATTTTGATATATATATTATATATATATATATATATATATATACATATGTGTGTGTGTATACATTGTTATACTGTTATATTCCGGGGTGGTCAATCTTTTTTTTTTATTATTACCAAATAGACACAGACACTCTACATCCGTTCTTCACTCATTTATTACTGTTCTTATTTTGTCTTTTTGCCATTGTCGAGAAATCTTTCGTCACATATCTTAGATCTCTTCAGCGACACTCTCCACCCACGTGTGTTCTGCTGCTCCGCTTAATCTATTCTCTTAGCGTTATTCTTACAGCCATTGTCTTCTGTTTTGCTGACCATCTCTTCGTCTTCATTTCCCTTACTACTGCTTCTGCTGCTCCTGTACCTACTATTTTGGTTACTTAGTTGTTCTTAGTTGTATCAACCCCTAGTATTTTCACTATCCATTCAACTTCCGTTACCGCTGCCGCTGCCCTGCACTCTTACTTTGGAACTGTTCCTGTATCTCTCCGTGTTTGTGTGAATGGATTAAAGAGAGCGAGCAAACACGCGTGGATGGACATGCATGGACAGAAATGGTCACACATGTGTGATGAAAGATTTCCTGACAATAGACATGCGATAAAATGATAAAAGTAATAAACGAGTGAAGGACGAATATAGTGAACGCTGAACATATAATGCGTCTGTATATTTGGCAAAAAAATTAAAATACAGAAATAATTGATGTGTTTACGGACCCGTAACGTAGCCGTTTGGCAAAAATGACCGATGGAATAAGTACTAGGCTTAGGAAGAGTAAGTCTTGGGGTTGATTTCTTCGACTAAAACCCTCCAAGGTGCTGCTCCAGCATGGCCTCAATCAAATGACTGAAACAAGTGAAAGAATAAAAGAATAAATCCCGAACTATATCGAAATCTGTTTCAACAAACGGTTTAACACGGTTTTGCAGCACAAATTCATAAATGTATGTGAGTATGTGTTTGTTTGCATGTCTTTGTGTGCAGAGTTTTCTGTTTTGTTTTGTGTATGTCTTTTCATTCATATAGTTGCATGTTTAGACATGCTGATATATACTTAAATGATAAACTTTTGGAAAGCTTTATAGATTTCTACAGTTTCAGTGATGGCTTGGGTCTGTAGTCTTCGAATCAGCGTTCTTCTTTCAGATTTTCAAAAGCCTAACCTCCCAAGATTCGTATTTAGGCAGTGTATTACATATCCCAGTGCCCCAATAATTGCAGGTACAAAACTGAACATGTTATCTGGTTAGATGCCGCAATAGTTCAACATAGATATTTTCTTCGCCACTTTATGTTGATATCCACTGGTCAGCTGATTTCCACAACGGCACACTGTTTCTCTTCTTCATCTCAAATTACTATGTCAGGTTTATTATGCTTACATTTGATTGAGATTTTCACTTGGACATTCCACTCGTATTCTTTTTTTTTATATTTATGTATGTATGTACGTATGTATGCCATTATTCAGTTTATTTCAAGATTTCTTGCCTATAGAGAAAGAGCCGGTTTCTAACCTAGATCCAAATCTCCTTCATTGAAATTTCAACATCAACTACAGAGTATTGTTATATGTATGTATGTATGTATGTATGTATGTATGTATGTATGTATGTATGTATGTATGTATGCATGCATGTATGCATGTATGTATGTATGCATGTATATATATATGTATGGTAAGGCACGTGGTTTAATGGTTAGGGTATTCGGCTCACGATCGTAAGGTCGTGAGTTCTATTCTCGGCAACGCCTTTTGTCCTTAAGCGAGACACTTTATTTCATGTTTCTCCAGTACACTCAGCTGACTAAATTGAGTAGTACCTGTATTTCGAAGGGCAAGCCCTGTCAAATCCTGTACACCTGTCTGTGGAGTGCTCAGCCAATTATACGTTAATTTCACCAGCAGGCAGTTCCGTTGATGGGATCAATTGGAACCCAAGTCGTCGTAACCTACGGAGTGCCGGTAATTGTGGAGTCGCAATAGCCCGGTGGTTTGGACAGCGGACTCGCGACCGTTGGATCATGACACCGGGTTTTGTGAGTGTATATTGAGTGTATATTGAGCGAAAACACCTAAAAGCTCCACGAAGCTCCGGCAGGAGTAGTGGTGAACCCTGCTGTATACTCTTTCACCACAACTTTCTCTCACACTTTCTTCCTGTTTCTGTTGTACCTATATTTCAAAGGGCCAGCTATGTCACACTCCGTGTTACGCTGAATTTCCCTGAGAACTACGTCAAATGTATACGTGTCTGTGGAGTGCTCATCTACTTGCACGTTAATTTCACGAGTAGGCTGTTCCGTTGATCGGATTAACTGGAACCCTCGTCGTCGTAACCGACGGAGTACCAAGACGGATGTATGTACGTATGTTCATTGTATGCATATATGCCTGTATGCATATATGCCTGTATGTGTTTATGTATGTTTTTATGCATGTATGTATGAGAAGAGAAATTATTTACTGTAGAGGAAATCAGTGTGTACATATACATATTTGGTGTGTGAGCAGTTTATCAAATAATGAACACGGGCACAGTATCTGCTGAGCAGCAGACATGGGGATTAATCCGCAGATAGATAGGTCATAGCTATCACGATTCTATCTTAAGTCTTCAGGGACCCTGTTTACTAAATGCAAATATTGTCACAGCTGGTTTACCGCAGATAGCACGTTTCATTAATGCACTAAGTTACGTGCACGATTTATATTTGCGTATGCTAACACGCACATACACACACTCATATATCTGTCTGCATGTTTATCTCTCTGAATGTATGCATGTATGTACATGATATATATATATATATATATATATATATATAAACAAATATAAACACGTATATACAGATACATAAATACATGCGTGTATTAATGTCAGTCTATCTGAACATGTCTGTGCTTGTGTCAGTGAGATATATATATATGAAGGGGAGAAAGAGAGTGTCTACAAAAAAGAATGCGTACATGAGTACCACCGAATTATCGATTGACAATATCTTAAATTATGATTTTATAGAATATTGTGTAGCTGTATATTTTTTTAGCATAGAAGCGCTATTTAAAATGGTGCCGACAAAAATACTATTGCAATAACACAGGGAAATGTATGCTTACAAAAAAGAAATGAATTATACAACGTTGACAAATCTCTCTGATCAAATATATTGACAGTTTGGAATCATAAGCAAAATCAGATGTTTACTATCATGTCAACATAACCCAAAGTTAGAAATTACAAATGAATCATGTTTGAAAAGTCATTGAATGCATGCGTTGTTCCATTATCTATCTATCTAAAGTGGCGAGCTGGCAGAAACGTTAGCACGTCGGGCGAAATGCTTAGCGGTATTTCGGCTGCCGTTACGTTGTGAGTTCAAATTCCGCCGAGGTCGACTTTGCCTTTCATCCTTTCTGGGTCGATAAATTAAGTACCAGTTACGCACTGGGGTCGATGTAATCGACCTAATACCTATGTCTGTCCTTGTTTGTCCCCTCTATGTTTAGCCCCTTGTGGGTAATAAAGAAATAGAAATAGGTATTTCATCTGATGCTATGTTCTGAGTTCAAATTCCGCCGAGGTCGACTTTGCCTTTCATCCTTTCGGGGTCGATTAAATAAGTGCCAGTTACGCACTAGGGTCGATATAATCGACTTAATCCCTTTGTCTGTCCTTCTTTGTCCTCTCTGTGTTTAGCGCCATGTGGGTAGTAAAGAAATAGGTATTTCATCCGGCTTAACTTTCTGAATTAAAATTCCGCCGAGGTCGACTTTGCTTTCATTCTTTCAGGGTCGATAAATCAAGTACCAGTTACGCACTGGGGTCGATGTAATCGACTTAATCCCTTTGTCTGTTTTTGTTCATCCCCTCTATGTTTAGCCCCTTGTGGGCAATAAAAAAATAAGAAACGTTAGCACGCCGGGCGAATTGCTTAGCGTTATTTCGTCTGTCTTTACGTTCTGAATCCACATTCCACCGAGGTCGACTTTTCCTTTCAGCCTTCTAGGGTCGATAAATTAAGTACCAGTTTCGTACTAGGGTCGATGTAATCGATTGGCCCCCTCCCCGAAAATTTCAGGCTTTTTGCCTAATGTAGAAAAGAATTATCTGTCTGTCTGATTTATCTATCGCTACACGACTGTCTAACTCTGTATACATCTATCAAATTTTTGTATATATATATATATCTTTTGTTTGTAATCAGTATGGGCATTCTCTGGAAATGCTGGGGGTACAGCCTCAAAGAATTTTAGTCCAACGAATCGATCTCATTAAATATTTTGTTATAACTGGTACTTTTTTCGTTTTTTTTTTCGTTGAAACTCTAGGTGGTGGACATGCACAGACACACTCATACTCATATATACATACGTACAGGCATTCATGTATACACACACACACACACAAACATATGTATATATAGTAAGAAAAAGGGAAGGGGAGAATTTGGATTATCCCCACATGTTGACTTGTAATGCAAAACATATATATAAGATTGAAAATGCACACAGTTTACATAGTTTTAATATGTTTTGTAAGTGAAAGTGTATTGTGCTTGCCGACTTGTTTCGCTTTCGCTAATCCATGTTGTGTGTGGGAGTTTGTGAATGAAATGAATCAACAAGTAGAAAAATCTAAGATGTGGTAATATGTCATCGTTATCATTCGGGACACGGGAGGTAATTGCTCATAATTTGGGGACGGGATACATAAGTATGCAAAAACTCAAACGCAAAGGTAGTGTGATGAAGTATTTACAGTAATGGGTATGTGAACAGAACTTAAAATATATAAGAACAAAGTTTGCTATTCGTTCATATCTAGGCGGTTTCTGTATTTTTCGATAAATAATATTCTTTTATTTAAGCGTTCTTGTACAGAGTTGTTTCTTTCCACTGGTAGGTGGGAAAAACTGTGAAGTTTGATTGGATATTACCTGCACATCACACTATATCTTCTCTCAAAGGAATCTGCCTGTACAGTAGGAAACGGTTCTGATCTTTATGTAGTGTGATTCTCCCTCTAAGTGACATACTTCTCTGTCCTATATAGTTATGTCCACAAGCTGAACAAGATATAGCATGAATTAGTTTCTCGGAAGCGAGAACCTCTCTACTTGTTTGTACAATAGTGTTGTATGCCTCATTGTTTCTAGTTTTGTCAGTTGATATATACAGTAGTGTTCTGAGATGAAGTGTGGTGTGACGTTTTGTTTCCCTTAGTGCTTTAATGCCTATTTTTTGGGACGCTTAATTTCATTGTCTATAACTGAGGATGGATATTATCTCTCAGATAGTGTTGTTCTAAGTTCTTGAATACGAATGTCCGTGTATTTCCACCAGACACTTTGCGGAAATCCTTTTTGCTAAATAAAATGGGATATTTCTTTTGATGTGTTTCGGGTGGCATGAGTTAAAAAGATATTGTTTCGAGTCCATTCGTTTATGATAAATGCCAGCCACAATTTGGTTTTTGACTTTTTTATCATAATATCCAAGAAAGGGAGCCTTTCTTTCTATATTCCATTGCAAACTGAATGTTAGGGATTATATTATTTAGTACTGATTTAAATTCCAAAACTTTATCAATGGTCTCATACCAAATGATAAAGCACTCATCCAGATATTGTATCCGGTTTTCTCTTATTTACTGGTCACGTGGATGTCCATAATTTTGCAGTGAAACTTCATATACGGTGAATTAAAATTGATATCCCATCAATAGGTTTGCAAAAACAGAGTTTTTTGTATATTTGTTTATCCCCTCCCCAAAATTACCTCCGCTGTCCTGAATTATAACGATCACAAATTACCTCCCCTTAGATTTTTCTACTTATATATATATATATTGAAGAAAAAATGGATGTATGAATAATTTATTAGTATGTTATAAAATGATAAAAATTTCACAAGCTGTAAACCTAACAAAAAGTTGATCAGAAGTTCTAAGCATTTGGATAAATGCTAAGACACGTATTATATTCTAACTATATGAGGGTAGGGACTTCTTCAGTGTTAATTGTGAGATTATGGATCTCAAGTTATCAGTTTTCTTTTGAATATAGCTAGAATACATTTCTTAGCAATTAACAAAATTTTTAGAACTTCTGATCATCTAGGTGATAGAAATTGAAACATATATGTAGGTTCCTTTATTTTATTTTTTTAGTTTGTATGCAATCTATTTGTACTGTTATGTTTTTATAATAAATATTTATCATTTTATAACATACAAATAAATTATTCATACATCCATTTTTTCCATTTTCTTTTTTCCTTTTCCTTCATTATTGATAATATATAACTCCAATAATCCCTAACATATACTAGTGACTTTCGCATTATATGATTAGGATTGACCGCATTATATAATAGGGATTAATCTATATACATATATATATATATATATATATATATTATGTTCTCTCTGGTTTCACCCAGAGGGTGAGGCTATGCTGGTGCACCATCTTTTATGAAATTGGTTTTTTTCTAACATTGTTTTTGGTGACGAAGCGAGTTGGAGGAGGCTGTCCTACATCATATCTCTTATACGGTACGTCAGATAAAAATTCATACCAGCCGTCTTCGAAAAACCTCTGCATCTACACTTCGCATATCTCAGAAATTGTTAGGTAGAACGTTGAAAAGTTGTGGGCCTTGAAACCTAAGCTATTACAGTGCGTGATCTTTGCACTAGTCGTAAACAGGTTTTTGATATTGTGCGGTGTCGTCTAGTTTGGTGATTGCTCTAGCTTTTACTTCCAAAGTTAGCGGCTAGACCTTCCAGGAACTTCCATATGTTTATCACTGCAAATCATTCGCGTCTTCTCTTTAGAGCTTTTAGTCCCCAGTATCTCAGCTGTTGCCTGAATCAATCTTCTGCATGTAATGCCGTTTTTATATTTACTTCGAATCCTTTTCGATATGAGCATTAATCTAGGTGCATAAGAATTAATGTTCGCCATACGGATATCATGGAATCGTTTTCCTGGATCTGTATGAGCTCAGAATCTAACCAGCCACTTGTAAGCACAATGTTGCATTCTCAGTAACATGCATATGAGATTTTGTTTTATTCATGTGTATTCCTTGGTTACGCACCTACACTGTCTCTGGGATTGCACTTCCCACAAGGCTATGTATTGCGGTTATAATCTGTTTGCGGACCAGTAATAGAGTGCTTGGAACTACTCAGCATTGAGCTATATGTTATTTTCTACATCTCACTTGTATATAGCATTCATGTTTTTCTGTAGGTTTAGGAAGTCATCAGGGTGCTAGTCTGCCTGCGATAATTCGTATCATCGGTATAGTTGGTTAGTGACTAAATGTACATCTTTGGGCTTGACTGAGAGAGCCACCGAAAGCAGTAATATTCCCAGTACACTTGCCTGAAGACATACGCTGAGAATCGACGTCTCCTCAGAGGGAACACCATTGTCTGAAATGTCTGACTTCGGCCTTTTAAAAATTCATGGTGCCACACTCTTACTTTTCCAGCCATAACAAATTCTCACAGTTTGTGAAATATCATATCTTGTGTGATTTTTCTATGGCCTTGTCAAAGATGACCTACCACATCCACATCTGAACTGCTGAGCTGTTGCTTCAGTACCCAAATTACAATAGCTCTGAGATGCGCCTCCCTGGATAGAAGTCTTGTTGCGTATTTGTGAGCAACATACATTCTTCTTTGAACGTGATCAACCTCCTTCTGATAATGCGCTCTCTGACATTAACATGAGATGTGAAAAAAATAAGAGCTGTAATTTTCTATAATTGCTCTACATCGTCCTCTATGTACAGGGCACATTATGACTTCTTTTAGGATATGTGGATTCTTAGCCATATGTAAGGAAACTGCAGTAGTTTTGTGAAAGTGTCCTGGCATGCCTTTAACAATGCAACCGGAAATCCATCTGGGCCCGTTGCTGATTTCGAGTACATCTCATCAATATACGTCGATGTAATCGAGTGTTGCCTCCTTCTTGTGTAAATCTGCGATGTTGAAGAACTGATTAGATTTGCTTATTTGCATGTCCCCGGTTGAAGAGAGATACTTTAGAAGTGCAATTTATATGTGTAAGGAGGTGATTAGAGAGGGAGAGACAGGTTGGTAGATAGATAGATAGATAGATAGATAGATAGATAGATAGATAGATAGATAGATAGATAGATAGATAGATAGATAGATAGATAGATAGATAGATAGATAGCTATGGCTGTCACCATTTGTATCTGTCTTTTTGAGTGTTTAATTATGGTGTCAGTATATTCCTTAGGAATAGGAATTGTATGAATCTATGTACTTATATATGCTTATTTTCCACAGCCTGAGCGCTATAAACTTTAAATCACCTACATTATATGCATATAAGAATTTCAAATAACCGTTGCTGAGCAAGAAACACCTATGAGGCATTTAATGAGTTCACAGATTATGCTAATATGTCTTTCCTGCTAGCTCCTATTTTTGTGCTTGATGTAATTAGTGACTAATATCAGGTTCTCGTCCTGGGCGAAACGTATTTGTAGACTAATCCACGGAAGGTGATTAGTCTACATATATGTAATTTTCAGAACCTGTACTTTGCAGAACCTGTCCACATTGCATTATATTAATTACAATCTCTAATACACACTGTTTTCACATAAGCCACTTATTTTAAAATCAACTTACCGAATAATTTATGATGAGGAAATTAGTCGATCTTCTATTATATTCTATCACTATCATTACTATCAATTTCTCTTCCTAGTCTGAAGAGTTGGGGACACCCATTCTCTGGACAGTGGCTGACTAAACACGAAGTATATCATTATAATATCCTTGAATTTTTGTGTGTAAAAAAATTAAAACAGGCACTTACATTTCTTTACTTTTAAACAGTAAAACCCTGACGAACTATATCACAAAAGTATACTTGCAGTAGATTTTCTCTTACACCTTTTTTTTTGCATAGAATATATTAAATTTCACACTTGCGGGCAAGACAAAATTAGTTAATATATAAAACCTAACGTTTGTGCTCCAAGCTTTTCTATCTAAACACTATCTAGGACAGAAAAATGTTTCATGATGTTCTGTGCAGAGTCTGATAAAGGAATCAAATAGTAGAATGTATCTTTCAAACTTAATGGCAAACAACAGAAGTAGGCACATGAAATTAAAACAGTATTGGGTTGGCAACTACATTCCCGCCGTTTTTTTTAAATGGAATTTATTGCGTTTTTAAAATTTGGAATCTATTTTTTTCGAGAATTCTGTTTTTGAATCATTTTGGAATTTTCTTTTCTAGTTAATTTTAGCGAATTTTTGTTTATTTTCAGATCATTAAAATTGAAAGTCAAGTTAAGAAAAGCGAGCATATACAACATCTCTTTCTTTTTGCTTTTAATCAAGGATCTAAGGCCGCAAATGCTGCTCGTGGCATTGGTGCTGTGTATGGACAGGGTGCCATAGCTGAAAGAACCGCTCGTGATTAGTATGCCAAGTTCAAAAATGGACCTCAAAGACGCACCTCGTTCAGGTCGTCCGGTTGAGTCCGATGAAGAGCGATTAAATCAACTTTTGCACGAAAATTCTCGTCAAACGATAAGAGAACTGGCGGAGAAAATGAAATGCTGCCACACCGCTATAGAGGAGCATTTTCAGTCGATGGGAAAGGTTCGGAAGTATGGAGCATGCCCTTCGCATGCTTTAAGTGACAACAACAAAAATCAACGAGCTACAATCTCCGCTGGTTTGCTTGCTCGTCACCACTCAGCTCATAGATACAGGCAACAATTTCTTTACTGAATCGTTACTAGCGACGAAGAATGGTACATGTACATCAAAATGAAGCAACGTAAAGAATGGCTTAGCCCCGGTAAACAAGCGACACCGAGAGTGAAACAAGCTCTTAATCCACGTAAAACGATGTTGTGTATATGGTGAGACTGGAAAGCGATTATCCATTACGAATTTCTTGAACGGAACCAAACGGTCAACGCAAAACTCTATGTTCAATAGATGGAGCGACTTAACAGGTTATTCAAGAGAAAAGACCAAGGAAGCCATTCAAACGCATGGCTGGGAAGTAATGCTACACACGCCGTACTCTCCTGTTTTGGCACCAACGGATTTCCACCTCTTTCGATCTCTTTCAAATGCTATGCGCGAAGTTTCGTTCAATACTGATGCAGAATTGAGACCTTAGTTGGATCAATATTTCTAGTCGAAATCGGGTAATTTCTACCAACGAGGTATTGAAAATCTTGTAGAACGTTGGGAAGAAGTTGTAAGCAAAAAGGGTGACTTCATTATTGATTAATTAGTTGTTATTTTTAATTAAACCTTTTTTTTAAATTTAAACTAAAAACATCACGAGAACTTTGTTGCCAACCCAATACATATAGAAAATAAATGATTGGTTTGTTTTGAATCGTTCATTAAAATTGTTCACGAAAATGAATTATGACAAAATTTGTGTTTTAGTTTTTTTTTTGTGGGGAGTTTGCATCAATCGTATTAAAAATTGGATAAACATTTTTATATCATACTATTCGTTTCTGTTAGAATTGCTTTCAGAGAAAAAGAACCCTGGTTTCAAGTGCATATTGAAAATGAGATTGTTATTTTTAGTAGCCTCAAAGTATTAAGAATATTATAAGATTTTGGAAGCAAAAAATCGTTATTTTTCTGTAGACCATAAAGTGAGTACGTTTACACTTCAGGACACTTGTTCTCCTCCAAGAAAGAATCTGGTAGTTATGAAGCTACAGCAACTTTGTTGTAGAAGTCTTACGAAGAAGGGTTTATCTGTGTGAAGAATCACAAGAGTTTAAAAATGATAGAAACAAACTTATTTTTAGAAGAAACATCGTAAAGGTGAAATATATTGTTATTATATTGGGAAGTGACTTAATACATAAACTGTATAGATATATTCACCAGTTATTTGTTGCCTGTCTGCATCTTCTATTTCAAAATATTTGGTTTTGCTTATATCCTCAAAAATATTTTTAGGTATACGAATCTTTAAGCTTCTCAATGGTTATCTACATTTTTCATTTAAATTCTCGGCTTTCAGTATATCGATGAATACCTGCTGCTGTGAAATAATCTTAGAAGCAAGAATGCAAAAAGATGAATAGTTTTTTTTTTTTACTTATGCTTGTCTCCTTTGCATGAGAGCATGAGAGCATGATTGTTAACTGTATTCTTTATGCATTTATTTCAACCATATGTTTGCATAATATTGGCGTTCGGGTGTGGTGGTGTGTTAAGCCATTCATTGGGTCGCCTTCTGAATTTATATATTTTCTGTTGTTTTATTTGTCTATTTATTTTGTCAGTGATTTAATATATTTAATGGAATTATACAAATATTTAATGAAATTATACAAATATCATTCTCCCACGGCAGAATATATTCTTCAGGTCAACTTTTTAGTTACTTGCGATCATTTCTAGGCTTCATCACTAGTTCAGTTCTTAAGCAAATTATTTTAACCAAATCACTTTTGTCCTTTTCAGATAGTAAAGACTTTAGGTGATGTTTTGTGTCATTTAGGTTAATGGTTAGAGCGGTTAACCAGAGGTAAGAGGTTCAATATTCTGTAACCGCTTGCTGCCACTCTTTCGTCTGCTTTCTAAGAACATTTAAACCATCTTCTAAGCTGTTTTACAGCTTTTCTACAATATTCTAAGTTGCTCTCACAGCTATTCCGTGTTTGAAGTTTACTTCAGATGATTTTCATCTGTGAGAAGAATCATATGGTAAAACTTTGTCAAAACGTATAAGCTACAAAAAGTTGTGTGACAAAACTAAAAGTGATAATCAAAAGAAACCTGAATATTTCTGTCTTTTTAAGAGAAATATAACATCATTTGAACTGAAACAAAATAGTTCACCGAGACGAATATTTTGGAGAAAATTCCGTCTAAAACTATTACGCATAAAACCAGTTACGACGTTTGTACGAGTCATTTTAAATTTTATCATTCTCTTTATGAATTAAAATGTGTACATATTAAACACTTATAGAAATTAAAGTTTTCACCCATTAAAAACGCTAATCACTAATTATTTAATTAGAATATAACATTAATCAAGACTAAAAGTTATTTCAAAATATATTCACCTGCAACTAATATGATGCTCTTAATCTTTTGATATTTTTAGGTGCAAACAAAATTTCTAAGTTTAAACAAAAACTGTATTCTTAAAATGTTTACAATAGAATAATTTTTTCAATTATAAACGTAGATACAATTAATTATAATAATAGAAGAGTTGCCTGGAAAGAATGTAGATTTTAAGGGGAAATGCACACGCAAAATCTTCGAATACGCTTGTATTGAACAGGGAAAAGTACGGAACACACAGTAATTAAGTCTGGAAAATTAAAGGACAAGGGAAAAGTAGAAAACGTAAAATAATATATGAAATTCTTGAAATAAAGCGTGCAATGTTTTGTGTTTTTTCTTTAAATTTTTGGCTTTTTATTGGAACTTTAAGAATAATTAAGTTGATATTTATTATTTAAAAATTTCTTTGTATTGAGCTAAAACATTTCTGTCTTGTTTGTAGTATCATAACATTTTTTAAATTTTATTTTCTTAGCAAGACTCATTATCCAAAATTTTAAATCACTGATATTGTGTTTTATAAAACTCGTGTAGAAGACATGTAATTCAAAAGAGTAACAAATAGTAACAAATAGTAAAACTATATATATATTAAGAAGCAAAAGAATTAATTTCTTTAACGTTTGCATTATCAGATAACAAAGTATTTTCTATTTACAGTTAGAAAAACAGTTTTAAAAATTGAAATCTAATGAACAATGCGAGTGCAACATGTAAAAACGACTCTAGTTTTTTTTTTAAAAAAACACTTGTCAATTTTGCTTAAATTGCTATTGTGAGATTTTTTAATATATAAATTTGTAATATCGAATATTTAATGTGTAAACAAGCACGCCAATTCCACTAAAATTGAAAATAAATAGCTTCTTGAGTATTTTAAATTGAATTTTTAAATAAATATTAAAAAATATAAAACCGCATTTGAATTCTAACTTCAGCAGGAATGTTTTATTCTCTTTTCCACTTCTTGGCATGTACGTTTCCAGATTTATAACTGCTTTTTTCCGCACTTTTCCCAGGTTCAAATATGCTTAACTATACTCTAGAATTCTGTACCCGCCCTTTTCATTATCTTTTTATATGTGTGTGTGTGTGTGTGCGTGTCTGTGTGTATGTGTGCGTGCATGTGTGTGTGTGTGTGTGTAATAAAATAAGGATTGAGATAGAATCAGGTTCTTGAAAATATATGCGCCAAGAAGGGTTGGATAAACCTGTAGTTCCAGCCTATGTTTGGTAAGTTTCAAATGGAATATTCTATTTGTGTACTCAGAGAAAACCAACCCTATGAGTATTTAGCGCTTAGGGGCTAGTCCAAATCACGCGTTACGTAGAATAGTACGTTGTTGGTATACTCTCAGGCGTCCGACAAGTTGTACATCCCCTTGGTGTATTATAATTAAATAAACAATAACATACGATGGTTGATTGTCAGCTCCTTACACCTGTTTCTTACGCATCATTTTAATAGAAGGAGAACATTACTCCATTTAAAAAATCCGTATTCATCAGATGAAACGTAAGTTTACAAACAAAAGAATATCCCAAAAATGCAGCAGCTACGTGATTGAAATCAGTCGAGGCCAACTGCGTTAATGACCCAAAAGGTTGGCAGCTGTAGTTAAGAATATAATTCGCAAAAGTGTGTAGTATGACAGCTAATGTCAGCGATCCGGATGAGATAGGAGTCTGACAGATTGGTGCTTAGGTATGCTGGAGTGGGGTGTAGGTAATATTCTATTATACTACGTATATTAAAAAGATGCGTAAAAAACAGTTGTAATGAGCAGTCAATAATCCTTCATATGTTATTCAGTTGGTTTATATATATATATATAAAAAATTAATTTACGGTGTCATTAATTCTATTATTATCCAATGTAACTATTTTAAAAATGATAATAACAGAATCAATGACACAGAAGATAGCAGGCCTAAAAATAGCATTAAATAGCCGAGGGATTAAAAATTAATCAAAGGACATACTCAGTATGTCTACCTGCTTGAAATAACAGTCAAACCTCTTATTAAATCGCCAAAAATACACGGATGACAACTACAGAAATCAGTGTATTTTTGGCGATTTAATAAGAGTTTTGACTGTTATTTCAAGCAGGTAGACATACTGAGTATGTCCTTTGATTAATTTTTAATCCCTCGGCTATTTAATTTATATATATGAATTTAAATAATAAGGGTAAAAAGTTGGATGCCCACTTAGTGGTCATCCCTCATATATATATGTAATATGCATACATACACACACACATACTCACACACATGTATATATATATATATATATATATATATATATATATACATATATATATATATATATATATATATATATATATTATATATAATATATATATATATATATATATATTTATTTATATATATATGTATATGTATATATATTCAATTTTGAATTTAATATAATGGTTATTAGATGTTGAACGCAATATTCCTCAGGGATAAAAATTATTGCAAAGTGACGATTTGATATAATAAAACAACTTTTCAGATCTCCAGTGTTATCTAGCATATAATTCTGGGCCTGTGAGATATAGCTTATATGATATACATGTGCGTGCCTGTTTATATATGTATGCGTGTTTGTGTGTGTGTGTGTATATATGTATGTAAGTTTACATATAAGTGTGTGTGTGTGTGTGTGTGTCTGTGTGTGTGTGTTGATGTGTATATGTTTCTGTGTATCCCTTTGTATATATTTACGTATGTGTCTGCATAGTAGAAGCAAATTTTATTAAAACTAGGAAAATTGGATAACAGTACGTATAGTTTGTTCTTGCGAGTGTTATACATACATACATATTTTCATATGAATGATTAATATTTTGATTATTAGATGATACATTAGATCTGTCTCTCTTGCACTCCCTCTTATTCTCTCTTTCTTTTTCTCTCTTTCGGTAGCGTCCAATAATACTATATTTGTTCCAAGTCCTCGCGTTGTTGCGTTTTTTGTGCTTTCTTGTTTGGAATAACTGGCCGCAGCTCTGAGCTGAAACTAGAAATATATATAATATATATATATACATACATATATACATACAAATATATATATATATATATATGTACACACACACACACACATATATATTATATATATATATATATATATATATATATATATATATATTTCCTTGTGTACATGTGTATCTATGCAAGCTTTACTTGCAAAGATACATTGAAGACCAGGGCGGGATCCGACCCGGCGTCGGCCGGCCACAACCGATATCCCTCATTGAGTCCCTGCAGCCTATACGTCAGGGGCAACATTATGACATCCACAGCTATCTGCGGAGGCCATTCGGGATCCTGCGTGAAGGTTAAAGACACTCCCTTATGGTGCTTTTCCACCAACCGTTCTACCTCTCCGCCTCTGTAGAAGAAGACCAATAGTTCCTCTTCCTCCAATTTCGAGGTGGTCAATTCTACCGTCGGCGGCACCATTCCCCCAACGGTGTCTCTTCCCCTGTCCGTGACACAACCCCTACCGGCAAGGTTTCGGGACATTCCGGTGCTATGTGACCCACTGCTGGCAATGTCCCGTTTCTCTTCTTCTTTTTTCTCTCAACTGAGGGAGGGTGCGTCAATCAGCAGCAGAAAGAATTTTCACATTGAGGAGCCTGGCTCCGCTGCCACCCAGACCCCGACGAATAGTATCCTCTATCCACTGGTGTTCAATTACGAGTGGCAAACCACAGGGCCAGGCCCTTGTCAATTTTTCTTACAATAAGTGGGAAGAAACAAAATTTCTTTACCCCCAAAGGGCTGGCACGCACAACTGCGATCCTCTCTGGGGTGTCAAACAGCAACCACACCATGCATATTTGACACCTCTAGAGATATGCTTAATGGTTAGCAGATGTTGCGCCAACTCCTGCTCAATCATCTGCTTGGAAAAGATGGCAATGGTGTCAATAACCTTCGAATACGTTCTCAACACCACTGTCTTCTCCTCTTGCTGTCTGAGCCACTCCTTAGATGGAACAATCTACCACTCTACAATCTTATCCGTACATTTTGCCATGTTTTAAATAAAAATAAAAAGTCCAAAACAATAGTTCACAAATTTCAAAAAGAAAAGAGAGAAATCAAAAGGGAAGAAAAGAAAAAGCAGGCAGTTCAATAAGAGAGTCAAAATAAATGAAGAAAACAGCAGTTCAACAAAACACAACAAAAAAAATCTTCTGAGCATTCAGGTACTCCAAGCCCCATGGTACTCCGATTGGAACCTGGACTGCTCCACTTGAAATACAGCTTTCCAATTATTGGTAAACGTAGTTGTAAAAGTACACACTATTCACAAATAGCGAACAACTATACTTCTCACACTGAGAAAATTTTTCACTTAATGTGAACACTTGAAATACAGCTTTCCAATTAATGGTAAATGTTGTTATGAAAACATACATTATTAAAAAGTGAACAAATTTTGGTTGAAGGATACGCCCCCAAAATATATGTCTCTCAATGATAAAAAAAAAATGTTCACTTAATGTGAACAATATTGCTGAACCGCAAGCAGAATGATATCCTGAATCCAGTGAGGACTCCTTGTTTGTAAAAAATACAACCACAGTCGACAACCACCACTGGACCCAAGAGACAAAATTCTTACCTTGCAGCAGTTTCTTTTTGGCTGGCTAAAAACTGCCGGCTATTTTCTTCAGTGCACAACACAATGACGCATGCGTACACAGAAAACCAAGTCTCATGGGAAGTCTCAAAGACTCATGGGTTGGTAAGCAAGATACTTACCACACCGCTACTTATGCACCTACTACGTATTTATACCGTAAGAAATGCAGAAAATATTATTAGTGGATGTTAATGAATCGACATCGCACTCCTTCAGGATTTCAATAAATACACAATGTTTTTTTTTGTTGTTGTTTTTGGGTCTTCAGTGGTGTTTGACTCCATAGAGCGTATGTTATAAGCATTTAATTAGGAGCAACTTACTGCACCTCAATTCACTTCTATCGTTCATGCAAGCATACTTTTTTATTATCTTAATGGAAGATGTGTTTTTATATGTGTGTATGCTTGTATGTTCCCCTGTATTTCCTATCATTTCAATTTTTTCAGTAATGAAAGTGTTGGTTTCTAACAAAGATATAAGGCTCCGTCGTTGTAATGCAGATAACAAATCAACATGTTATCTTGATCTGAGAAACGCTTTGCGTACTTTTAGTGTGCCACTTAGAAATTGAATTCGTAATGTCCGTCTTAGGTGGTTGATTTCTTTTTCTGAAAACCGCAGAGTTTTCAGCTTATCGCGAAGACATTTACTAACAAAAGCAAGTATACCAATTATTATTGTTATAAATATGAACTTATAATTTGCGTATTGATGAGAAACGCTAAGCTGCATTTGTCTTTTTCTCTTTTCCTTTGAGTTTTAGAAGAGATAATCACATTTGCAGGGCTGCTGATCTCCATGGCCGCATATGGCTTTTCTTTTCTGACCAAAATAACTACATAGAGGGCTTGACTGAAGTTTTGATGGAAATGTTTCAAAAATATTCCTTACATTGATATTGATGCAGCATTCAAAAACAGAGAGTTCTATTTTATCATAGGGCGGTATTTTTACGGATAACATTGTACATTGTTTGAGCCACCACGTCATGTCACATTCAGAGAAAGTACCTAGGTAATATTTTAAAGTTTCTGCGTATCACGCGTGTGATATCTTCCACAGAAATGTAACAGGATTGATATTTCCGATTGCATCTCTGGAACAATCTCTTGTTCATTAGATACTTTGCAGCAATTTCCGGCTCTTGGATTTGTAAGCTCATAGCCTGTATCATGTGATGTAGCGGGCGCTAAGCATTGAAGATATGTACATCGCGGTGACATTAATGTCAACTGCAAGGTTCCGGTAAACATAGCATTGCATTGGCTTTTATAATATACTGAACATTTTTTTCCATGTCTTATTTGGGTATGTCTGAAAGTTTGTCAGGGAGAGAGTAAATCGTGAGGAACCTACTGCCGATTCATAAGATCTTTTTCTTTTCAATTTTCAATTTTAGATTTGTATGTATATTTTCCTCATTTTTTCTTTTCTTTTGTTTTCAGCTGGTGTTGTCCCAAATAATATACCATATTTAAATGCTATTTCGACCGAGTTCAAGCCGCTATCAGGTTCAAATTTTAGGCAGAGCCCGTCACTGTCGCTGTGTCTTGAAGATTTTAATGTTTATGGACTGGATTTACAGACCAGTCAAGAATCCTAAATGCTGGTATCCGCGCTTGTACTGAAAATGCATTACATGATTTTGTAACAGTCACCTCGTAACCGCGAATGACATATATTTCTAAGTCAGTTGTAATATTCTGAAGTCACTCTGACTTTGTTCACAGCACCTTCATAAGATATATTTTTATAAATGCGTATTTAATTGTAACATTACCTATGTGTAATGGGAGAGATAGAGACACCGACGATATGCAGGTTCGGGGTTTTGGGGACTGATGTTACATGTTCACAATGAAATACGAACACTACTTGTGTCAGGATTCTATTCCTTTCACCACTGAAAATGTGCTTAATAAAGTATGAGTTATATAGATATTTCTAGCATGTGTAGGAGTTAACAGTAGTCATTAGATTTTTATAGCGAAAATGATAACATATTTAATGGCTCAATATACAAAATTGTAGAAAGAGTAATCCCTTTGAATCATTTATATTACTAGAGGTGATAGCTCTCCTTGCACTTATCACTATGAGGATTGTGAACTAAGTCTATGTGAGTCATTCAATGATTGCGGCTAAGAGGCCATGTACATTTACGAAGTGCATAGACTTCTGTAATCAAGAGTGGCAAATTGAGTCAATTGTTTCCTGGAATCAAACCATATTTTCTTAAGGTTCTCCAACATTTCCTTATTTCGGGCAACGCTGTTTATTTCTATCGAAATTTGTTGGGCATATAACCGAAGTACCTCCTATCTAACTGCACGTTCATCAGTTATTATCCTCATATAATCACTATGATCCTGAATTATTTGAGATATCTTGTGTAAAGTTTGTACATACGTTTTAGGCAAGAGATTGGCCTATAGTTTTCTGCTTTTTGTGTCATCAGTAGCTACAAAGTTAGTATGTGTACGGGTGTGTATATGTCAGTGAATGCATGTACACAGAAAAGTTTTCATTGCTTATTTCATTGCGTGTTTACAAGTATTTGAGTAATAATATCCGTTATGTCAAGAAAGTCTTATTAGCATATTATATTAACGAATCATCGTGGAGTATTTAAACCGCATAAATAACTTGCAAAATTCAATTTCTCTTTGACAAAACCTATTGTACTGGAAATAAAGTATATTACGCAATTGAAATATAAATCGTAATACATACATACGTGTATATATGTGTGTGTGCCTGTGTGTGTGTATGCGTGTGTGTGTGTATGTGTGTGTGTGTATGTGTGTGTGTGTGTGCATGTAAATATAAATCTTTAGTTAAATATATTCAGTGAGAATATTATATACTGAATTTATAGTGAGTGCTCTATTGTTGTATTAAAAATATAGAAATATGACATTTATAGACAACACTTTTGCTCTTCAGAGATATAAAATTTGAATTTTTTATAATATATTGAATGGTAGATTTTTCTACTATAAAATGGTGTTTGTTTGAAATATAAATCAAAACTTAAAAATGACTGTCTGCGATGAGAGTCTATAAATCTATATATACTTCCTTGGTTATTCTTCTGTAATAATCCATAATATTCATACGTAAAATCCGATATGATGTCTTGTATTCCAAATATAGTTCATATATTTAGATAATATGGAATCACGTATTGATGAGCATTTATAAATAACTCTACTTCTCTTCAGTATTATCAAATGTGTAATTTGTATGTACTTCCGTATTAGAATCTTGAAATTCATATATATCTCCTTGGTAATTCTTCTGTAGCAATCCATAATACTTATGTATAAAGTCCATTATATTGTCCGGTAATCAAAATATAGTTCATAATATAAAACAAAAATTATATTTTAAATTATATGCGAATTTCATTTTATATTATTAACTATATACAGGATTCCACACACACACACACACACACACACACACACACACACACACACACACATACACCCACATATATATATATATATATATATATATATTTATATAGGCGCAGGAGTGGCTGTGCGGTAAGTAGCTTGTTTACCAACCGCATGGATCCGGGTTCAGTTCCACTGCGTGACACCTTGGCGAGTGTCTTCTACTATAGCCTCGGGCCGACCAAAGCCTTGTGAGTGGATTTGTAGACGGAAACTGAAAAAAAGAAGCCCGTCGTATATATGTATATATATATAAATATGCGCGTGTTTGTTTGTCCCCCTAGCATTGCTTGACAACCGATGCTGGTGTGTTTATGTCCCCGTTACTTAGCGGTTCGGCAAAAGAGATCGATAGAATAAGTACTGGGCTTACAAAAAGAATAAGTCCCGTGGTCGAGTTGCTCGATTAAAGGCGGTGCTCCAGCATGGCCGCAGTCAAATGGCTGAAACAAGTAAAAGAGTAAAAGAGAAAAAGAGTATATATGTATGTATGTATGTCATTTTTCAGTTTTATTTCAAGATTTCTTACCAATAGAGTAAGAGCCGGTTTCTAAACAAGATCGAGGCTTCTTCATTGGCATTTCAACATCAACTGTACAGTATTTTTGTTTGTTTGTGTGTATTTATGTATATATGCATATATGTATTTATGTATGTAGGTATGTACGTAGTTATGTATCTTATGTTTATGTGCAGAGTTGTATGTTTTGCTTTATGTATGTATTCTCATTAATATAGTTGCATATCTAGTCATGCTGATATATATATTTGAATGATAAACTTTTCGAAAGTTGACAAACCTTTAGAGTTCCTGTGTTGGAGTGGATCTGTAGTCTTCGAATGAGCTTTCTCCTTTCTAGATTTGAGAAGCCTAAGTTCTCAAGATTGGTGCTTAGAAAGAGAGTTACATATCCCAGAGCCCATTAATTACAACTATAAACATGAACTTGCAAACTGGATAGAGTAAATCCAGATTTCTCAATAGTTCAGCGAAGGTAATCTCCCATTTATTCATCTTCACCTTTATGTTAAAATCCGTTGTGCATCTAATTTCCCCGACTGTACACAGCTTCTGTCCTAAATCATTATATCAGTTCTGTTGTGCTTACATTATATGGAGGTCTTGACTGGGACATTCCACAAGCATTCCTTTTTGTTAGGAGTATATACCTATGTACATGCGTACGTACGTATTTATGTATGTATATAATAGATGATGTACGCGGTAATTCCCGGAAATGCGGAGCTTATCACTTGGTTCCGTTCTCATAATTGTTTCGCTAATCCAATAAGAATAGTATAAGTTTTGTAGCCCTTAAACCGGTTTTTGTGCATTTACAGAGAATACCGAACTGTCTTACACAGGATCTTGTTTTTAGGAATTCCAATAAGTTATGAATACCCAAATTGTGAAGTAACTTATGTAATAATATGACACGAGTTACCCGATAGTAAGAATTAAAATAGTAGCCCCGAAAAGGGCTTTATTGTGTCCCCAGAATATATAGATCATAGGAGGAAATACTAATAAGGTATGCATACTAAAATCGTGAAGCATGTTGCGTAATAACAGGCTAATGAGATATAAGATAATAACAATTAAAAGTAAATATCTCTGAAAAGATCTTTTGTGCGTCCCTAGAGAATATTACTCTCAGGAGCGCTAGTGTTGCTATATTCATGAAGAATTCACTAACCGAAATAAGTTAATCTGTTGTTTAGGAAAATGCTATTTACTTGTTTATGAGTTGTACTGGATAAATTGCGAAAATAATTCTAGCATTTCAAATACTAAGAAATAAGCATACTCAATTTGATTCATAACAAATCATTTAGGAAAATGTATGGGCCCATTTCCCTTGCCTATATATTAGGATCCCTTCCAGGAGTCAAGGGGCTATTTCCCTTGACTTTAAAAAAAAATATCAGATATAAATAAGAATAATAATATGCTTACGGAGCCAACAGGGGTATATGAAAGGGGATACTAATGTATGTACACTGAGATTCGGAACTGCTATATTTTCGGTCAGTACTTGAATTATCATCATGAGACAGAACTGGAAACACTTCATTAAAAATATCTCTTCATAAGACACAGTAAATAATTATCGAAGATAAGAGAAGAGAAGCTGAAGAAAAGGAGAAAAGAAAAAGAAAAGCAAATAAGAGTGGGTTAGTACGTATGCAAAGTGTATTGTAGAAGTTATGAATGGCACAACAGTGTAAATGTTTAGATAACACAGGTTTATTTGATAACTGTACATATTAAGATATATATCTCTTTCTCTTGCTTTTACTTGTTTCAGTCATTTGACTGCGGCCATGCTGGAGCACCGCCTT
>NC_042998.1:101940082-101985082 GCF_006345805.1 Octopus sinensis | reverse complement strand
GGGAAAATGTGTTCGTACCTTTGTAAGTACTTTTAGCACTTTTCAGTTTTACAAACTGGCAAATCATATAGAAGTATATGTTTCAAGTAAAGCTGTTGACTCTTCCGATTTCGGTTTAGATGTAATGCATTCCTATTTTGAATTTTTTGCCGTTCGTATTCGATTACTTCAACTCTATTTTGGAAAAGAATAAAAGACTGTGATAGTTTGAACTTCTAATTTAAATTACTGCCTAGATGTCAATCGTTACCGTGATATATTTCGTTGATTTGCTGCTTATGCGCCCAAATTTGGTATGGGATCCAGAACATCAGATTTTGTTGTGCAATACATTGTGTCACTAACCTTAATTTCCATCCCATTCTGATTTTTTTTGTTCTTGTTCAATTCGTTCACATGCTGCAGAAAGGTCCCAATATTTCCTGCATTTCTACTTTTCTGAAGAGAATTTTTCCTCAATTTAGAGTCTTTGACGATTCAGTATCATTTTCAATTGTTTATAACTTATGGTTCTTTATAGTAAAATTTATGAGTTCAAAAGTAAGAACTTGGGGATAATAGATAAGTTTTCAGTGTATAAAATCTTATAGCATATTCCCAGTAATTTTGTAATAGAAGTTGACACTAATGAACGTGATAAATCTATGACTCGTGTTAGTTTATTTCTTATCATCGTTGGGCGTCAGCTTAAAATCTAGTCAATAATTCCGATATAGTTTTACAAGATGTTTTGAAACCCATTCTTTATCGGAAAAAGTAGATCTTCAAATATGACCACGGAATTATATGAAGACGAACATATTTTCTTCTTGGATTATTTAATTCTTCACAAATGTGTAGAATTTATATTCCATCACTTATTAATTAATACTTAAATCTTAGATTATAAATACTTTTATTTAGTCAATTATATATGTGTGCGTGTGTCTATGTGTGAGCGCGTGTGTGTGCGCTCACACACACACAGACACAGACATATATTAATATGTAACGGTAAGATCCAACGATCAGGGTTTACGAAGTTAATAAGTTTCCAGCAGTACATAGAAGGTATAAAAAAACCACTCTCAGGAACAATGGTGGTTTATTGACGTAGAAGGTTGTAACGGTTCCCTTATTGAATTTCAATAAGCTGGAACGAGCCATTTTCTACCTTACAGTAGCAGCTGGATTTGCTATGTATGCGAATAAAATATATTTACATATATTTTACAACGGCGAGCTGGCAGAAACGTTAGCACGCCAGGCGAAATGCGTAGCCGTTTTTCGTCTGCCGTTACGTTCTGAGTTCAAATTCCGCCGAGGTCGACTTTGCCTTTCATCACTTTCGGGGTCGATAAATTAAGTACCAGTTACGCACTGGGGGTCGATATAATCGACTTAATCCGTTTGTCTGTCCTTGTTGTCTCCTCTATGTTTAGCTCCTTGTGGGTAATAAAGAAATATACATTTACATATATACGAACATGTATGTCATTATTCATTTTATTTCAAGATTTCTTACCAACAAAGAACCAGTTTCTAAACTAGATAAAAGGCTCCTTCACTGGAGCTTGAAAATCAACAACAGGGTATTTTTCTTTGTATGTACGTAGTACGTAGTATGTATGTATGTATGTATGTATGTAGGTAGGTAGGTAGGTAGGTAGGTAGGTAGGTAGGTAGGTAAGTAGGTAGATAGGTAGATAGGTAGGTAGGTAGGTAGGTAGGTAGGTAGGTAGGTAGGTAGGTAGGTAGGTAGGTAGGTAGGTAGGGAGGGAGGTAGGTAGGTAGGTAGGTAGGTAGGGGAGGTAGGTTAGTATATGCAGATTTGTATGTTTTATGCGTGTATTCCCATGCATATAGTTACATATCTAGACATGCTCATATATATTTAAGCGGTAAATTTACAGATTTTTACAGTTCCAGTGATGGATTGGATCTGTAGTCTTCGAATTAGCTTTCTCTTTTCTGGTTTTGAGTTGCTTTCTCCTTTCTTGTATTCGGTTTCTTCTTCTTAACTCTGAACGTCGTTTGCGCTACTGTCACGTGTGAAACGCGTATCTCTCGCTCTGCGAGATTACTATTTTAACTGTCTTCATTGTGTTTAGGTCATGAATAGGAATGGCTGTGTGAATCACCCAGACAAGTGTTATGTCTGTGGAAAATTTGCTCCGCGTGACCAGGGAAACAATATTGCCACCAAATTAAAAACTGCCTATAAATATTATTTCAGGTGTAAAGTTGGGGACCAAGACAAGAGGTGGGCACCTCATATATGTTGCACTGTGTATTACCCAGGGCTGAATGGAAAACGGAAGGAAATGACTTTTCTTAGTGGTTTCTCAAAGAACACCAAAGCAATCGTGTATGCAGATTGCAAGTCAGCTCTCAAATCAATCCAGCATGACTTCGAGAGCCCTGTCCCAGTACCCCTATTACCTGATTCACTTGAAGACCTTGACACATCGCACGATCAACCTCCTCATTTCTCCTATCGACAAAGAGTACGTAATTGGTTCTCAGAAAACGGAGCCACGAAGATTTGAACGTAAGAGACCTTGCATTATCAAAGGAGAAGAAAAGTTTTGGGATCCAGACTACAGCAGCGGAATCTCCTACAGCAAAATACTAAAGTTTCCATTTTCTATTCTCTATTCTCATGATGTAGGCTTATCTGCCTTTTTCAAAAAGGAAATAACGCTTGTTTCTATACTGACATTAATACGTCGTTAATAATAATTAAAAAATTATTATACATTAATAATAAAAAAATATTTACGCCTATATAATCGAAATTGGTTATATATTTATATTAAAGCATGGTTGAGATTTTGAATTTCTCGCATATCTCTCTATGTGTTGTTTTAGTGGTATTTATCTATATCTTGGGAAACGGATACGGTCTCTATGGTGTGTTATTCTCCGTGCGACATTCTTATTTGCGATATATTGCCGTGTCCCACATCCTGGACAATTCATTACGTAGATTAGGTTTTGGGACACACAAGTAAGATCAGTCTTAATTTTGAATATTTTTAATTATTTAAAATGGAATTCCGAAACTTTCAGTCGCTTGGCACGTGTTCCATAGGTCACCCGCATTTTTTCACTCTTGATTCCGTTGCCTTGCACCTATCAGTATTACCTTTAGAGATTTTGTCTGTCTTTTACTTTCATTTGCGTGTGCATAGAATTTGATGCAGCTTGTAGTTCCTATTGAAAATTTTGAATATTGTTATATGCCTCATTGATTCTAAGATTGTGTGTAGACATATAGGCTAGTATATTTTCATCGGGTGTGCTTTTTCGTTTTAGTTCTTTTAGTGTCTGAATATCAATTATTTTTGCATGTTTTATCCCATCATCGATTAGTGAAGGTAGATAATAACTCACAACGAGTATGGTTTTAAGTACAAGAAATCGTAAGTCGCTGGTATTTTTACCAGGTACTATTATTCAAATCATTTTCGCTAAATTGAAAGGAATATCTCTTTTAATGTGTTTCGGGTGACATGATCTGAATGGTAGGTATTGCTCTGAACCTGTAAGTTTATAATAAGTGTCGGTTTCAATTTAGATATTGATTTCTTTATCAAAATATTAAGAAATGAAAGTTTCACTTTGTTGTAATCCTTTGCGAATTGAATGTGAATATTTACACTATTGAGAAAGGTTTTAAATTCAAATAGTTTATTAATGTTTTCATTCCAAAGTATAAAGTAATTATGCAGATATCTTTTTCAGTTGCATCTCATATACAGGCAAAAAGTGTATCCATATTTTTCTAGTGATTTTTTTGTATACAGCCAATTCTGTATGCCTCATTACAAGGTTTGCAAGAACTAGAACTGCTTTTGTTCCCATCACAATTCCACTTAATCAAGTCCTCGGCGTCATAGGCGCAGCACTCAAGAAGATCGAGAGGTACAATAGGGGAGAGTACCCAAAAATAGAAAAGCGCAGGAAAGTATACTTCCACATGGAGGGAAAAGGACATAAAACCAGGCCTACAAGTAAAATATACGAGATAGACGAAAGATGGAAGGGATACTGGGAGGTGACCACGGATTTGGAAAGGTAAGTAATATTTCCACTAATAAAAACGACAAAAAGACCAGATTTAGTCCTATAGAACAGAACACGGAGAATAGGAATTTCACTAGAACTGACAGTACCTTGGGAAAAGAACATCGGCAATGCTGAGGAACGAAAGGAGAAGAGGTACAAAAAACTAATCGAAGAATACAGAAAACAGGATGGAATGTCGAGTGTTATCCCCTGGCAGTGGGGGCTAGAGGCTTCATTGAAAGGAAAATGACAACGCTTTTCAAAAGATTTTTTTTCTGGCTCCGAGCTGCGAAAACTAATAAGGAGAGTACAGGAGGCGGTCGAAAAAGCCAGCTTCTATATATGGCTGAAGCAGGAAGACCAAAAAGGGCTTGAAAGTCATAACATGCCGGCGGAAAATAACATCACTAGGTGAGACAAGCTGACACTGAATCACCTTCTCTGACTGACAGGTGACGGTCGTTTAGAGAATGCGCGGGCTAAGACTACGCGCCTTCACTAATCAGTTATGGTGAGACAGGGTCACGTGACAACTTGCTGGGGCTGCCTGCTGGAGTCTTGCGGCAGGTATTTAAAGGGAAAAATTTGACAAGTCAGTCAGTCACCAGCTGACACTCGCTGACGATACATCGAAGTGGCCAGGCAACTGAAAAAAGGAGAAAAATACACATTCGAAAGAGGTGGGGGCGCGTCAAAACGGTAGAGGAGTAGGGGACGAAACTGGACGTGGTTCCTCCTGATGATGTCTTGAGCTAAGTGGATCTTATAAAGGAGCTGTTGTGGTAGCAGATCACGAAACACGGTTATAATTCCATGAAGTAATTATTCTGGAGGATAAATTTTGATTATGATTTCCTTCTGGATGCACCGTGATAATTCTTCTGGATAGTATTCCAACCAGGATTCCCATAGTCGTGTGAGATATTAGCATACAGGCTCACAATGTGCATTAGTATACAGGTTAAAAGGATACTATGATTGTATCATCATTGATTGTTTTTGAAATGTGGCTGAGCATGTCTAAATCGTCACTAATAAAACTTTTGATTTATTTAGGAGATTTCTATAGGATTCTTTTACTTTTTTACTAGTTTCTGGACCATCAACTTTAGTATTTTGGGGTATCTTTTCGGTACTGATTTTGACTAAGATGCGAGTTGGACGAAGCTACTCTTCTTTGTGCGTGTTTCCTGTCCAGAGAGTTTCTATAGGCCCAGGAATGGCTGTGTGGTAAGTAGCTTGCTTACCAACCACTTGGTTCCGTGTTCAGTCCCACTACGTGGCACCTTGGGCAAGAGTCTTCTACTATAGCCTCGGGCCGTCCAAAGCCTTTCGAGTGGATTTGGTAGACGGAAACTGAAAGAAGCCCATCGTATATAGGTATATATATATATATACGTATGTGTGCATATATGTTTCTGTCGGTGTTTGCCCCCCCCCCCCAATATCACCTGACAACCGATGCTGGTGTGTTTACGTCCCTGTAACTTAGCGGTTCGGCTAAAGAGACCGATAGAATAAGTACTATGCTTACAAAGAATAAGTCCAGGGGTCGATTTGCTCGACTAAAGGCGGTGCTCCAGCATGGCCGCAGTCAAATGACCGAAACAAGTAAAAGAGTAAAAGAGTAAGCGATGGTTTCAACCTGATGGGCTAGCTTTAATGGGTCTTAATTTTAAATAAATCTCTTGGTGATTGGACATAAATGTATTTCTGATGAACCATCATAAACACACACATACAAACACATGCGCAAATATACATACATACATACATACATACATACATACATACATACATACATACATAATACATACATACATACATACATACATACATACATACATACATACATACGTACATACGTACATACATATGTGTGTATGCATGTTTTTCAGTGGGTAATTTCTCTCTCTCCCTTTCTCTAATACTCTAAGTACAGACACACACTCACATATATTCACAAATGCAAGCGCACAAACATGTGTAAAAGGAAATATATGTGTTGTTGTTGTTTTTAATGCGTTCTATAATTATGTATACATGTCTGCGTGTGTGAATATTTACATATGTGTGTGATTGCATGAACACAGCCAAGAATAGGATTAGATTTATAGCTCTTGTATGTATTCCTTCTTATCAAATTCTTACAAATAATAATCAATAAAATAAACAAAATGTTCTGTTAAGGTTCCTGATATATATATATCTATGGGCTTCTGTGTTTTGTCTTGCTCACTCAATCCTTCGCACAGTCTCTCTACCAATTTCTTTACCATTCTCTTTTTCCATCAATCTCCCTCTATCTCTCTCTTTCTATCTCTCTCTATCTCTCTATCTCAGTCTCTCTCTATCTCTCAAGATTTTTCAGACTCATTAGGTGTACACATACACACACGCACGCACGTACACAAGCGTATACATACACGCACACGCATACATACACACATATATATATATACATATATACATACAGACAGACATACACATATACATACATACGTATGTTATTTCCTGTGTTATTGTGTTATCGTGTGAGAATGTTCCTCTGTCAGTATTATATTTAGTCCTACGAAAGGTGATCTCTGCAAGGGAGAGTTGATTTATGTTTTTGTCAGCTTCTAATAACTGAATGCTAAAAAGCCAGAAGTTAAGAATAGAAAGCCAGAGAAATCTTTGAATAATGAATTTGGAAAACTTTGTATGTTTATTTTCGTTGGTGTAAAATGCTTCAAAAACAGTATTTAGTGTTTATTTCTTACATTTAATGTGAAATATGCTTGATTTAGAATGAAACTCAATGTAACTCTAATAATTTCTTGCATTACATTCACTGTAGTATTGTAGAAAAAGTTTGTTCCCAAAAGAATTAAATGCGAAGCGCAACGCGATAATAATGATTCCTTATAGATTATTATTCAGGTTTCTATAGCATTTGTTACACATCCACCAACCAACAAACCAGAACACTATTTATAAAAATGAAAAGACACTAATATTATTCCATGGTATTAAGTCGATGTTATGGTAAAATTATTAGCACCCCGGGGCAAGTTGTTTGGCCGCATTTCATCCGTGCTTATATTTTGATATCAAATCTTGCGCACATCGACTTTTCCTTTCAGCTTTTCGGTATTAATAAAATAAACACCAGTCAAGCACTGGGATTCGATGTAATTGACTTACCCACTTCCCCAAATATCTGGCCTTGTGACAAAATTTGAAATCGATATTATTTTATCGTACTAAAGCAGCCAGCTACCAGAATTGTTAGCACGCTGGGGAAAATACTTAACGGCATTTCCTCTCTCCTTCCGTTCTGAGTTCAAATTCCGCCGAGATTGAATTTGCCTATCATCGTTTCGGAGTCGGTAAAACAAGTACCAGTTAAGCGCTGGAGGTCGGCTAAATCGACTTGCCCCTCCCCTGAAATTACTGGTTATGTGCCAAAATTTCAAACCAAATTTACTTCATTGTGTGGTGATGCATAACAAAGACATCTAATAAGACACCAACATGTTTGTCGCTTCCTTTTACTAGGTACCTCTATAGTCAAGACCTTCTGCAATCTCCATTGTATAGAGTGTCCACAGATTTTGATAAACTTATTTTGTTGCACTAAAGTCTCGTTTTTAGGCTTTAAACAACCGATGGGAAGATTGATATTCTCTAATGATTCATAAGATGATAGCTGTTAGTAAATCATGTTTCACTCAATCTATTGCATGCGTGATAACAAAATTGGATCATATATATTGAATTCCTATCCGATTCACTTTTAATAAAACATGTAAATGATACCCATAAACAACATCACTGAATTCCCACTTTTTTCACTCTCGCTGTATTCGATATATTCGTTATATCGTTATATATGCGCATAAATGCATCCACTGACACACACACACACACATGTCTATCTATTTATCTATCTATCCATGTGCGTGTATATGTGTATATTCAAACTGATCTTTTCCAATGAAGGATGATATATTTAGGAAATTTAAGGAAACCCACCAAATATTTTCGTTATCTTTCGCCAATTTATGATAAGAGCTGCTTCGCCTTTGGCTGCCATGTACACAAGCCCCAAAGCTGCAATCAGCTGATCGTAATGTTTCAACCATGTTATCTATGAATCTTGTATTGAGAACACTATCTTCATGCATTTTGCATCAATCATATTTTCGCTTTTCGATGCACATTCGTACATTCAATAACAGTACTTGAATTAAATTTAGCACGTATCCATCATTTGTAGAAGTGACATCCAATTATCTGTCATGATTACCTCAATGCACACTCCAATAACATATGTCCTATCGACTATTGGAATTTACAAATACTTGATCATGACAAGTAATTGACCATCATTTCAAACATTGCAATATATAAGCGTGAGGCACATTACATGAAATTACATTCTTTCAAAAATGACCATATCACTCTATGATACCTTCGATTGTAATTCTACAGCACTTTGTTCATCTGTATCATTCCTTTACTTGCTCGTTTTAGGGCATATATTCATAAGAATTTATAATGTTTCATTATAACTATGGCCCTATAATGAAAAAGAAGGAAGCTTCTAAACTGCGTTCATACATACATATACATATATACATACATATATACATACATACACACACACATATAAATGTATACGTATATAAATAGATATATATGTGTATGTATATATAATATACCTATATATATACATACATACGTATTCTTTTATATATATATATATATATATATAAGTATACGTATGTATATATATTTATATATATATATATGTATATATACACACACATATATATCTACTTATATACATATATGTATATATATACATATGTATTTATAAACTTATATATATATATATATATATATATAGGGAGAGTGCACGAAAAAACAAAAGACGAAGACAGGTGGTGCAGAAAACAAACAGATGTATTAGTATAACGCTCAGGAATTGAAAAAGTATTTTACGCTTCGAGCCTACGCTCTTCTACAGAAAGGGACACAGAAAAAAAATATATATATGTATTACTTCAAAATGTGTGTGGTAAAACAAGTATAAATCAATACAAATCATTATTGCTATATGTTGATAATTCAAGATATATTCCAAAAGATCATGATATCCTGCACAAAACTATGCGTTCATGATCATGATATCTTCACAATGATCATGATATCTTTCACAAAACTAAGCGTTCTTTCAAAATTATCGGTATGCAACAACAAAATGAAAATCAGTGATTAAAACAGTCGAGATTCAGCCAAACCTCGGCCAGGCTGTTACATGCTGCTCCTTGATATTTGATGTGCGGGCCACAGAAATATGTTGGCTGAGATTGTTATTTCCATCAGAACTAATACAAATTGTGCGTAAATATGTAGTTCAACTTCATTATTATTTACCTAATAAAAATAGAAACTGATACGCCAAAGGATTACAACGTGATTTTAATGGAAAGATTACGTGAAATCTCATTACTAAGAGAGTTTCAAGCTGAAACTTTTTATCAGAAAAGACCCGGCCTTACGCATGCTTCAGTTGTTGTATTCCAATATCTAAAATGAGTTAAGGCGGTGACCTGGCAGAAACGTTTGCACGCCGGGTGAAATGCTTAGCGGGATTTCGTCTGCCGTTAAGTTCTGAGTTCAAATTCCGCCGAGGTTGACTTTCCCTTTCATAATTTCAGGGTCGATAAATTAAGTACTAGTTAAGCACTGAGGTAATCGACTTAATGCGTTTCTCTATCCTTGTTTGTCGCCTCTATGTTTAGCTCCTTGTGGACAATAAAAAATAAGAAACGTTAGCACGCCAGGCGAAATACTTAGCAGTATTGTGACATGTGAATAACTGAGTGGTGTTTTTTACTTGAAGGTTAGTGTTAAAATTGTTGTTACTGAATTTTTTTCCTTGTTGTGTTGTTATTAATAGCATTCTGCGTGTGACAGACGGTGTAAAATTTTATTCACCTCTGTCTGGGTGGGGAATTATCTATTTTTGTGGATTTGTTCCACAAACTTTGTTAAAAATGAATACTTCCTCTAAAGAGGAAAACAAATTGTGATAAATTGAATGAAATGTTAAGCATGCCGACGGCAGAGAAACCTGTTGAACAGCCAAACAAGATAAATGTGCAGTTGCGACTGGAGTCAAAAAAGAAAAAACATGTGTATAGAATGAAGTGTGATAATGCAGCATCAAAACATGTTTTCGAAGGAGGGACACGACATAAAAGCCACCCTCCCGACCGAAAATATAGAAAAACTGCTAAGAAAATAATCGTGTTTAAAACCCTGGTAATAAAAGACAAACAAATCGACAAAGCACCACAGTAAGAAATAGAAAAATGCCTAACACCGATCTGGCAGGACCAGAGTGAAACTTTTGGCAACCGTAGTAGTTTATTTTTAAGAGCAAATAGAAGGCTAACAGACACTCAGTGAAACCTTTGAGAACCACAGCCATTGTGTTGTTGAGAACATACTTAGACATCAAAGATTACAATAGAAGAGATCCCTCCAGAAATTGACGTCATATAGCTAAGCTCAGAGATACTAATTGGGCTCGAAGAAGAAATAACAATACTAGAGGCCTCAATACTAGAGTTTTTCTCTCTCTGGGCTGTCCTTCTGGCGGGAGCGGGGTGTTGGTCCTGATAAAAGGAAACCGGGTTTCTGAGGGTAAGTTAATTTTTTTTCAGATTCAGAAGGTAAGCTAGTCGTCATGGATTTGAAGGTCAGTTGTGATAAGATTATCAGACTAGTTGCAATTTATGAATCCCCTGAAAACGGGCTAAGTGAGTATTTTCGGAACCTGGAGAAGTTTCTCGGTACATCACATTCTCTAGTTGTACTAGGAGACTATAACACAATCTGCAACGCACGCGTAGATTATGTTGGCTCGTGTTCTGATAGAAGAGGTAATCCTTGATTTCTGGAACTGTTGAGGTGCTTTGAGGTAGCAGATACTTATAGGTTGGAATTTCCGAACGCTCACTCGTGGACATGGTCAAATAGCGATGGATCTTCCAGGTCATATCTAGATAAGTTGTTAATTAGAAAAGCAGATAAGAATAATGTTAGGTGTCCACAGTTTTTCCCGGTCAGCTACAGTGATCGTAAAATAATAAATGTACGCTCGACATAGATAAGTTATATAATAGAGAGGATCCGGTTACTGGAAACTTAATACGTCCCTTTTGGCGATTAAGGAGTACAGAGACTGGATTAAGTTATTGATTCAAAGGGCATTAACCGGATCTGTTACTAATCGTGGTATGATCCCAAGGGAGCCATTAAATTTGGGTCTATTAGATATAGCATGGATTGAGTGGCAACAGAGGCTAGGAAGGGATTAGCATTAGCTTAGGACGTAGATGAAGCAATGGAATCTGGCTCTGCAGCTCAGGTGACGGCCAAGAGACTGGCGTTAAATCAGCACCTCGACGCCTATCATATGGGTTGCATTATCAGAGCTAGGATTCGTGCATGGAGTTGTGAAGGAATCAAGGCCGCAGGATGGGCTCGAGTGGTAGAAGCCCAATGTGGAAATGGTGGCACAATTCAATCTTTGACGAACCATTGAGGTAAGTTGATGAACGAGCCCGAGGTAATGTGTGATGTCTTTCAGGAGCACTTCACGCAGCTATTCCCGTGGGGTGGCGGACTTCATCGCCGGACTGCCGCTTCTCTTGGGGTAGGTGGCGGAGTGATGTGAAGAGCCGATCACGCCTAAGAAGGTAATTGAGGCTACGGCGGACTGCAGCGCGCGTAAGGCGCTGGGGCTGGATGGTCTGCCCTATGAACTGTATAAGTGTATGGCGGACTTGTACGGGCACCTGCTGACGGATGTCAACGCAAACTGGCATCAGAATAGGTTCATTCTCAGATCTGTGCACCGGGGAATAGTGACGCTTGTCAGAAAGGACCCGAGCAAGGGGGATTACATTGACAATTTTCGGCCCATCAGTGCTAGACAGAGAGTTGAAGATTTTGGCCAGAGTATTATCGAAAAGATTACCGCGTGTCGCGGATGACTTGATCGACAAGGCACAGACATGTGCCGTTCCCGGTAGAACCATTCAGGATACTCTCCAACTTCTACGGAACACTCTAGAGGGGTTTAATAATGATTCTTGCAAGGAAGGTGCAGTGGTCCATTTACACCAGTCAAAGGCTTTTGATAGGGTGGACCATCATTACCTGGTGTCCGTTCTGGCACAGTCTGGTCTGGGTCTTGCCTTACTCAGGTAGATCATCGAAATTTATTACAACATCGATTCAGTAGTTCGAATGAACGGCTTTTTATCTAAGCTTTTCAACGTCAAAGGCTCGGTCCGACAAGGGTGTCCATTCTCCCCGATTCTGTATGTAATGGCTCTTGAGCCATTGCTTCGAAAATTGAGCGACATCCCGAGAGAGCCAGATTGTGGAGAGTCGGTTTCAGCGTACAAGGACATCACCATCATCGTAACCGAAATAGATCACCTTCAGAGGGTAGGCAAGACCATTAAGAAATACGAGACGGTGGCAGGAGCAAAGAGTAATCGAGAAAGGTCAGTTTGCTTGCAGCTCGGCACCTGGAGAAGCAAGTTGATGCCTCCTGACAGCGTCGTGGGACATTGAACGATGGGCTCAATTAAGTTGCTAGGAATCTGGTTTGGACCAGGTCTCTAAACAGAGAAGAACTGGGCTGAGGTAGCGAGCCGGGTGGCCAACATAACCAAAACCTGGTATTGTCGGTGGCTCTTCCTGAAAGAAAGAGCGGAGGTAGCCAATTTGCTCATCGCATCGGTCATCACCTACCGCCTAACCGTCGTTCCCTGCCCTGATTCGTGGTTGAGCAAGCTGGAAAAGCAGCTCTTCCGCTTCTTGTGGAAAGGCTCGAAGCCGCTTGCGAGACGCTCTATTTGCTGCCAACAACCATTAAAGAGTGATCTGGAGATGCCTTGGCTAATGATGCGCAGGCACGCGCTGAGGTTAAGGTATCTGTGACTCAATCTGGATGGTGAACGGGTGTGGTTTCCACAGGCGAAACAGATGTTTCCAAGTTCACTTGTTTCGGTGGATTGGAAACCTGGTTCTATTGTAGATTGAAGTTGGGTACATGGGTTACAGTGTGTTGCAAGGCTCTCCGGATATTCCTTCTCCCGGGTACCGCCAGCGGTAGCGCTTCTCCCACATTGTTCTATGGAGAGTTGGTAGAGACGAAATGTGACGATACCTTTCGGGAAGCCCTAGGTTCCGATGATAATCAGCTAGCCAGTGTGTTCCAACGTACATCCGGGCCGAAGACACACGATAATTTCCAGAAGTATTTGGCATGGTAATGTTACAGAGGAGCCTTACCTGTCCGGGACAAGCTCGCAAGACATGGTGGCCCTGGCCCACCGACCTGTCCAAGATGTGGCCGGGACAAGTAGACTGTCCCGCATGCTATAGTTGAGTGTTCGGAGGTGTCAGATGTGTGGGTTTATGCCGAACAACTTTTGCCAAGTACAGGAAGAGTACAGCTATCGACTGAGTCAATAGTAAAAATTGACCCACCGGATTTCCAATCGAAAGTTGGTAAGAATTGCTTTTTCAGCGTAGTAGCAATTGCAAGAGAGGTAATTTGGAAGTCGCGGGTGAAAAGGTTAATAATAAGCATTTTTATCTCTGGCCCTTGGCTGGTGAATTTCTTCACCTTCCACCTAAGAAGGAAAGTAAGGGTAGAGAGAAAATGCCTGTCTGCGAAAATGTTTCAAGATCGATGGAAGAATGTCGTGCGAATGTTGCATATGGATCGGACTGCATGAATACAATGCAGGATGAACCTAAAACATCTGTGGGGTCCGAGCATATCCCGCCTCCCCACTCCATTCTGTAATGTTGTCTTGTTATCATTCAAACTCTTCATATTTATATGAAATTTTTAAAATTCATCTTCGTGTCAATTCATACGTTTAATCTGACTCCATATCAGATTGTACTGTTCCCTCTGTGTTGTCCCCTTGTGGGAAATAAAACAATGCGAAATGCTTAGCGTATTTCGTCTATCTTTACGTGCTGAGTTCAAATTCCTCCGAGGTTGATTTTGCCTTTCATCCTTCCGGGCGTCGATAAATTAAGTACCAGTTACGTACTGGGGTTGATCTGATCGACTGGCCCCCTTCCTCCAAAATTTAGGGCTTGTGCCTATTTATTTTTAAATTCCTTGAATGTTTTCGTATGACTCTAATTGTTGTAATACGGCAGCTTATCTTATGAATTAATATTCCAAAGAAATATTACCTTAGATAATATAATCAGTTCCTTGCACTTACAGGGTGCAATTACCAAGGTTGATAAACCTTGAACCAGAAACGTGACTGTCTTGTTCTGAACGGGGTTAAATGCATCGTCGACAAAAACAGAACTTCAGTGCGTTTATTTATTGCAGCCAAAGTGCCCGCAACAACTAGGGAACAGGCAGTCAACTACATCCCAAATATAAGTGAAACATTTCGAAAAATGGTGCTTACAAGAAAAAAAAACATTTTAACTCTATCTAAGAATGAATATCTGAAAATAAGATGTGAACTCAAATCAAGCTTCTTACTCTAACCTCCTTTTATTGTAAAACATTTATAAGAAATATTAGAGTTACATACATAGAGAAAAAGAAACAAACATAGATCAAAATCTTTTCAACCATTGAAATATGTAATTCGAATTATTGTTAACTACACATGCATAACTTTTGGTGGTGGATCTAGCCGTAACTTTCCACTTACAATATTTTTGCACAGGTATTTGTGAGAATTTTGTCACAGAATATATCAGCAAATTCTAAAAATGTACAATATGAAGTTGAGAAGCATTTTAATCTAGTTTTTTTTTTTTTGTTTTCAACTTGAAGTTATAAAAAGAAAGACTTTCGGAAGTGTTGTGTGAAACATATCTTTGCGACATTTGTTGCTGAAGCTTCTGTGATTTTTTCATGTAATACTGCAACCGCATCAGCTATGATATTCTTAACAAATTTGCTGTCAGAATATTGGTGGTTTGCACGAGCAGTATTCCGTGATAGGTATATTAAGCTATAGCGGGAGTGAGAATTTTTATTCACTTTTAAATGAGGTAAACCTTTATGTTTTGTCTGTCATATCTCAGTTAATAGTAAACCAGAAACTTGAAACACCGATATGAGCTAAATAATATTCAAAAAAGTAAGGAAATATATCGCTTTAGGCTAGTTTTCTATCGTAGAATATTGTACGTGCTAAACGCCAACATTCTAATAGAGGCTTTTTGAAGAATAACATAGCTCATGTTGCAGTAATAAATTTTAAAAATACACAGTTCAACATCAAATAGAACAGAGGCTTATTTCATACGACATAGCAAAAATGAGTTTCCCTCTGATGTTGCAAGTAAAACTTAAGTATTATTTAAACAATCCAGCTGCCTTCTGCCTGCTTCACAAGGAATGACCAGACATACAAAGCAACACATAACAGCTAATCTTCATTTGTATTGCTCCCTTTGGTGTTACTATGAAAGAGGATGTTACACTTTGTGACATTAAACAAAACAATGTATGTTATTGATAATAAGGACGTGCTTAGAAGAAACTTGGCAAATGCTAATATCCCACTGAAAAAACCTGTCAGTATGACATCAAATGTACACCAGCAATTATGGGAGAAATGCTGAAATAATTATAATTAAGATGAAAGTTCAGTTTTCTTGATTTCTCCTCTGATCATGGCATTATGAGCGTAGTCAACTAGCGACGAAATAAGTTAAATATTAAACATGTTATAGAACGTTTCCTTGAAATAATCAACTTCATACTTTTAAAGGATCAGAGTCATAGGTATCTCAGAAATTTTATTAAGGAAGATAAACTCAAATGCTTGTCTTTCTATAGCATTGTCTAATTTTGGAAATATATTTTCCTCCTAGATTTGAACACACGATTACAAAGAAACATTTATCATTAAGCTTAACTATTTTCCGTTGTTTGACAATCTTTTTAGTTGTAGAATTGAAATCAGAATTGAAATCAGAATTCGCTTATTTTTGTCAGGCGTTGGTGTAGGTTGCTATTGTAGTCAATGCATTCAATGCAGTTAAAACGATGTTCGGTCAAGATTTTAGAAACGTTATGCACACACACACACACATGTATGTGTATGTGTGCCTGTGTGTGTGTATGTGTGTGTATGTGTGTGTGTGTGTGTGTAGCGGTCAACTTATCTCTGGCTAGTTAGATTGGGCAATGTCCGCTGTCTATAAATATTAATAACTGAATATTAGAAGGAAATGCTTTCCATTTCAATCAAAAACGCAAATTTAATTTGATGTAGTGTATTATTATTCATAACTGGCTATTATTTTTATGTTAGATACTATTCCTTATATATTTAAACCTAGATATATAAACTAATACATATTTATATGTATTATACATATATACATATATATTATATATTACATTATATATATATTTTTATAATATATATATATATATATATATATATATATATATATATATATATATATATATATAATAATATATATATATAATATATATATTATATATATATATATATATATATATATATATATATATATATGTATATATATTCTTTTACCTGTCTTGAGTTCGCTGCACTGAAGAAAATAAAATGCATATACTGCATTGATTGCGAAATCACAGGTGATATGTAACTAAATTCTGTTTTTAAATGACTCGCTTCGAAGATTGCATTCGGTACAATTTGTTTATTTTAGTAGTTTTGACTTTAAAAGTTCCTCCTAGTTGTCGGCATCTATGTGTAACAGTGCCCTCTATATAATATAAATAAATATTTTCAAGTTGAAAAAATTTACGGATTTTTTCTCTTACGAGGTTTTTTCACGCTAACTGCTTGATAATTTCTTATGAAGATTTTATCCTATTTTTAAATTTATATTTTTCACTGGAATAGTTCAATACTGAATTTTTGTTCCGAGTAAGCACGTTGTTACCGAAATGCAGTTCGAAAAGCCCGCCATTTACATAGATATGTAAGGATATACATTCCTATATGCTGCGATGAACGCTGCGGTTGCTTATCTGGTATGTTGTGTTTGTTTATTAATACATGTCTTGAGTTCGTTGCACTGAAGAACATAAAATACATATACTGCATTGATTGCGAAATCACAGGAGATATGTAACTAAATTCTGTTTTTAAATGACTCGCTTCGAAGATTGCATTCGGTACAATTTATTTATTTTAGTAGTTTTGATTTTAAAAGTCCCTCCTAGCGTGCGGCATCTATGTGTAATAGTGCCCTCTATATAATATATGATATTAATATATATATATATATATATATATTATATATATATATATATATATATATATATAATATATATATATAATATATATATATATATATATATATATATATATATAATATATAATATATATATAATATATATATATGTATATATATATATATAATATATATATATATAATATATATATATATATATATGCGAATGAGTGTCGTGCGCCCACGCGTATGTGCTTATATCCATAATTTCTACCTTTTAATTGTTTCACTCATCTGACTGCGATCACCACGGAGGATTTCAGTCGAAAATATTAATCACCGAATTAGTTTTACGCCTGATATTCAGTGGATCCATCTCTTTTGTCAAACTACTCTAGTATGAATACGTAAGCAATGCAACACCGGAAGTCAAAAATACAGAGAGACTTGCATGATAAGATTCACATAATAGAGCATGGCATATAGCTAACACTATCACTGAGTCATCAGAACCTTTTCACACAACTATCATCAGTTTCTGTATTTAGTATTTATCCTTAAATACTGAAACAGTAAATCATTCAGCATATCGATGGCAAACAAAATGGCTACCCCTCTATTCAAAATCCACCCCTAACTTCCCACTTCCTGTCTCCATAACTACTATGACACTTGTCTCACAGCACGTAATATTTTCTTATAATTTCTCTTTCCTCCATGATTCCCAACGGGAGACATACACCCCACTGGTGGAGTCAAGGAAATTTGCAGACATACATCGAGTTTCCACAGTGTTTAGTTCAATGAAACTCATTCACGACACACTAGTCGGGCTATAACTATAGCAGGAAACACTTGTCCGAGATATTTTGCAGTAGGACTGAACCCGAAAACACTGGCCTGTATGTATATTATATCTGTGCGTGCGTGTGCATCTGTACGTATCTGCGCTTATGTCTGTAACTGCGTATGAATGTATGCATGCATGCATGAATGTACGTAAAATTGTGAAACTACAAGCTGGGTGGAGCAAGCTTGGTTTTATCTGAAGTGAAGTGATGTATGGTGATTCCTGCCAGCCTGCTTGTACTAACATTTCGTTATACATATTGCTGTTCTTTCGCAATGCATAGAACTATTGATTTCTAACATCATATTACTGCGAGATAACTCACAAAACATATAATACCTTTTCGGCATGAAATTGAAAAGAAATTGTCCTGACATTTCTAAGCTGGCTACCATTAACTGAGCGGAGAAAAATGATTTGGTAATGGCTAATTATCCTGAGCCCGCACTGAAAGACTATCTTGTACCTGGAAGCTGAAAACTTAGCTTGTTACCTGTGCGTGATATTTCTCAATTTTGCCAATATATAATATTTTCGGAAACGGGACAAAGTAACGAAAGACTGGCAGAAAAAATACAATAATCATTTGCGTTTAGACACATTCAGCTCAGCATCGACAAATTCTAATTAGATATTTGTCTGGCATTAGATCGAAACACCACGTAAAAATGAGAGAAAGCATATATAGTAAGACACGTAGCTGCGCCAATCAAACAGTTTTATTTTATTCCTTTTATACCCAAAATATTTCACTAGTCATTTGCATATTATATGCACACACACACACACACACATATATCTGGACGCCATGATAGATCGTTAGCTCCTACACGCATTTTTTTCTCTCCTTGTTTCTCTGCTTGTTTTTTTCTGTGTATCTTTCTGTCGAAGAGCGTAGGCTCGAAACGTAAAAGACTTTTTCTATTTCTATTCCTGAGCGCTATACTAATACATTTGTGCGTTTGTACTCCACCTGCCTTCGTCTTTTGTTTATTTTCGTAAACCTTCCCGTTATATATATATATATATATATATATATATATATATATATATATATATATATATATATATATATATAGATATATATATATATGTTATGATGTGTAAATTGCCACCTCTTATATTTTTGAATTTCACGCATTCGCATTGTTTGTTTTGTATTTTGTCGAATACACAGTATAGTAGGGTCAATTGGGTACCGTAGGTGTGAAAAACAGCAACATGACTCAATTCTGTTTGCCAAAAATTGGGAAACAACATACTGAACAGTTTGGCATTTGCGCCAGAAGCTCCAATTTCAGAGGGTTTGGGAGTCAATCTGAAGAGAATTCGGAAAGAGCTGGATGAGTCTAATGGTTATTACGATGGTACAGGAGCTCGGAAAGCTCTCCTAATCGTTCTTATGAGCAAAAAACTCCTGAATTTGTTGGTCTGAACCAGTCCGTGACTGATAACAATCTCTTCAAGCCAATACGTCCTCTTCTCCCACTATTCTATCTTATTACGCTGTCACTCTCACTCCTCCTCCCTTGCTCACCTGGCTCCGACGTGACCATCGGTCATCTTTCTTTCTTCTCCTAACATGGGTTTCTTTATTTCTCTCCGTTGTAGCTGGAACAAGGAAGACGTGTTCTTGTCTGTCTCCTGTCCAGCCTGATGTACGCGTTCGCCACAACAACCTCGTTTAGGCTTAGCAGCCCTTCCAGTTTGTTTTCACTGTCCTGTTTGGGTTACCAATTTTGACCCTGCGCAAAATACCACGTTTTACCTAATTTATTTTGCGGGAGCAACTCTTTTATCGAAAGCGTATATTGTTGTTAATGCTTTAGATACGAGAGTACAAAAACAGCTAACAACTGATAAAGGGTCGTCCTTTATGTCGTTTGTCTTGTTTTCCATTTGTGTCTTTCGATTGTTCGAAAACATAGTTCATATTTTCCATGTACTCGTACTTCGTATTTTTTGTTGTACACGTTCCATGACATCCTGTGCACACATATGCATATATATATATATATATATATATAATATATATTATATATATATATATATATATATATATATATATATATGTTATGATGTGTAAATTGCCACCTCTTATATTTTTGAATTTCACGCATTCGCATTGTTTGTTTTGTATTTTGTCGAATACACAGTATAGTAGGGTCAATTGGGTACCGTAGGTGTGAAAAACAGCAACATGACTCAATTCTGTTTGCCAAAAATTGGGAAACAACATACTGAACAGTTTGGCATTTGCGCCAGAAGCTCCAATTTCAGAGGGTTTGGGAGTCAATCTGAAGAGAATTCGGAAAGAGCTGGATGAGTCTAATGGTTATTACGATGGTACAGGAGCTCGGAAAGCTCTCCCTAATCGTTCTTATGAGCAAAAAACTCCTGAATTTGTTGGTCTGAACCAGTCCGTGACTGATAACAATCTCTTCAAGCCAATTACGTCCTCTTCTCCCACTATTCTATCTTATTACGCTGTCACTCTCACTCCTCCTCCCTTGCTCACCTGGCTCCGACGTGACCATCGGTCATCTTTCTTTCTTCTCCTAACATGGGTTTCTTTATTTCTCTCCGTTGTAGCTGGAACAAGGAAGACGTGTTCTTGTCTGTCTCCTGTCCAAGCCTGATGTACGCGTTCGCCACAACAACCTCGTTTAGGCTTAGCAGCCCTTCCAGTTTGTTTTCACTGTCCTGTTTGGGTTACCAATTTTGACCCTGCGCAAAATACCACGTTTTACCTAATTTATTTTGCGGGAGCAACTCTTTTATCGAAAGCGTATATTGTTGTTAATGCTTTAGATACGAGAGTACAAAAACAGCTAACAACTGATAAAGGGTCGTTCTTTATGTCGTTTGTCTTGTTTTCCATTTGTGTCTTTCGATTGTTCGAAAACATAGTTCATATTCCATGTACTCGTACTTCGTATTTTTTGTTGTACACGTTCCATGACATCCTGTGCACACATATGCATATATATATAATATATATATATATTATATATATATATATATATATATTATATATATAACGGGAAGCTTTATGAAAATAAACAAAAGACGAAGGCAGGTGGAAAACAAACGAACAATTGTATTAGTATGGCGCTCAGGAAATATAAATAAAACAAGTCTTTAACGTTTCGAGCCTACGCTCTTCAACAGAAAGATACAGAGAGAGAGAAAAACACAGAAAGAAGGAGAGAAAAAAATGCGTGCAGTAGCTAACGAATCAACATGGCGATCTGATTTCGGCCAGAGGTCAAAGATCAAACATGAGACGCGAGAGCGAAATAAGGGGAGATAATAGGGTTGATAAACGGGTTGAGGGACCTGCTAAAAGTGCGTGGGAGGGGTCTGGATGTGTGTATGTATAGGGTTGGTGTATGTATTAGTATGTATAAGGGTGTGTGTGTGTGTGTGTGTGTGTGTGTGTATGAGAGAGTATTAGTGCGTAAGATTGGTCTGGACATGCGTATGTATGGGGTTGGTGTATGTATTAGTATGTATTAGTATGTATTAGTACGTATTGGTATGTATAGGTATGTGTGTGTGTGTGAGAGAGAGTATAAGTGCGTATGCGGGGTCTGGACGTGTGTATGTATAGGGTTGGTGTAAGTATTAGTATGTACTAGTATGTATTAGTACGTATTAGTATGTATTAGTTGGTGTGTGTATTAGTATGGCACATCATATGTGATGTGATGTGTAAAGTCATGTGGTGTAGTGAGGAGAAGAGGGGGAGGGGGAGAAGAGGGGGAGGGGGAGAAGAGGGGGAGGGGGAGAAGAGGGGGAGAGAAGGGGAGGGGAAGAAGAGGGGGAGGAGAAGGGGGAAGAGGAGAGGATGGGGAGAAGGAAGGGGAGGAGGGGGATGAAGGAGGAAAGAGGGAGAGGGGGAGAGAGGGAGTGAGGGAGCAGAGGGAAGGGGAAGAGGGAGGGAGAAAGAGGGAAGAAGGGAAGGGGAGTAGGGGTGAAAGGATGAAGGACTGAAGAAGTAGGGGTCGATATACGTATAGCTGTAAGTATGTACATACACGTATGTATATATGCATAAATACATATATAATATATATATATATATATAGAGAGAGAGAGAGGGAGAGAGATACATATATATATATATATATATATATATATATATATATGTGTGTGTGTGTGTGTGTGTGTGTGTGTGTACTTTTAAAACAAGGATATCATCTTATCAACAAATTTTATCAGTGACCAGCTTATGAAAAATAACTTTTAAGGTGAATATTATACATGCAATTATAAATAAGATCAAAAAGAAAGAACTTTCTTTGCCAACATGCTGATAAGTAGACGCTAAATCGTCTAACCACATAAAATATATTCACTTGTATTGTTACACCACGTACCGAAACGTGGAAGCGAAGGTAACAGAATTTCATAAAAATATATTTACCCCGATTCGGTTCTGAATTCTGGATTAATCCCAAAAGAATTTTTCCTTCATCAGCGAGGAACACAAAATGCAAATATACGAAATACTTAGACATATCCACGAAAAACAGAGGCAATGTCTCGAATACATTCAATAACAAATATATCCAAATCGAAATTACGTAGCAAGCCGCAGCGCAAGTGTAGTCGGTCAGGAAACGCACACAAGTGGTTAACCTGTCCCGAAGTGAACGGGAGTTAATTTACTTGTGGATAACAACTTGCGTGCATTTCCAGACCGACTACACTTGTGTCGAGGCTTTCTACGGAATGAAAATAAATGAAATACCCACGGAAAAGCAGATGCAAAATCATCAATACGTTTAAGTGTCCCAAATATATCCCAATCGAAATTCCGTAGTAAGACTTGGCCCAAGTGAAAATATCTTATTTAGCGTCTATACTTCAGCTTATTGGCAAAGAAATTGTTTTCTTTTGCCCTTATTTATAATTGTATATACACGGGTATCTATTTGCTTATATACTTGTTTTATTATATTTCCTGAGCGCCATACTAATACAATTGTTCGTTTGTTTTCCACCTGCCTTCGTGTTTTGTCTATTTTCATAAAGCTTCCCGTTATATATATATATATATATATATATATATATATATATATATATATATATATATATATATATACATGTATACATGTATATATACATATACATACATACATACATATATATATATTATATATATATACATTTATCGATAATAAAAAAAGGGTAAAATTAATTAGTTAACTAGTAATCAATAATTTCACCAAGTAGAATTCGGCATGAAAAAGGACCATTTCACGGTAAATTAAAGTAATACTTTATAATAGGGTTCAGCAAACATTTGTCTTGCCACATACCGAAGTTTAGAAATAGCAGCCAAAGAACCTTATCTATTTCCTCTACTTTAAAAAGAAACTCCCGGAAAAATCAAATTAATCGAAAACAATCCACGAAGGCAGAGAGGAAAAATAACGAAAATCAATCGATATTGGATTACCCATGTACGCGTTTCGGAATTAGATTGGTATAAAGAATGTGTAATTTATACTTTACCCGAACATTTTCTTCATCAGCATGGGACGTCACAATATTAAATATTAAAAATATTAAATTCGAAGGCACTGGAAGAACTGAACATATCTCTGCAACTAACGGTATCAGACAGATCAAATTCAACATCAGTACCGCCGAATTAAAAAATATACGAATGAAGTTCATCACCTTTCCCTGCCCATCCACGTGGGTCGTCAAGTAAAATACTACAGGAAAAATCTGTAGTTTATTATCAGGGAGAAAATTATATTATCAATAATAACAAAGGGTAGAATAATTTAATTAACTAGTAATCAATAATTTCGCCAAGTAGAATTCGGCATGAAAAAGGACCATTTCACGGTAAATTAAAGTAATACTTTATTATAGGGTTCAGCAAAGATTTACTTTACCACATAGCGAAGTTTAGAAATAGCAGTACTGACGTTGAATTTGATCTGTCTGATACCGTTAGTTGGAGAGATATGTTCAGTTCTTCCAGTACCTTCAATTTAATATTTTTAATATTTAATATTGTGAAGTCCCATGCTGATGAAGAAAATGTTCGGGTAAAGTATAAATTACACATTCTTTATACCGCTCTAATTCTGAAACGCGTACATGGGTAATTTAATATCGATTGATTTTCGTTATTTTTCCTATCTGCCTTCGTGGATTGTTTTCGATTAATTTGATTTTTCCGGGAGTTTCTTTTTAAAGTAGAGGAAATAGATAAGGTTCTTTGGCTGCTATTTCTAAACTTCGGTATGCGGTAAAACAAATCTTTGCTGAACCCTATTATAAAGTGTATATATATATATATATATATATATATATATGTGTGTGTGTGTGTGTGTGTGTGTGTGTGTTGTGTGTGTGTGTGTGTGTAAATAATAATAAAAAGAATAAGCTTTCACCGTGTATTAGCTAAAGAAAATATTCTAATATTGCGGTACATAAGCCCGCGACAGGTAAACGTCGGTTCCGTCGAGAATTATGCACACCACTTTTAGACTATTCTCTCTAGCCAATACAAGGTGATTGCTTATAAGCCTATAATTATTTTTATTATTTACAGAATTTGCACTCATCGCCGTTACTTCATTTGTTGTAGAATATATATATATATGATTTTTCGTAAGCAGTGTCAAGTTTACAATAATGTAAATAATAATAATAATGATGATGATGATGATAAGAATAATAATACTAACAACAATAACAACAAAAACAACAACTGCAATAACAACAACAATAACAATAATAATGATAATAATAATAATAATAATAGTAGTAGTAGTAGTAGTAGTAGTAGTAGTAGTAGTAGTAATATCAGTGATATCAGTGATGATAATAATAATGATAATGAAAAGAAACGGGTGGAGCCTCCCCATGGACTGATTAATAATACATCTAGTGATGGTGTCACAGTACAAACACTGGTAATTACACAACCTGTTAATCGCTACATTATATGAGTGACAATGAAGAAACAAAATATTGTGAATAACGTTGGTAATGAAACTGAAGCCAATAATGGTGACAGTATTCCATCTGGCAGGTGAGAGAATCTGATCCGACTCTAGCCTGTAGATACCCAGAAAGGGACCACCACACACGGCGTAGATAGAGCAAGCAAATTAATGCTGTGGTCATGGAGTGTTACTATCTGAGCCGCCCGGTAGATTAAAATGGTGCTCAAATTAGGGGTTACCGACAACGTACGTATGATCATTGAAAAGAAAAACGGATTGTTTCACCTCACGGAACAGAGATTATGTGATCAAGCTAGACCAACAAGAAAAATATTTGGTTCACAGACGTAGAGCTCGAAGCTATCAAAAGACGGGTCATGGAAAATAGCAGCAGAGATAACAATAAAAATACAGTTCTAATTAATAAGAGTAATCTCATATCACAGGAAAGGAGCAGAGGTAGTTTACTTGATGAGAGACATATAGATGATATAGAAGAAGACAATAAAACTAATGGCGACATGGCAGCTGAACAAAAGGCTATCTACGACAAAATAAATGTAAGACTACAGGAGAACGATAGTGACATTCTTTGCAAACTTAGAAACGTTGATCGAGGGAAATTGAACCAAGAAAGGAAAAGTGTCAATGAAATTCTGAAATACATGAGAACAAACATCGCAGAAACACATAATTTGATCAAGCAGCAAGTATTCTTATTGCAGAAAACGTGAGTGTTGATGTCAAGAAAAAGAAACATAATGGGAGTGACAAAAGGAGAGATCTATGGTGGAAAAGAAGGATTTTATGTAGGGTTAGACTTGCTCCTGAAGGAAATCTCGGTGTTAGAAAGAGATTATATAGATAGATATACAAACAGATACTCACACAAAAACAAATATATAGAAACAAAGATAAATATATATAAATTTTTGAGTGTGTGTCTGCATTTATGTATATGTATGCACATCGGTATATGAAAAGATATGCATCAAATTGTTTATGATTAGAAGGGTGTGGTGATAATTTTGTTATCAAGCATATTATTGTAAGAATATGACTTAAAATCCGATAACTTTCTTTCCTATGGGTTCTGCCGAATTATTGGGTCTTTAGATTGAGAACTACCCTCGCCTCAATCACATTTTGCTACGTCTCGTAGAACCAATTTGCCCTGTGCCAGAAGGCACGCTTTAAATTCAGAAAGCTTCATGCCAGAACAGCATTTTGTATCTAAAGCTTTATGATATCGCCATGACATAGCGCTGTAATGGAAAGTTATTTATCTATTCTGAAAGAGGGAAAGAAAGGTTATCGATCCACAAGTTTAGCATTGCATTCTAAATGACGTTTTCTCGACACGGTTTTTTGACCGTTAAATTTGTTTGGTGTGTGTGCGTGTGTCTGTGTGTGTGTGTAGGTGGGTGTGTCTATTATCGTTTTTTGTGGTCGAATTGGAAGATACAATAATAGCAATTAAATATCAAAATAAAAAATTCTTTGGATAGGAAGATTTGGATAAGGTGAGATAAAATTTCATACTGTTTACCTTGAGAGAATAAAATAAATGTTATTTAACTGTCAAAAATCTGTTAAATTTAGCGATATAAGTTCGGGTCCCACGCCCAGCTGTCGATTTTACCATTAAAGCAGTTTTTGACACAATATTTACACATTATTTACAATATTTATAGTTTATTTCATGTCTCTTGAAATATTAAAATTCTCATGATGTAAACAGCGTATGATTTTCGCTGATCAGAACAAAACCCAGAAAATGGATCGAGACATTCTAAGGATTGCTTTGATACAGTTGTAAAACGTCTCTAATGTTTACAAAGAGCGGTAATTACCAAATTCACAAGTAGGCAGCCTTCGACATTTCCATCTAAGGAAATTTCAATGTAATACTTACCAGCTGTTATTTAAAACCTGACTTAAAAAGGATTTAACAAATCCTACCTATCAGCTGGTGCTATTAAGTTAGACATGGTCTGGATTAATCTTTGCTCGAAACATATCTAAATTTCACGTCGATCGTTTACTTGTATGTCCACTCTGGAGTCATTTGTTTGTTCGAAGCCCTAAGTCTCCACAATTTTTATATTTTTTTAATTTCTGGATGTTGCTGCCTTATGACGTTTTCATGTCTTGTTGTTAAAAGCACGAAACAGGTAATAATAAACAGTCCACAACTGAGAAGAAGTTAGACTTCTTTTGTATTTTGACCCGTACTTGTCTCTCGTTTTGTGTTTACCTATTTTTCGCTCGTTGCTGATGCCCTGTACTTAATGTGTATTTTTCATTTTTAGTTAAAATATATATACACACACACACATATATATATAATATATATACGCGAGAAAGAAGCAACAAGAATGGATAGGTTTTTAGTACAATCGTTTCATACAAGGACAGGCTTTATTAAAAGTTGCAAAAATTACAGCATATAAACGTGTCCCGTACTCATCAGCTAAAATACATGTGAGTTCTCTAGACATCCTAGTGGTTGAGGCTATACTCATGAAGTAATGTAGATAATTAAGTAACATAAACAGATTTCCAAAGTTCATTAAAGTTCTTTAAAGATGATGTACAGTCTTATCACAGAATTTTAAAAAAGTTTCAATAGCATCACAGAGAAGGTGACCTAATCCATAGTGCACATATGAATTTCCAGAGATATGTTGAGGGATTACATACTCACAGAAGACAAATTTATCCATTGTTAATCACAACGAGGTGGGCCTCAATTCCTGCTTATTAGCATTACAGAGAGGGTGAATTAATCCTTTGTATAGATGCACAATTTCCAGTGGTGTAGATGTAAATTTCCAGAGAAATGAAGAGGAATTTCATATTCACAGGCGATAAATTTATCAATGGTTGAACACAATGAGGTAGGTATCAATTCTTGTTATATGATTAGGTATTTGCCACATTAATCACATTACTGCTATTTACAAGAGGCTGTAGCTATTTAACTTTTAAAGGCTGAAGGGCTTTCTAGAGAGGCAAAGAATAGAAAAGGGAAGGGAATAGAAGAAAAGAGAGAAAATAAAGGAGGAGGGAGCAAAAAAGGGGGGGAAGGGGACTAAAAGAGAAGAGAAAAGGAAAAAGAGAATAAGAAGAAGAAAAAGAAAAAAGAGAAAAGAGAAAGAAATAGGGAAAGAAGGGAAAAAAGAAAAAGAAAAAAAGAGGGTTCTAGTTATACAGAAGAATTAGTAGACGGCAAGTCTGGTTTTAATTTACAGGCATCTAGGAACTAGAGGAGAATATTATTCTTATATATATATATATATATATATATATATATATATTATATATATATATATACAGAGAGTTATTAGTATTGCAATACTTAAGTGATATATTAATGCATAAAGGTAAAGACACCCTTCGGTCATGAATGACAATGGGATTGCACGTAGAAAGTCCCCCTTCGAGGTACATGTCCGGGCAGGCTTATTTATGGAAAATCACCAGTCACTCTTACAATACAGCCTCCTCTCTTCTCGCTACCGATGTTATCCAAGGGAAAGGCAAAGGCCGATACAACTTGGCACCAGTGACGTCGCTACTCATTTCCACAGATGAGTGAACTGGAGCAACGCGAAATAAAGTGTGCGTGCGTGTGTGTGTGTGTGGACTTATATATAATAGTCAGAGGCCCTTGTACGTAAGCAGTTCTAACATAATCTATCTAAGTGAGACTTTCACGTACATCAATTTAGAAGGTAGTTGATGCTATGACTGTATGTGTATGCTTAAAACGAATTGGCAGAATGTGCTTGAAATATCCGGCAAAAATCAAAGATAGAAATTTTACAAGACAACCCATGCATCATCTTAATATTCCGGTAACCAGTCAACTTGTTTATAGTTAGAGAATAAAAGAAAAGCAAACTTTTAACAACACATGTGGCAATTATTTACACCTTAAGTGGATGACATATATTGAAGCGACCTAACAGAACGCAATGGTTTTAGTATTTTATATATCTTAAAAAGTTAATCATATACAAAAGTTCAGAATGCTGTATTGCAGGAATATTAGTTGAAACTTGTGAATATGTGTCAGGAGTCATAATCTATGTAGATGAACACGAAACTGGTCTGTTCAGTTCGAGTGTAAGCGAAATACATAATCAGTAAAGGTGGTGCTTAACAATGGGAAATTAGACTCTGCTACTGATTATGTGTATGTGTATGTTTGTATGTGCGTGTCTGTCTGTGTGCACGCGCGCATGTGCGTGTTTGTCTGTGCGCGCGCGTCATCTATCTACTGGAAAGAACATATGGAATTCATTGAAAAATCCCATGTTTTTTATAGTTTTAGTGAGGAGAAAGAAAAGATAATTATTGAAGCCAAGCAGAACAATGAATAAATTATTTTACATGGAATATATTCGGAAATATTCAAATTCAATTTTGTTGAGACAAAAACCAATTAATGATATTCATTGATTTATTTCGCTAATGTAATTAAATCATATTTTCCTATATTTAACATACGGTTTTAACTCTGAAATTAATTACAACATTAATTAGGATTTCATGCTCAAATTGTATCAAACTATAAAACTTAGTTGGTCTTCTTAGAATTGCCATTTATTGTAACAGTTCAATACAATATTATCACACATAATATCGCACTTCTTGAATTGTACAGGGACGAAAAGGTTGAATAGACAAAATTTCGAAATATATGCGTGTTTTAACTGTCAGCTTGGACCTTATTTTGGGAGTAGTGGAAATTAGTTTTATTAACTTACATTACCTCAGTTCCACTTGTCGGGAATAGGTGACAATCCGTCAGGGAATGCAACCTGTTAGAGACCCAACATAGATTTATAGATCCTCCACTTTGTTCCCGAAATTTCAACAGTTACGCGAAGCTTATTGAAACTTACATAAATTTAAAAAATACTGCGCAAGCATGCCTCTATATGCATGTATGGCAAGAAGCTTGATTCTCATCACAGGGGTTCAGTCCTATCGTGTGTCACCTTCAGCAAGTGTCTTCTTCTATAGTCTTGGGTCAACCAAACCATGTGAGTAAATTTCAGACGGAGATGGATGAAGCTCGTCATATATATATATATATATATATAATATATATATATATATATATATATACATATATATATATATATATACATATATATATATATATACATATATATATATATGTATGTAAGTATATATGTATATATATATATTCTTCCTTGTTTTTTCTGTGTCCCTTTTCTGTAGAAGAGCGTAGGCTCTTCTACGTAAAAGACTTTTTCTATTCCTGAGCGTTATACTAATACATCTGTTTGTTTTGTACACCACCTGTCTTCATCTTTTGTATTTTTCGTAAACTCTCCCTATATATATATATATATATATATATATATATATATATATATATATGTATGTATGTATGTATGTAGTGTATGTATGTATGTATGATGTATGTATGTATGTATGTATGTATGTAATGTATGTATGTATGTGCGTATGTGTGGGTATGTTAATGCAAACATGTTAATGCAAAAATAGCACTCAAAATATGAGTATATGTATATTTTTACTGTTGTTTAGCAGGAGTTTGAGAGGTGAAACGCACGAAACTCTCGGACCTTAAGACACTCTGTTACTTCTGAACAACATTAAATTATATAGTTTACTTGTTTCAGTCATATGACGCTGGAGCGCAACCTTGAATGCATTTTAAGTCGAAGAAATCGACCCCAGGACTTATTATTTAAGCCTCGTACTTATTCTATCGGTCTCTTTTACCGAATCGCTATGTTAAGGGGACATGAACACACCAACATTGGTTGTCAACCGATAGTGCGGGATGCACACAAACACAAAGATACAAACACATAAATGTGTGTGCGCGCGCGCGCACTTTCAATATCGGCTCACTTAGATTTCCTTTATAAACCCTGTTTACTCTACCGACTGTGATATCAGCGTGTAAGTTCGTATAATTTGTGCGCTATTTTTTTATATTGGTATTATTTCGATCTCATCAGTTGATTATATATATCTACAGAGTATAAGATGTTTCTAAGCCATTTAAAACACACAAAAACCGTTAGATTCACTTCAACATTGAAATTGAACTTTCCAAAATATTTTCTTCGCTTTGAGACCGCGACATATTCACTGACGAAATTCTGTGCTGCATCTCTCTCTCTCTCTCTCTCTCTCTCTCTCTTTATATATATATATATATTATATATATATATCTATATATATATATATATATATATATATATATATATATATATATATATATATATATATATATATATATATACATATATATATATGCACATATATAGAAGCATCTATGTGTAGAAATGTAACATACGCACAGACATACTCGTACTTACACGCATACGCATACATAAAAAGGTGTGTTGGCCCTACAATTTCACTTACATCACGATTAATTCGGTCAATTCCATCCTACTACCTCTGACATATCACTTCTACATTGTAGTAAGTAAACGCACAATAGCACGAAATATTGCACATATATATTCCAATCAAAATGCTGAGATTTTAACAATTTATACTTGATTTATCATTGCACTGTATCTTCACTATTGAGACAAATATCTTATTTTATATATTTAAAAATTTTCAAAACCATTGTGGACTTTATATATTAAATATTAACTTTACCCCTTGGCATAAGTATGCAAGTCTACAGAGACAACCAAATATACGTGAAGAATTTAGAGATTTGAAAGTTTTATTGTTTTAATTCCATTACGTCGCCGGTATCATAGATAAGGAAACTTCGTCCCTGGAGATGTTTCATTTCTTCTCCTTCAAAAAGGACTGTATTCAAGTATGTATTAGGAAGACGGTATCTGATAGATTAGTTACCTCGTGTATTAAATGAAATTAAAAGAGACATATCCGCCGGCAGGGAAAGAGAATTATTGAAAAGGGAATTAGTGGTAGGTTTTAGGAATTAAATAGTCATTCACTTAAGTAAAAATGCTGATAGAGGTGATCATGCAATTACTATTATATCAAGCACCAGTGTTATCTTATCTCCTTAAAGGAGAATTTATGTAAACGTATGTTTTATTTATATATATGCGTTTATGTACACACACACACACACACACACACACACACACATATATATATATATATATATAGAATGTTGTGGATGTAATTTCCTCGTAAGCGATTGTTATTAACAATCCAGATGACGAATAACTATATCAAATACATTGAAGGTTCCTCAATAGATATGTATAGAGAGTCTGATAAATTATAAAGTTAATTAAAGAAAATGGAGAAGAAAAAGTATAATAGACAATTGGTTCATTATATTTGTATAACAATGGAAAAGTAATACAAAGTACAAGTGACACAGATAAGAATAAAGATAACCCATTTATATCTTAAATAATACCAATATTATAATGTTTCTCTGAAATTACTCCTATAAAACATTATCGTTGTATAATATAAATAGATTTTTCAGCCCTTCTTCCTTTACATTTCTCAAGATAAGTTCCATTTAACTTTAACTCATTCCATCCCTGTCCATCCATTCGCTTCCCCTACATTGGTTTTTTATTAACAATTATTTGTCTATATTAACAAATCTTTGCGATTCTTATAGAAAGATAATAGTAATTGAAAATGTAGCAATGTTTCATTCCGTAACCAGACGGACATATAGCAACATAACAGTTAAAACTCAGGATCTTTAGCGCGACACAACTTTATGTATCATTATACCTCATGAGACCTAGATTGCAAATTAGATGCAATGTTCAATGTTCAACATGTTCAACGGAGTCCAGCCAATACTGAACAGTAGAAAGATGGGTCGAAACGCCCGTTGTACAAAATAAAGATTAATACCAAATCTATCTTATAGTTAAGAAATTATTATCATTATTATTATTATTATTATTATTATTATTATTCAGTAGTTTTATTTTTATAGCGTGCTTTCACTTCACTACCGAGCGCAGCTCTGTGTGCCTTGGGTATGTGCTGTGATTTGTTGTAATGCTCTGATGGTTATTGTATGGAAAGTGTTCTGCGTAGGATGTGTGCAGTGCCTAGTAGTGCAATTTCTGTATGTTATATGTGTTTGTAAGTCCTGGTGTTTTTGTTATGTATTTGTCTGAATATTTTTTTATCATGCCTAATGCACCTACTATCATAGGGATTGTTTCTGTTTTTAGATTCCACATTCTGGTTACCTCTATTTCCAGGTCTTTGTATTTTGAAAGTTTCTCCATTTCTTTTAGAGGCACGTTGTCATCTGCCGGTATTGATACATCAATTAGAAAGCATTTTTTTTTTCTTCATGATCTCTGACAACTATATCTGGTCTGTTGGACTTAATTTCTCTATCTGTGTGTATTGGCATATCTCAGAGTATGGTCGCTTTCTCGTTATCTGTAACCTTTTCTGGTGTGTGCCTATACCATCTTTTTTCTGTTGTTATTCCATAATGTTGGCATAGCTTCCAGTGTATATAGGTCCCAACTCTGTCGTCTCTGTGAATATATTCCTTCTTACACAGGACTGGGCAGCCAGAGATAATATGATTTATTGTTTCTTGTCCATCTCCACATATTCTGCAGTTACTTGTAATATTTCTTTTCATTACATGTTTTTGGTAATTTCTGGTAGGGAGGCTTTGGTCTTGTGCTGCAATTAAAAATCCCTCTGTCTCTGCTTTGAGTCCTGAGCTTCTCAACCATTGTTGCGATTTTTCTTTGTCTATTTCTTTTGCATTTAGTTTAGTCCAGTATTTACCATGAAGGGGCTTTTCTTGCCATCGTTTTATCACAGTTCTTTGCTGTTCTATTTTTAGTTTGGATTTCATTTGTTTTATAGCTTTTGTTGTTTCTTTATCTTCTTCTTATTCTTCTTCATATTTGTTAGGTGGTATGATTTCTTGTTTGTATTTGTCAGCTTCCTTAAATACTGAGAACAGTTCTTTGTTTTGCTCGTGTTTTGAAGCTATTTGTATCAGTTTTCCTTCCTTCTGAAGTAGATATTTTTGCAGTCCTATGGTGGTTATTTTATAGTAGTTTTCCAGCTGTATAAGGCCTCTACCACCTTCTATACGTTGTATATATAGTCCTTCTATGTCAGATTTTGGGTGATGCATCCTAGATCCTGTCATTATTTTTATTGTTTTCCTATCTATTTTGGTCAGTTCATTTAGTGTCCAGTTAAGGATATCGTAGCTGTAACTTATAACTGGGGCAGCTAAAGTGTTAATACCTATTATCTTGTTTTTAGCATTGAGCTCTGTTTTTAGTATTGATCTAACACGTCTATAATATTCTTTTTTATTTTCTCTTTCATTTGTGTGTGTTGTATCTTATCTAGTTCATGGATTCCTAAGTATTTGTAAGTTTGGCTTTGGTCTAATTCTTTTATTTCATTGGTTTTATCTAGTGTTTTGTTGCTACTCTTAACTAGTTTTCCTCTTTTCAGGGTTACTTTGGCGCATTTTTCTAATCCAAATTTCATATCTATTTCTTTGGTAAATCCATGAACTGTCTTTAATAGTGTTTCTAGCTGTTTGTCATTTGCAGCGTATAGTTTTAGGTCATCCATATATAAAAGGTCGCTGATCGTTTTGCCGTAACATTTATATCCGCATCCAGTTCTATTTAGCATATCAGATAGAGGTGACAGTGCCAAGCAGAAAAGGAGTGGAGAGAGCGTGTCTCCCTGGAATATTCCTCTTCTAATGGGGATGGCTTTGGGTTTCATGAGTCCCTCTTTTGTTTGGAGATGTAGCACTGTTGGCCATTTATTCATAGAGTGTCCTATGGATTTTATAATTGTTGGTGCTACATTGTTAATGGCTAGTGTTTCGAGGATCCATGTTTGAGGGATGCTATCAAACGCCTATTTGTAGTCGATCCAGGCCATACTGAGGCCTTTCTTCTTTCTGTGGCTGTCTTCAGTTATGGCTTTATTAATCATTAGTTGATCTTTACAGCCATATGAGCCTTTGCGGCATCCTTTCTGCTCTTCTGGAAACAGGTTGTTTTCGTCCAGGTGCTTGTTCAGCCTTTGCGATATCACTGCAGCAAATGCCTTCTACATTGTAGGGAGACAGGTTATTTGTCTGTAGTTTTCTGGTTTTGATGTCTCATTTGATTTAGGAATTACGATGGTTTTCCCTTCGTAAGCCATTGAGGGATTGTCTCTGGCTCTGCTAGTATGCTGTTAAAGTTTTCAGCCAGCTTTTTGTGCATTCCTGCTAGATATTCCAACCAGAGGTTGGGGATCTTGTTATGCCCAGGTGCCTTCCAGTTGCTTAGTCTTTGCAGTGCCTGGGTGACCTCTTCAGTTGTTATGGGGGTCCAAATTTGCTCAGATGCTGAGTTTGTTGGTTTGATACATCTTTTTTTTGGTTGTTCGTTCGCCGACCATATTTTTCTCCAGAATTCTTCCACTTCTTCTGCCGTTGGTGCTGCAGTGACTTCTATTTTATTTTTGCCAAGTTCTTGGTAGAACTTTTTGTGGTTGGAGTTGAACTTTTTGTTTTGTTCAAAGAAGCGCTGGCGTTTCTCGTACCGGCGGATCCTTTGTGCTTTGGCAAGGATATCTTGCTTCAGCTTTTCTTTTATCTCAGGTAAATCTTTTTCTCTGATGTTATATTTGCGGAGTATTTTTGTTTTCTTTTTGTTGCTCAGTTGCGTTGATTGTCTACTGATTTCATTAAGAATCGACAGATCTTTTCTCATTTTTTGTATTTTGTTTTGGATGTTATTTATCCACAGGGTTTGTTTGGGTGGTGGTACTCCTGTTTGGATGGGTTTGATTGAGTATCCAGCTTCTTTTGTGGCTGCAGTGGCTGCTGCGTATACTAAGTCATTTAGCTTAGTGATATCGCTTTTTTTTTCAGTGGCTATTAGTTCAGTGACGGCAAGGTTTATGCTGTTTATAATTGGTGTTGTTGTTTCGTCTATTTTGATTTTTGGGAGATATGGTCGGTGGCCCATTTTGAGCTTTGTGGTTTTCAATTCTTTGATTATTTTACTTTTTATATTATCATAATCATTAGGCTCCCCTTTGTTGTCTCTAAGTTTTAGATTTGTGTCGCTTTCTTTCTTAATTATATGTTTGGTTGCCGTGTTTTGGCTTGCTGTTTGTCGTGTATTATTATGCATCCTTACGGTCTGGGTTTGTTGTTTTTTTATTTATATCGTGTTTGTTGGGAATGTTACGTTTGTCTTCGTGTTTTACTGTTTCAGTGTTTATATTAATGGGCATCGTTGTGTGGCTTCTATCTACATTTTCCTGGTGTATTTTTTCTTTTAAATGTTCTATTTCAATCTCTGATATTTTGTTTTGCTTTGAGGATGTATCTTCGTACGTTAGCTATTTTATTAGGGTTCATTGCTGTATCCAAGTCTATATTTATGTTATATTCCTTCCATATTTTATATGTATTTGTTGTTGTGTTTACATTTTTGGGGTAGAGCACTGCTGTGAAATATGCGTGTAGGATAGAAATGTATTCCTCACGTGTCCCTTTATGTATTTTGGGTTTTATCTGCGGGACATGAGGAACAACGTCCGGCCCATTATTTTGACGGTCGTCATTTTCGTAGGGTACTGGTCCGTTCATTTCTGTTGTCACATTGTTTTGCACGTGTAGTTTTTCGTACATTTTGTGTTGTAAGTTTAAGGTACCTACCTCCCGATTGTTATTCTTGGGTTGAATAATATGGGTGGTATTTAATTTCTTCGTAGTTCCTTTGTACATGGTGTTTGGGGTCGGGGATTATCTGGTGCTGATTGATCGTAATGATCCACGCATGTTTACATGTGTTGTGTTAGAGTTGGAGATGATATCGGGTCAAAATACATCATTTAGTTTCGAAAATAGTAATAAATGTTAATGAGCATTACTTACTTGGGTACAGTCCAATCCTTTGTTAGTAAATCTTTGGTTTCATACGATGTCCTTGTTTTCGATGTTTGTGGATAGATTTCAGAGCTCTGTTGTATCGTTCTTACATCTTAAACGTCCCCCGGTGTTCTCTTAAACGTCCCCCGGTGTTTATTATTATTATTATTATTATTATTATTATTATTATTATTATTATTATTATTATATTATATTATCATTATCATTATAATTATAATTATTATTATTATTATTATTATTATTTTTATTATTATTATTATTATTATCATTATCATTATAATTATAATTATTATTATTATTATTATTATTATTATTATTATTATTATTATCTCAACTAACACTGCAGAGTTCCTGAAGTAGATCCAAAGGTAATATACCCCGACTGCGGATGACACCAGGTAGCCCAAACTGTGCCAGTACTCTACTAAACTTTTCAATACACTAATCGACATGTAACCCATGAGTCCAAAATATAAAATAAGTATATAAATTTATATATATGCATTAAGGTACATTTGTGGTTGTGTGCTAAGAAACTTGCTTCCCAAGTACATGGTTCCATTGTGTGGCACCTTGGGAAAATGTCTTGTAATCTAGCCTCGGGCCGCCCAAATCCTTGTGGGAGGATTTGTTAGACAAAAAGTGAAAAAGCTCGTTGTATATGTGTATGTGTATGTGCTTGTGTGTGTGATTATGTGTTTGTCCCCCCATCAGCGCTTGACATCCAGTGATGGATGTTAATATCCCCGTAACATAGCGGTTCAGCAAAACATATGATAGAAAAACAACTAGGCTTTAAAAATAAGTCCCGGGGTCGACTAAAATCCCTTAAGGCTGTGCCCCTGCATGGCCTCAGTAAAATGAGTGAAGCAAGTAAAAGAGAATATATATATATATATATATATATATATATATATAAAGGAAATGAAGAAAGTGCTGACAAAATAATTTAAGTAAGGGAGAGTGTATTTAATTAGGTGAAAGTTCTTTTTACCGGTTGCGCATTTGTTATGCTTATCAAAAGATAGAGTTCCTTTCTGATTGATTTTTAAGAGGAAAAAATCAATCAGAAAGGAACTCTATCTTTTGATAAGCATAACAAATGCGCAACCGGTAAAAAGAACTTTCACCTAATTAAATACACTCTCCCTTACTTAAATTATTTTGTCAGCATTTTCTTCATTTCGTTTTTTTATATATCACAACTCGTGTTCCACATCTCCTTTTTTAAATATATATATATATATATATATATACACATATACACACGTACATATATATGCATGTATAGATAGATCGATAGAATATTTACATGCTTATGGGTATATGTGTGTGTAATGATGTGTAATACGGAGGGGACCAAAGAGATGGTGACGATTTAAAATGGAAATACCTACACATTTCTTTGCCGAAACAGACCATTCAGAATAATTCCAGATAATTGAACTGATATATTCACCGATCCATACATAGTTAAACACTTGTTCAGCAGATACGTTTTCTGCTGAATGGCTCTAAAACAACATTTAAAAAGTGAAAATACAGGGCATTTGTAAGTAAAGTGTGAATTGTTCAAAATGTTAGCATTTTGATCGTAATATATATATGCAATATATCTTGGTATCGTGCTTTTGAGTACTACAATATAGGAGAGATATGTAATAGCATCGACTTAATCGTAGTGTATGTGGAAGTGTAAAGACGATATATGTTTCTATATGTGCGCATATGTTAGTATGTGTATGTTAGGCGTATTGGAAGCGGACATTTTTTCCTTTAATTTTCTTTTTAAGGTTCTTCTCTGTGCATATAAATAAAACATACCACTAAGTACCAATGAAATATGTACCTTATCTGCTTCTATGGATCTGCATATGCAGACACGTGTGTACGCGTGACCGCTGGATTATGTGGTAAATTTCATTTAAACCCTATGGTACCAATTTATGGGTGACTACTATAAAGTGGCAGACAAGATTACAAGCTACCAAGCAGAAGCGCTTTACAAGACTATAATTTATTCATTGTGTAAAAACAAGGCTAAATAATTCATATAATTATCATCTTAAGCCAATATTTTAGGTTGTGTTTCAGACCATGTTGCAATTTGGTTCAACAAGTATTTTAAGTATTCAGATACTTGATCAATATTCTTGAGAAACTGCGATTTGTTGAACATTGATAGTCAACCAGAAAAGTTATTACCAAACGAAAATCGCTCAAATCAAATATTAATTACATCAGAGCAAGAAAATCTCCTACATACTTAGTGAATAGTCTGTGTCCATACGAATAAGTTGGTGGCCCCTTGACCCTGTATAAATTTCTTCTGCATAATATACTTTCTACCATCGCAACAGTTATATATAATATGTGTGAGCGTATGTGCGTGTGAGTGTGTGTGTGTGTATCAATGATAGTAAACTTTTCTTCGCAGAGTGTAGTTCTGATCTACGGTGGTCACGGGCTCGGCACGCTTTTGTTTTGTTACACTTCTCAACAATCATTAAACAAGTATGTAATGCATTATTTCCTTTATTGTGTCTTCTGGGTAACTTTACGTCTGTTACCTATTTCTCTCGTGGTTCCAACCTTACTGAAGTGTTTCATCGGACTGTCTTTCCTAATCTGTAGTAAATAATAAAACAAATTGTTATAATAGTCACCTCCGGTATGTCATGTTATCTACATGGTTAGTTCATATCCAAAACACATCAGATGACGTAACGCATTGTAGAATGTTTTCAATATGATAGTCATTGACTATTCCATAAATGTTATCAATATTAGAAACTTAAACGAATACACTTATTTAAGAATTCTATAATTGAGGAATCCATATTGAAATATATTTAAATCAAAGAATTCATAGACTTCTACAATGGGTAATATTCTGAGGAAATTTACAATTAAATATCACAGCTAAAGAACTGAAATCGCAACAATACTTTCCGATGTCATTACCAGATACGAGCATAACGTGTATGTAAAAATTTCTTAAATACATAATTTATATACACATTCAGAACAGCCTATATACATATAAACGCACACCGACATACACCCATATATATATATATATATATAAATACATTATACATTTCTTAATAAAATATTCTATAATAAAATATAATAAAGTATGTACAATCCGACTGACATTTCACTAAGAATTTATTTCTAATGGGGAACTAAACAGAGCAAGACAATTAGCGAAATGTTAAATCTATGCATTTCTTTCCTGTGATATAATAGATATGAATAGGTTTTCTTTGATTTACGTTTATATTTATGTCTACTCATTATTTTCTGCTCTTCCTCATAAAACTTTTATGATTTGGTATTAAACTTTCAAAATATATTACAGGCAAGAACCGATAACCATTTCGGCCCAATAACACGCACAAAGAGAAGTGAAGTAAAAGTTTCTGTCATCCATTTTTAGAACGAGATACGTTAATGGTTTTTCTGCTACTATTCTTTCAATATTTCTATTATCGTTCTTGCTTTTTATCTGCTTGTTGGACATCGTTTGCAGCTGACCTCTGAGCAAAAGTATTAGGGAAGTGACTTGCACGTCATTTCTTTCCTTTTACGTAGGTGTATGTATAACGAAATTTCGAATGATGATAGCGAGTGAGATTAGATATGTTTATACTTCTATTAAACCAACGGCCGCATACAAAGTAGTTATTATTAAAATTGTTCTAAAGAGTGTTAGAAATACCCACCACCCATCCAGCACACACACACACGCAACACACACATGCATTCACAGATATACATACACACGCACATACGCATATAAACACTTATATTCATGTGTATATGTGCGTGGCATATGCGGGTGCTTGGGCCATTAGTTGTATATGCATACATATATAAATATATATGTGAGTGTGTGTGTACACCCAGCACGCTCACACAAACACACACACATACACACACACACACACACACACACATATATATATATATATATATATATATATATATATATTATATATATATATATATATATATATATATATATATATTATATATATTATACATATTTTTTTATTAATGATAATAATAATATGACAACAAAAGAATGAATGAAAGCTCGATATTATGGAAATAGAGGAATTTATCTATAATATATGTGACAAATTAGTAGGGTGCCATAATAAAACTCAGAGTTTCGGATACCGGGGCGGAAGACTGCTCCGTCATCTCGTCAGTTATTAAGACAAACGAAGATGCTATGAAAATGAACGTTAAATAAAGGGAAACTATCCGAAAAAGGAGAAAGCAAAATTACTTGAAGAATGTAAACCCACGCTCATAGAAAATCCGCATATGCGCGCATCTACATACATACACATGTGCGCAACAGACCCTCGTGCATGTGCCTATATACATATACTCACTTACACTTGCGTGATACACATACCTGCACACCCCCACACACACACACCAATATGTATACATATACATACATCCATACACATGTACACATATACATACACGCATACACGCATACACGCACACAGCCACACGCATATATACCCATATACGCACACATACGTCTCTATACGCACATGCACAAGTATGCATAGTGAAAGGTCATGTACAGAAAAAATATGTAAAAAAGCAATAAAACTATTTTTAAAAATTTATATGAATATTTTAAAATGTATATAAATATATATGTAAGAAATGAAACGCTTGTACACAATATGAAATGCAGATTCTATCTGTGGTCTTGGTGGGGAATACCAAAAACGTAACAAATATTTAGGCATAAGTGGACATGATCCCAAAATTTCAGTTCTTTAATTTAGACATGTAGCTGGGTCTAAGCTGCTTTTCCAGATCAGCCACCTTTCCACATCACAAAAATCGTACCTTCCACTTGCCGAATATGAGGAACATATTTTCCTTTCTTTGTTTTTCAGTTATTATATAAATTATTCACTCAGAGCTACGGATGACCGATGGTGGACGCTTTTTCACCTAATTTTCGTGCGATACCTTCAAATGACAAAAATAGACCTCTGCGACTATTGCTTCTTTTTAGTTTAACGCTCATTGATGACATCTTTCATATCTTAGCAAACAAAGATCATAATTTATTCGAGTATTGATGTTATATGTTTTCATTTTCTTTGTTATGAGGAACTACACGTCGTCGTCTTAGTTGGATAAAATTATAGAGAATCCACGTTTCATTATTTTTGATAATTTTAACCAGGGAAGGTTTGGCAGCAAGTTTACCCGTTGATGATACCCAGCGGGCAACACTTTGATTAAGTTGAGAAGTGGTCAGGTGATGATGGATCAACTAACTTTAATTATGTTTAGACACCTTTCTCAGTTCATGAAGGTATTTTATGATCAAAGTGTGAAGTTACACTGACAGACCTTTCTCAAGCAGATCCAAGTGTACCTGCAGGAGAAAAGTATTTGTAGAAAAACAACCGAAATGATTGTTTGTATGTCCAGACATTTTAAGCTTCATTTCAATAGACAAAATGAAAATTATTTCCTGCTGTTTCCATTGTTGATGCAGTGTCTGATATAGGTCTGATATAAGCTCATTCTAAAAGGGAAATCGATACAAATCTCAGCTCGATAGTGCAAATCAATGTGCAAATAATGAAAACAATATTAGAACGTAAAATGTAATAATTGTTTTTGTATGTCAAAATGGAACAGGACAGTTTCTTCCAATATACTATATATATATATATATGTGTATATATATATATATATATATATATTTATTTATTTATTTATTTATTTATTTATGTATTATTTATTTATCTAATCCGATTTCATGTCTAATGAATATGCAAATTTTTATCATGTTTCATATATATACCAGTTAGTAGACAAACGAAAGACACACACACACACTTTCATACAACCGATTATATACCTACATCCATGCATTCAAACATGTAGAGTATACACACACTCACACACACGCGCGCGAGGACGCACACTGTCCGGCCTTCAATTTCCCGACTCCTGAACATTTAGACTCCACCGACTTCCTGTCTAGCCATGCGTTCCAAAGAATTTCTCTTTCTAACGGAACTGCTATCGCTGAATCGTCGATCTTCCTCTGGCAACACCGTGTGACCCAACTTGACGAATCGCACCCCATTTCCCAGCGGCCATCATGGATTTCCTCTGACTCTTCAATCTCTGGCCACTGCCTGAACGAGCTACTCTCCATAAGAAGCCTAAGAACCTTTAAGTCGCATGAAGCTGAATCAAGCAGTCTTGAATAATAATAATAATAATAATAATAATAATAATAATAATAATAATAATAATAATAATAATAATAATAGTAATCATAATGTTAATGAGCCTCAGGCCGACCAAAGCCTAGTGAGTAGATTTGGTAGACGGAAACTGGAAAAAAATCCGTGCTATAGGTGTGTGTGTGTATGTGTGCACGCGCGCGTTTGTATTTTTATGTGTATGTGCCTTTGTGTCTATGTTTGTCCCCCGCACCATTCCTTGAAAAGCAAAGCTGGTGTGTTTACGTTCCCGTATCATAGCGGTTCGGCAAAATAGAACGATAGAATAAGTACTAGGCTTACAAAGAATAAGTCCTGTGACCTATTTGTTCGACTAACACCCTTTAAGGCTATGCTCCAGCGTGGCCTCAGTCAAGTGACCGAAACAAGTACAAAAATAAAAATATATATATTTAATGACCATTCTGTTCCAAAATCTGAACAGTAATAAAAAATAAAGTCCGAACAATTCGTAAATAAAAATCCATGGTCCGCTACATCGTTATGGTAAATACAATGGCGGTGCCCCAGCATGGCCACAGCTCAAGAGCTGAAACTGGAAAAACAAAAACAAAACAAAAACAAATATTTGGTAGTAGTATATATATTCATTTATGTATGTATGCATATATGTATGTACGTATTTATGTATGTATGTATGTATGTATGTATATATGTATGTATAAATTAACATATACATTAAACATTAAATCCGATTGAAGGAGAAAACTGAGCATGGTAACTAAATATCTTTTAAGTTCTAAAAGAAATTACATTGTAAGTCCAATGATATTGTTTTTTTTTTTTTTTTATTCAACAAAACTGAAACAACATAGCAATTTTCCGAAAAAGATTTTAATAAATAATTACCATTATTACTCTGTCCTAATACAGACTTTCTTGTATGCATTATAGTTAAGAAAAATCATATTGAAAACGCTTATATGAGTGTTGCGTGTCTGAAAGAAATGGAAGGAAGCAGGTTGTGAGACAGACAAGGAAACTGCTGAAGAGAAAGAAAAGACAAACTAAAGTGAATCTCAAGGACAAAACAAAGCTTCTGTACCACTCACTAATGTCCCACTGTACTCGCACTTCGTTATAACTAACATTCTTTCAACACCTCACTGCTCTAATATTCCTTATTTTACCATAACGATGTAGCGGACCATGGATTTTTATTTACGAATTGTTCGGAGTTTATTTTTTATTACTGTTCAGATTTTGGAACAGAATGGTCATTAAATTGCGGAAATTATAATAATGACCTTTTTCGAAGTAGATGAATAATTATCTAAGGTTATTCTTAAGTAATTAGTTTGCATTTTTCACTAGAAAAACTGTGATGATGATATTTAATAAATATATTCTCCAGCCTTTTGTACACATATTCTGTGACCTTTTGGCGAATGAGACATGGGACTTTGCTATAAAAGAAATTCTCTTCACAGGCTTTTCTTTGTAACTGTGATGGAACAAAAGGCATTCTAATACAATTATTATATATTGTGCATAACGTTAAAATATCACATTACATTTGGGGTATTAAAATACTTACTCCGAAAATTTCCCCCT